>NC_056726.1:1190726928-1190976928 GCF_019279795.1 Protopterus annectens
TCGAGGTGTGTGAGCATGCCTAGTATGACCATTCTGTAATTTGTTTTCTGTCATGGCCTTCGCTTCTCTAAGTGTGTGAACATACTCAGTATGAGTGACTATATTGCATGTGTGACTCCATTCCAGGTAGGTTGTACTCCAGTGCAGGTATGTGTGCTCTACACCTACAGCTAGTAACCTGCTTTTGCAGGATATCTGTATATTGGTTGACAATGTGGGTCGACATTGGACAAAGGATAGTGAGATTGTTGCTAATTGTGTCTGTGGTGCTTCTGCTACATGGTTTTGGTGTTAGCAGGGATACTCATTGATATGTGGTGTTTTACCTTGTGATGTTTTATGTCATTAGCTACTGACAAGTATAAAACTTTGCTGGCAAGTAGGTTCTTGGGGATTAAAAGTTGAATGCAGCTTTGTCCAGTACTGTGGTGTGCAAACTACGTTTTCTTACACACTCATGTCATTCTGGTGTGGAAACTGCAGACACTTGATGATGGGTCTGTGTATATGGTCCAGCACCTTGGCGCTGTTGTGGCTGTGGGTCCCATGTACAATTATCACCATGACAAGATGGCCATATCATGCTGTGGCCATACCTCACAGGTATTCAGACTCATTGAGGTTATCCAATGGCAGGGCTCATTATTCTGTTCATTAACCCTTCAAAAAAACATACCCAGCTCTGTATATTTGCAGATGGATTGAGAAGCAGTCACTCAGCACAAAGGCTCCAGCAATGAAATGCAGGCTGTTACTAACAGGTCAAATTTTATGCTCGTGATCCTTGAGTTAGATACACACAAGCTGTGAAAAACAGTTATATCAACAGCAGACACAGAAGACAATAGGGGGTGATGGAATAAACAGTTTCAGCAGAGATCTATCAAAAATTAAAAGTACAAACTCTAAAAACAAAAAAACTATACTCAGCTCTAGATATTTGCAGATAGATTGAGAAACAGTCTCTCAGAACACAGGTTCCAGCAATGAAATGCAGGCTATTACTAACAGGTCTAATTTTATGCAAGTGATCCTTAAGTTAGATAGCACACAAGCTGTAAAAACCAGTTATACCAACTGCAGACACAGAAGAAAATAGGGGGAAATGGGGTAAACAGTTTCAGCAGAGATCTAAGCAACAATTACCAGTACAAACTCTAAAACAAAAAAATATATACTCAGCTCTGTATATTTGCAGATAGATTAAGAAGCAGCCTCTCAGAACACAGGTTCCAGCAATGAAATGCCGGCTGTTACTTATACGTCTAATTTTATGCAAGTGATCATTGAGTTAGATAACACACAAGCTGGGAAAACCAGTTATAGCAACTGCAGACACAGAAGAAAATAGGGGAGATGGGGCAAACAGTTTCAGCAGAGATCTTAACAACAATTAATAGTAAAACTCTAAAACCAAAAAAATATACACAGCTCTGAATATTTGCAGATAGATTAAGAAGCAGTCTCTCAGAAGAGAGGTTCCAGCAATGAAATGCAGGCTGCTACTAATATGTCTAATTTTACACAAGTGATCCTTGAGTTAGATAACACACAAGCAGTGGAAACCAGTTATACCAAATGTAGACACGGAAGAAAATAGGGGGAGATGGAGTTAAAGGTTTCAGCAGAGATCTAAGCAACAATTAACAGTACAAACTCTAAAACCATAAAAATATACTCAGATCTGTATATTTCCAGATAGATTGAGAAGCAGTCTCTCAGAACACAGGTTCCAGCAATGAAATGCAGGCTTTTACTAACAGGTCTAGTTTTATGGAAGTGATCCTAGAATTAGATAACACACAAGCTGTGAAGACTAGTTATACAACTGAACACATAGAAGATAATAAGAGGAGATGGGGCAAACAGTTTCAGCAGAGATGTAAGCAACAATTAACAGTACAAACTCTAAAACCAAAAAATATACTCAGCTCTGTATATTTGCAGATAGATTGAGAAGCAGTCTCTCAGAACACAGGTTCCAGCAATGAAATGCAGGCTGTTACTAACAGGTATAATTTTATGCATGTAATCTTCGAGTTAGTAACACACAAGCAAAGAAACCCAGTTATACCAACTACCAACACAGGAGAAAATAGGGGGAGATGGGGTAAACAGTTTCAGCAGAGATCTAAGCAACAATTAACAGTACAAACTCTAAAACCAAAAAAATACACTCAGCTCTGTATATTTGCAGATAGACTGCGATGTAGTCACTCAAAAGACAGGTTCCAGAAATGCAATGCAGGCTGTTACTAACAGGTCTAATTTTATGCCAATGATCCTTGAGTTAGATAACACACAAGCTGTGAAAACCAGTTATACCAACTGAAGAAACAAAAGAAAATAGAAGGAGATTGTGTAAACAGTTTCAGCAGAGATATAAGCAACAATTAACAGTAGAAACTCTAAAACCAAAAAAATATACTCAGCTCTGTATATTTGCAGATGGACTGAGAAGCAGTGCCTCCGAACAAAGGTTCCAGCCATGAAATGTAGACTGTTAAAAACATGTCTATATGTATGCAAGGGATCTTTGAGTTAGATACAAACAAATTGTGAAAAACAGTTATACCAACTGCAGAAGCAGAAATATAGGGGGAGATGGGATACACAGTTTCAGCAGAGATCTAAGCAAAGATTTTAACAGTACAAACTCTAAAAACAAAAAAAACTATACTCAGATCTGTATAGTTGCAGATAGATTGAGAAGCAGTCTCTCAGAACACAGGTTCCAGCAATGAAGTGCAGGCTGTTACTAACATGTCTAATTTTATGCAAGTGATCCTTGAGTTAGATAACACACAAGCTGTGAAAAACATTTATACCAAATGCATACACAGAGGAAAATAGAGGGAGATGAGGTAAACAGTTTCAGCAGAGATCTAAGCAACAATTAACAGTACAAACTCTAAAACCAAAAACATATACTCAGGTCTGTATATTTGCAGATAGATTGGGAAGCAGTCTCTCAGAACACAGGTTCCAGCAATGAAATGCAGGCTGATACTAACAGGTTGAATTTTATGCACGTCATCTTTGAGGTAGATAACATACAGGCTGTGAAAAACAGTTATATCAACTGCAGACACAGAAGAAAATAGGGGGAGATAGGGTAAACAGTTTCAGCAGAAATCTAAGCAACAATTAACAGTACAAACTCTACACCTAAAAACATAAACTCAGCTCTGTATATGTGCAGAGAGATTGAGAAGCAGTCTCTCAGAACACAGGTTCCAGCAATGAAATGCAGGCTGATACTAACAGGTCGAATTTTATGCACGTCATCTTTTAGTTAGATAATATACAGGCTGTGAGAAACAGTTATATCAACTGCAGACACAAAAAGCAAATATTATAGCAGTATAAGTTCTAAAAACAAAAAAAACTATACTCAGATCTGTATAGTTGCAGATAGATTGGGAAGCAATCTCTCAGAACACAGGTTGCAGCGATGAAATGCAGGCTGATACTAACAGGTCGAATTTTATGCATGTCATCTTTGAGTAAGATAACATACAGGCTGTGAAAAACAGTTATATCAACTGCAGACAGAGAAGAAAATAGGGGGAGATAGGGTAAACAGTTTCAGCAGAAATCTAAGCAACAATTAACAGTACAAACTCTGCACCTAAAAACATATACTCAGCTCTGTATATGTGCAGAGAGATTGAGAAGCAGTCTCTCAGAACACAGGTTCCAGCAATTAAATGGAGGCTGTTACTAACAAGCTTAATTTTATGCAAGTGATCCTTGAGTTAGATACACACAAGCTGTGAAAAACAGTTATATCAACTGCAGAGACAGAAGACAATAGGGGGAGATTGAGTAAACAGTTTCAGCAGAGATCTAATCAACAATTAACAGTACAAACTCTAAAAACAAAAAAACTATACTCAGCTCTGGATATTTGCAGATAGATTGAGAAGCAGTCTCTCAGAACACAGGTTCCAGCAATGAAATGCAGGCTATTACTAGCAGGTCTAATTTTGTGCAAGTGATCCTTAAGTTAGATAACACACAAGCTGTGAAAACCAGTTATACCAACTGCAGACACAGAAGAAAATAGCGGGAGATGGGGTAAACAGTTTCAGCAGTGATCTAAACAATAATTAACAGTACAAAGTCTAAAACAAAAAATATATACTCAGCTCTGTATATTTGCAGATAGATTAAGAAGCAACTTCTCAGAACACAGGTTCCAGCAATGAAATGCAGGCTTTTACTAACAAGTCTAGTTTTATGGAAGTGATCCTAGAGTTAGATAACACACAAGCTGTGAAAACTAGTTATACAACTGAACACATAGAAGGTAATAAGAGGAGATGGGGCAAACAGTTTCAGCAGAGATCTAAGCAACAATTAACAGTACAAACTCTAAAACCAAAAAAATACACTCAGCTGTGTATATTTGCAGATAGATTGGGAAGTAGTCACTCAAAACACAGGTTCCAGAAATACAATGCAGGCTGTTACTAACAGGTCTAATTTTATACCAATGATCCTTGAGTTAGATAACACACAAGCTGTGAAATCCAGTTATACCAACTGAAGAAACAGAAGAAAATAGAAGGAGATTGTGTAAACAGTTTCAGCAGAGATCTAAGCAACAATTAACAGTAAAAACTCTAAAACCAAAAAAATATACTCAGCTCTGTATATTTGCAGATGGACTGAGAAGCAGTGTCTCTGAACAAAGGTTCCAGCCATGAAATGTAGGCTATTACAAACATGTCTATATGTATGCAAGAGATCTTTGAGTTAGATACAAACAAACTGTGAAAAACAGTTATACTAACTGCAGACACAGAAAAATATGGGGAGATGGGATGCACAGTTTCAGCAAAGATCTAAGCAAAGATTTTAACAGTACAAACTCTAAAAAAAAAAAAAAACTATACTCAGATCTGTATAGTTGCAGATAGATTGAGAAGCAGTCTCTCAGAACACAGGCTCCAGCAATGAAATGCAGGCTGTTACTAACATGTCTAATTTTAAGCAAGTGATCCTTGAGTTAGATAACACACAAGCTGTGAAAACATTTATACCAACTGCATACACAGAGGAAAATAGGGGGAGATGAGGTAAACAGTTTCAGCAGAGATCTAAGCAACAATTAACAGTACAAACTCTAAAACCAAAAAAATATAATCAGGTCTGTATATTTGCAGATAGATTGGGAAGCAGTCTCTCAGAACAGAGGTTCCAGCAATGAAATGCAGGCTGTTACTAACAGGTATAATTTTATGCATGTGATCTTTGAGTTAGATAACATACAGGCTGTGAAAAGCAGTAATATCAACTGCAGACACAGAAGAAAATAGGGGGAGATTGGGCAAACAGTTTCAGCAGAAATCTAAGCAACAATTAACAGTACAAACTCTACATCTAAAAACATATACTCAGCTCTGTATATGTGCAGAGTGATTGAGAAGCAGTCTCTAAGAGCACAGGTTCCAGCAATTAAATGCAGGCTGTTACTAACAAGCCTAATTTTATGCAAGTGATCTATGAGTTAGATACACACAAGCTGTGAAAAACAGTTATATCAACTGCAGACACAGAAGACAATAGGGGGAGATTGAGTAAACAGTTTCAGCAGAGATCTAATCAACAATTAACAGTACAAACTCTAAAAACAAAAAAACTATACTCAGCTCTGGATATTTGCAGATAGATTGAGAAGCAGTCTCTCAGAACACAGGTTCCAGCAATGAAATGCAGGCTGTTACTTATATGTCTAATTTTATGCAAGTGATCATTGAGTTAGATAACACAGAAATTGGGAAAACCAGTTATACCAACTGCAGACACAGAAGAAAATAGGGGAGAAGGGGCAAACAGTTTTAGCAGAGATCTTAACAACAATTAATAGTACAAACTCTAAAACCAAAAAAATAAACTCAGCTCTGAATATTTGCAGATAGATTGAGAAGCAGTCTCTCAGAAGAGAGGTTCCAGCAATGAAATATAGGCTGCTACTAGTATGTCTAATTTTATGCAAGTGATCCTTGAGTTAGATAACACACAAGCTGTGAAAACCAGTTATACGAAATGTAGATACGGAAGAAAATAGGGGGAGATGGATTTAACCGTTTCAGCAGAGATATAAGCAGCAATTAACAGTACAAACTCTAAAACCATAAAAATATACTCATATCTGTATATTTGCAGATAGATTGAGAAGCAGTCTCTCAGAACACAGGTTCCAGCAATGAAATGCAGGCTTTTACTAATAGGTCTAGTTTTATGGAAGTGATCCTAGAGTTAGATAACACACAAGCTGTGAAAACTAGTTATACAACTGATCACATAGAAGATAATAAGAGGAAATGGGGCAAACAGTTTCAGCAGAGATCTAAGCAACAATTAACAGTACAAACTCTAAAACCAAAAAATATACTCAGCTCTGTATATTTGCAGATAGATTGAGAAGCAGGCTCTCAGAACACAGGTTCCAGCAATGAAATTCAGGCTGTTACTAACAGGTATAGATTTATGCATGTGATCTTCCATTTAGTAACACGCAAGCTATGAAACCCAGTTATACCAACTGCAGACACAGAAGAAAATAGGGGGAGATGGGGTAAACAGTTTCAGCAGGGATCTAAGCAACAATTAACAGTACAAACTCTAAAACCAAAAAAATACACTCAGCTCTGTATATTTGGAGATAGATTGGGAAGTAGTCACTCAAAACACAGGTTCCAAAAATGCAATGCAGCCTGTTACTAACAGGTCTAATTTTATGCCAATGATCCTTGAGTTAGATAACACACAAGCTGTGAAAACCAGTTATACCAACTGAAAAAACAGAAGAAAATAGAAGGAGATTGTGTAAACAGTTTCAGCAGAGCTCTAAGCAACAATTAACAGTAGAAACTCTAAAACCAAAAAAATATACTCAGCTCTGTATATATGCAGATGGACTGAGAAGCAGTGTCTCTGAACAAAGGTTCCAGCCATGAAATGTAGGCTGTTACAAACATGTCTATATGTATGCAAGGGATCTTTGAGTTAGATACAAACAAACTGTGAAAAACAGTTATACCAACTGCAGACGCAGAAAAATAGGGGGAGATGGGATACTCAGTTTCAGCAGAGATCTATCAAAGATTTTAACAGTACAAACTCTAAAAACAGAAAAACAATACTCAGATCTGTATAGTTGCAGATAGATTGAGAAACAGTCTCTCAGAACACAGGTTCCAGCAATGAAATGCAGGCTGTTAGTAACATGTCTAATTTTATGCAAGTGATCCTTGAGTTACCTAACACACAAGCTGTGAAAAACATTTGTACCAACTGCATACACAGAGGAAAATAGGGGGAGATGAGGTGAACAGCTTCAGCAGAGATCTAAGCAACAATTAAAAGTACAAACTCTAAAACCAAAAAAATATAATCAGGTCTGTATATTTGCAGATAGTTTGGGAAGCAGTCTCTCAGAACACAGGTTCCAGCAATGAAATGCAGGCTGTTACTAACAGGTCTAATTTTATGCACGTCATCTTTGAGTTAGATAACATACAGGCTGTGAAAAACAGTTATATCAACTGCAGACACAGAAGAAAATAGGGAGAGATTGGGCAAACAGTTTCAGCAGAAATCTAAGCAACAATTAACAGTACAAACTCTATACCTAAAAACATATACTCAGCTCTGTATATGTGCAGAGAGATTGAGAAGCAGTCTCTCAGAACACAGGTTCCAGCAATTAAATGCAGGCTGTTACTAACAATCCTAATTTTATGCAAGTGTTCCTTGAGTTAGATACACACAAGCTGTGAAAAACAGTTTTATCAACTGCAGACACAGAAGTCAATAGGGGGAGATTGAGTAAACAGTTTCAGTAGATATCTAACCAACAATTAACAGTAGAAACTCTAAAAACAAAAAAAAAAAAAACTATACTCAGCTCTGGATATTTGCAGAAAGATTGAGAAGCAGTCTCTCAGAACACAGGTTCCAGCAATGAAATGCAGGCTATTACTAACAGGTCTAATTTTATGCAAGTGATCCTTAAGTTAGATAACACACAAGCTGTGAAAACCAGTTATACCAACTGCAGACACAGAAAAAGTAGGGGTTGATGGGATACACAGTTTCAGCAGAGATCTAAGCAAAGATTTTAACAGTGCAAACTCTAAAAACAGAAAAACGATACTCAGATCTGTATAGTAGCAGATAGATTGAGAAGCAGTCTCTCAGAACACAGGTTCCAGCAATGAAATGCAGGCTGTTACTAACATGACTAATTTTATGCAAGTGATCCTTGAGTTAGATAACACACAAGCTGTGAAAAACATTTATACCAACTGCATACACAGAGGAAAATAGGGGGATATGAGATGAACAGCTTCAGAGATCTAAGCAACAATTAACAGTACAAACTCTAAAACCAAAAAAATATAATCAGGTCTGTATATTTGCAGATAGATTGGGAAGCAGTCTCTCAGAACACAGGTTCCAGCAATGAAATGCAGGCTGTTACTAACAGGTCTAATTTTATGCACGTCATCTTTGAGTTAGATAACATACAGGCTGTGAAAAACAGTTATATCAACTGCAGACACAGAAGAAAATAGGGGGAGATTGGGCAAACAGTTTCAGCAGAAATCTAAGCAACAATAAACAGTACAAACTCTATACCTAAAAACATATACTCAGCTCTGTATATGTGCAGAGAGATTGAGAAGCAGTCTCTCAGAACACAGGTTCCAGCAATTAAACGCAGGCTGTTACTAACAAGCCTAATTTTATGCAAGTGTTCCTTGAGTTAGACCCACACAAACTGTGAAAAACAGTTATATCAACTGCAGACACAGAAGTCAATAGGGGGAGATTGAGTAAACAGTTTCAGCAGAGATCTAACCAACAATTAACAGTACAATCTCTAAAAACAAAAAAAAAACTATACTCAGCTCTGGATATTTGCAGAAAGATTGAGAAGCAGTCTCTCAGAACACAGGTTCCAGCAATGAAATGCAGGCTATTACTAACAGGTCTAATTTTATGCAAGTGATCCTTAAGTTAGATAACACACAAGCTGTGAAAACCATTTATACCAACTGCAGACACAGAAGAAAATAGGGGGAGATGGGGTAAACAGTTTCAGCAGAGATCTAAGCAACAATTAACAGAACAAACTCTAAAACAAAAAAATATATACTCAGCTCTGTATGTTTGCAGATGGATTAAGAAGCAGCCTCTCAGATCACAGGTTCCAGCAATGAAATGCAGGCTGTTACTTATACGTCTAATTTTATGCAAGTGATCATTGAGTTAGATAACACACAAGCTGGGAAATCCAGTTATACCAACTACAGACACAGAAGAAAATAGGAGAGATGGGGCAAACAGTTTTAGCAGAGAGCTTAACAACAATTAATAGTACAAACTCTAAAACCAAAAAAAATATACTCAGCTCTGAATATTTGCAGATAGATTGAGAAGCAGTCTCGTAGAAGAGAGGTTCCAGCAATGAAATGCAGGCTGCTACTAGTATGTCTAATTTTATGCAAGTGATCCTTGAGTTAGATAACACACAAGCTGTGAAAACCAGCTATACAAAATGTAGATACGGAAGAAAATAGGGGGAGATGGAGTTAACCGTTTCAGCAGAGATCTAAGCAACAATTAACAATACAAACTCTAAAACCATAAAAAATATACTCATATCTGTATATTTGCAGATAGATTGAGAAGCAGTCTCTCAGAACACAGGTTCCAGCAATGAATTGCAGGCTTTTCCTAGCAAGTCTAGTTATACCAACTGCAGACACAGAAGAAAATAGGGGGAGAAGAGTTAAACAGTTTCAGCAGAGATCTAGGCAACAACTAACAGTACAACAAACTCTAAAACCAAAAAATATACTCAGCTCTGTATATTTGCAGATAGATTGACAAGCAGTCTCTTAGAACACAGGTTCCAGCAATGATATCCAGGCTGTTACTAAAAGATTTCATTTTATGCAAGTGATCGTTGAGTTAGATTACACACAAGCTGTAAAAACCAGTTATACCAACTGCAGACAAAGAAGAAAATAGGGGGAGATGGGGTAAACAGTTTCAGCAGAGATCTAAGCAACAATTAACACTACAAACTCTAAAACAAAAAAAAATACTCAGCTTTGCATATTTGCAGATAGATTGAGAAGCAGTCTCTCAGAACACAGGTTCCAACAGTGAAATGCATACTGTTAGTAACAGGTCTAATTTAAGCATGTGATGATTGAGTTTAATATTAAAAAGCTTTGAAAAACAGTTACACCAACTGAAAACACAGAAGAAAATAGGGGGAGATGGGGTAAACAGCTTGAGCAGATATCTAAGCAACAATAAACAATACAAATTCTAAAACCTAAAAAATAAATACTCTGCTCTGTATATTTGCCGATGGATTGAGAAGCAGTCTCTCAGAACAGAGGTTCCAGCAATGAAATGCAGGCTGTTACTAACAGGTTTAATTTTATGCAAGTGATACTTGAGTTAGATAACACACAAGCTGTAAAAACCTGTTATACCAACTGCAGACACAGACAAAAATAGGGGGTGGTGGGGTAAACATTGTCAGCAGAGATCTAAGCAACAATTAACAGTACAATCTCTAAAACCAAATAAATATACTCAGCTCTGTAAATTTGCAGATAGATTGAGAAGCAGTCTCTCAGAACACAGGTTCCAGTAATGAAATTGAGGGTGTTACTAACAGGTCTAATTTTGTGCAAGTGATCATTGAGTTAGATAACACACAAGCTGCGAAAACCAATTATAGCAACAGAAGACACAGAAGAAAACAGGGAGAGATAGGGAAAATAGTTTCAGCAGAGATCTAAGCAACAATTAACAGTACAAACTCTAAAACTTAAAAAATATACACAGCTCTGTATATTAGCAGATAGATTGAGAAGCAGTCTTTCAGAACACAGTTTCCAGCAATGAAATGCAGGCTTTTACTAAAATGTCTAATTTTATGCAAGTGATCCTTGAGTTAAATAACACACAAGCTGTGAAAACAGTTATACCAACTGAAGACAGAGAAGAAAATAAAGAAAATGGGGTAGAAATTTCAGCAGAGATTGTAGCAACAATTAACAATACAAACTCAAAACCAAAAAATATAAATACTCAGCTCTGTATATTTGTAGATAGATTGATAAGCAGTTTTTCAGAACACAGGTTCCAGCAATGAAATGCAGGGTGTTAGTAACAGGTCTAATTTAAGCAAGTGATGCTTGAGTTTGATAACACACAAGCTGTGAAAAACAGTTATACCAACTGCAGACACAAGAGAAAATAGGGGGAGATGGGGTAAACAGTTTTAGCAGACATCTAAGCAACAATTAACAGTAGAAACTCTAAAACCAAAAAAATATATACTCAGCTCTGTATATTTGCAGATAGATTGAGAAGGATTCCCTCAGATCTCTGGTTCCACCAATGAAATGCAGGCTGGTACTTATAGGTCTAATTTATAGAGGTGATCCTTGAGTTAGATAACACACAAGCTGTGAAAACCAGTTATACCAATTGCAGATACAGAAGAAAATAGGGGTGATGGTTTAAATTGTTTCAGCAGAGATCTAAGCAACAATTACCAGTAGAAACTCTAAAACCAAAAAAATATACTCAGCTCTATGTATTTGCAGAGAGATTGAGAAGCAGTCTCTCAGAACACAGGTTCCAGCAGTGAAATTCAGGCTGTTACTAAAAGGTCTAATTTTATGCAAGTGATGCTTGAGTTTGCTAACACACAAGCTTTGAAAACCAGTTATACCAACTGAAGACACTGAAGAAAATAGGGGGAGATGGGGTAAACAGTTTCAGAAGAGATCTAAGCAACAATAAACAGTACAAACTCTAAAACCAAAAAAATATACTCAGCTCTGTATATTTGCAGATAGATTAAGAAGCAGTCTCTCAGAACACATGTTCCAGCAATAATGAAATGCAGGCGGTTACTAACAGGTCTAATTTTATGCAAGTCATACTTGAGTTAGATAACACACAAGCTGTAAAAAACAGTTATACCAACTGCAGACACAGACGAAAATACGGGGAGAAGGGGTAAACAGTTTCAGCAGAGATCTAAGCAACAATTAACAGTACAATCTCTAAAACCAAAAAATATACTCAGCTCTGTATATTTTCAGATAGATTGAGAAGCCGTCTCTCAGAACACAGGTTCCAGTAATGAAATTCAGGTTGTTACTAACATGTCTAATTTTATGCAAGTGATCCTTGAGTTAGATAACACACACGCTATGTAAACCAATTGTATCAACTAAACACACAAAAGAAAATAGGGAGAGATGGGGCAAACAGTTTCAGCAGAGATCTAAGCAACAATTAACAGTACAAACTCTAAAACCAAAAAATATATACTCAGCTCTGTATATTTGCAGATAGATTAAGAAGCAGTCCCTGAGAACATAGGTTCCAGCAATGAAATGCAGGCTGTTACTAACAGGTCTAATTTCATGCAGGTGATCCTTGAGTTAGATAGCACACAAGCTGTGAAAACTAGTTATACCAACTGAAGACACAGAAGAAAAAAAGGGGAGATGGGGTAAATAGTTTCAGCAGAGATCTAAGCAACAATTAACAGTGCAAACTCTAAAACCAAAAAATATATACTCAGCTATGTATATTTGCAGATAGCTTGAAAAGCAGCCTCTCAGAACACAGATTGCAGAAATGAAATGTAGGCTGCTATTAACAGGTCTAATTTTATGCAGGTGATCATTGAGTTAGATAACACACATGCTTTGAAAACCAGTTATACCAACTGAAGACACAGAAGAAAATAGGGTGAGATGGGGTAAACAGTTTCAGCAGAGATCTAAGCATCAATTAATAATGCAAACTCTAAAACCAAAAAAATACTTAGCTCTGTATATTTGCAGATGGATTGAGAAGCAGTCTCTCAGAACACATGTTCCAGCAATGAATTGTTTGCTGTTACTAGCAGGTCTAATTTTATTCAAGGGAAGTTTATATTCAGGAGTCTACATTTGGAAGTTTACATTGTGAGTTTGCTATGTTAAGGTTGTGATGATTGGTATGGATGGGCGAAGGCTGCCAGCCAATCAAATAGAATTTGATACATGATTCTATCAACTATATAAATAAATGTAAAATGCAGGCTTGTATTTTTAAATGTAAGAAAACACTGTAAAATGTGAACTTCAAGATTATTGCAGCATTGCCATCTGCTGTAAGGAAAACCAAGCTAAGTATTTCATATGTGTATTTTTAAGTTGAAAAGATTTTATGAATCTCTTTGCTGTTTTACAAGTCAGTTCCAGTGCGGCTGGATGAAGGTTTCATGCCATTGTTTTAAAGCTAAAGTTTATGACTAGAATTTAGATGTGGAATGTGTTTTATTGCTCTGGTTTCTGCTAGAATGTATATGTGAAATGCCTTCTATTGTTGTAAGTTTTTGTGCAGGTTTTAGATTGCTAAATAATGCAGTTTGCTTGCCTGGGAAAACTTAAGTGTCAAAAATGATGTAATTTTGGGATGGCCTTAGAGATATGTTTGTTAGTAATGTTTAAATACTATTTCTCATAAGAGACTAAAAAGCATTTTGATCTTGAATATCTAACTTACCAGCAATCTGCCTTATGCTCATATTTAAGTTTTAGCACTGTGATTTCTTGTAGGTATAGTTAAAGCTAGTATAGATTGATTGGGTATTTTTCTTTGAAATCAGACCTGTCCTACTGTATTATTTTAAGTTTCTGTGTGATCTGTGAACTCTTAGATATCTCTGTGGTGCAGCAGTTTTGTCTTGTGTTTTGATTATTTATTATTAAATATTTTTAAAACCTTCTAAGCTCTAGAGCACATTGCATATTTATAGAGGTTATTGTCATAGGCCACTTTAAAGTAAACCTTGATTGTTAGTCATACTACCATTGGATATTAATATTGCACAGTAATAATTGGACACCCTTTTAAGGGCCTTTTAGAGGTTGATATTATTAACTGGGTGGTGACAGTAATTACTACCATATAGTCTGGGTAAATTGGCACAGTTGGAGAATCTGTATCAGCCTTTCCAGGAGTGTCTGTGAAGTTGTATAATACTTATTTCAAAGTGTGTGTGTTTGTGTGTTGTGTCAGCGACTTCGCAGGGACACGAAGCACTGGTTGGACAGAGAAGGTACTGGAGGTTTTAGCTTGCCCAGTTAGGCTGAGACCTGGACCCTATAGCTGTGCCAGTGAGGAGTCTTATTGGGGACCTGGTGAGCAAGGGAGCAACCAGCCCCAGACTGACTGTGATCTCTGTGTGCACTTAAGGGAAATGGTACTTTACTGTGTGTATTAGTTATCATTTCCTCTTCTATGAAATGACCTCCCTGGTGTTAGTGGTGAGGATTGAGGCTCCTTGATTGGTGGGCCAGGGCATGGTCGTCACTCAGGTATATTGGGTTACTGTAGGTGTGAAAAGGTCAGGGTACACTAAAATAATATAGTATAGTAGAATATAATGCAATATAATATAATATAATATAATATAATATAATATAATATAATATAATATAATATAGATAGATAGATACAGAGAAGGGGATATATTTTTCAGGAGCAGAATAAAAAATATGTCAGGTACAATTCAATAACGCCTACACTAAGTGCACATTAAGTGCACACAATATGTATTTAAGAACATTTGTATCACATTTTTGTGCTCTCTAGTCACTCAGGAAGATTATTCTAAGTGTACATGTAGTCTAAACTTTGTGGTAACATTTATGAGTCCCTGTCAATATTTAAAGTTGCAAGAATATCAGTAGGTAAACTAAAATTAGGAGGAAGAGGGTATGATTTCTGTCTGTGTTGTCTGTTCACTCAGAATGATGTACATTTAGTATGCACTTAGTGTAGGCATTATTGAATCCCACCGCTGGTCTTTTTTCCTGGTATTTCTGCATGGTTATGGAAGTTAAGTGAAAAGACCAGTGATAAACCCAGATATTTATGGACTTGGTTGCATTTATTGGTGTACCATTGAGATCTGTAATGTTGACATTTTACAGCTTTTGTGAGGTTCCAACTATCATGCACTTTTTTGGATGGGTTTGGAAATAGAATTAAGGGAATGAAAGTCAGAATTAAACTGGTTTGAATAGTTAAATATGAGGGATTGGATGGAAGGATAACCACATCAACAGCATAAGGAGTGAAAGGAAGGTAACAGTGGTCAGAGGATAACTTAATATTAAAGATTAAAAACAACAGTGTGTTGAGTATGGAGACCTTGGGCACTTTTTTGGTAAGGGGTGCTGCAAGTGATAGGAATGAGCTGATTTTTGACACCAAAATACCTGTTTGTTAAGAGCTGCCTCTGATTTCTTAGGAGGAAGAGGAGATTCTCAATACAATTATTTCCATTTTCCCTCTAGTAATCCATTCATCTTTATAAGTATCATTTTGTGTTGTGTCTTCCACGTCAACCAATTTATTTTCAGTCAACAATTGTTCCCCATATATTCCAACCAAATAAACTTTCACTTTATGAATTTTCTGCTACAAGACCAGGATGGTAATGTGCATTTTTTGAATTAACTCAAAAGCATTGACCTCTTCTACTTCCAATTGCTTCAAAGAACAGTCTCCATTGAAACCTCCACTCCTGCCTTCCACTTTGTACATCTTTTCTGTCTCCTAGTTCATAAATGATGCTGCACCCATGCTATACTCATGCAGTTAGTTGAACATTCTATCAGTTCATCCCCAACTGCCTCTTCCTCCAACATTCTCAAACTGTATTCACATTAAAATTCATTCCACAAAATGAGCTAAACTTTAGAAACCACAGCTTTAATATAAAGGAATCAAAAGTTCACATTGTTTACATAAAATTACATTTGCAATAGAAACAACTAACAAAGATGACTTACTTCTAAAAACAACACATGATGCTATTATAATAATATGGGTTTAAAGTAAATTCAAAGGCTACACCACCCTAGATGATCTTTGGAATAGTGATACAATTAATTCAGGTGGAGCTACTGTTATTCGAATAGCTATGCAATCTCTTCTCATTGTCTATGTATTTAACAATTTGAATAATAAGAATTCAGACAAATGTGAGACAGCTTGGTCTTTATTCTCTATAGGCAATAATTCTGTTGTACTCACCACTTGTACTTAATGAAATGGAATTATTTTATAAATAATGTTACTGCCAAACCAGACACACGTGCCTGAATACATACATATATCTAGATATCTGTTTATATGTCTAGAGATATATAGATATATAGATGTATAGATATAGATAATAATAAGTAGCACTATTGTACCTAATATATATCAGACCAGATTCTTTAACAGCTACACTAAGTACAGCTATTGCATACATGGTGAAGCATGCTGGGAACACTGCAGCTAATTATTTGGCATTCATTTAATGGATCTGCACTTGGCATAGAGCTGCAAAATGAAGATAAACATCATAATATGCTATTGATGACATAAGTAACAGAATTACATGCTAATTATCCAATCTAACATGATGGAGCTAGAATGTGCCACCTGAATGCACTCTTTTTCTCATTATCACCACCCTGTTTTGGCGAATATGCAGAAATTATGAATACTGCCCTGTCATTGCACTGGAGTCTGATTGGCACGAGTCTGTCACTAATTCAAATGATGTCCCTCACTGTCATCTGAAACCCTTCCCTCACCACAAATTCCTATACTATTTCTTTTTTTTTCAATAATAAATCTTTATTCTTTTCCAATTGTTAATACAATACTACAACATATGTACATTATATAGATGAATGCTTCCAACAGTTGCATAAGATCATTATACATTAAGATAAACTTCCAAAAGGGTATTAAAAAAGAAAAAAAAAATCTAGTATCAATATAAGGCTTATCTATACTAACCACCATATTAAGTATGTACTTCCCGGGGAAAAGTGGATTAGAACCTTAAGCTAACACAATGTTAAAGATTTGCTCCCATATTTTTGTGTTATTTATATTTTTCTTATGATCATTAATTAGTAATTTATGTGCTAAAATATGTCTTATCGTTACACTTTTAAAATTTTCCCATGAAGTCTGGGATGGATTCAGCCAATTTGTAGCTATATAAAGCTTCATTAACAAGAAAATATTTATGAGTATGATCATTTGGGATCTGTCCAAGTTATTCAGAGGAATATGAAGAATCATAAACTCCCAAGAAAGAGTAGACTGTTGATAACCCATTTTTTTGTAATTGAATTTTTAAAGAATTCCAAAGTTTGAATATACATTTACAGCTCCAGAACATGTGTAAAAGGTCAGCCGTTTGATCAATACAATATGGACATTTAGGTGAATTTTTAGAGTTGAATTTATGCAGACTGAGATGAGTGTAATAAGCGTTATTAAATATCATCAACTGTGTAAATAATAGCTTTTGAAGAGATACTGATTTTAAGGTTAAATTAATTGCTTTCAATATTTTATTATCATCAATCGGTAATAATTTATCCTTCCAGTATTTGGATAAGAGTATTTGGTTATTATATTTCACGTCTTTAATCAAATTATATGAAGCCATTATATATTTGAAGTCCTGCATAAGCGTTTGCCATAAGTTTAGACAAATGGTTAAGTCTTCTTCTTTAATTTTGAAATTACTAAAATAACTTATTGAAAGATCCTTTAATTGTCTCATTATAATTAAATATGAGTTAGGAAGGCTCATCTCTCTTAACATGTTGTGTATTGAGATACCAAGAAAAGGATATAAATCAAGTATGGTTAGATCAATTATAAGTGGGAAATTTTTAAGATCTATCAATTGATTACCAATTTTCAAATTCGGGTTCTTGTGAAATGGTTGGAAAGTCATCATATACTGTAAGAGGTTTAGTGAGTTAAACAGGTTTTGTATTGATATTATATATAATCTAATATGTTCCATCAAAGCGTACATTTTAAAGGTATCTTTATTTAAAAAAAGGTAATGCCTTAAAATTAATACCCAACCCAGCAGCATGTTTGTGATTCAGAATCAACCACTTGGGTGACCATTTAGGACTGGACCTATCAAAGTTAACCACTCTTAGAATTCTATTAGCATTTATTATTAAATAATATGCTTTAAAGTTCGGTAAGTCTAAACCACCCTTGTTTTTCGGAGTCATCAGTTTATCATATGATATTCTAGTTTTTCTAGGTTCCCATGCAAATCTACCTAATTCCATATGAAGTTGTTTAAAGAATTTCCTAGAAATTACGACTTGAGTAGCTCGAAAATATATAATATTCTGGGGAGTACATTCATTTTAATAATTGAAGCCTTTGCCATTATTGGTAATTTCAAATTATTCCATCTTTTTAAATCAGACAATATATGATCCCAAATTAACTTAACATTGTTCGCATAAAAGTCTCTATTATCTGTTGAGAAAACAATACCCAAATATTTTATTTTTTCTTCAGATTTTAACTGACCTACCAATGGTAAAAGTGAAAAGGGTGTAGGCGTCTTTAAAGGAAATAACTTGTTTTTTTTTTTAAATTTATTTTGTAATTAGATATTTCTGCAAAATCTTCCACTGCTTTTAATATTTTCTTGGTATCTGAAACAGGCGTCGTACAGTAAATATTAAGATCATCAGCAAAAGCAGCCATGGATATTTTTGTACCATATATTATTGGAGCATTATGATACATATTTTGCTTAATATGTAGGAATAGTGGTTCTAAGTATAAATTGAATAATATAGGAGATAACGGACATCCTTGACGGGTACCATTCTTAATTTGTATTCTTTTTGAGAAATTTTTATTAATAGATAAAGTTGTATAGGGATTGTTATATAATTTTTTTAATGTTAAAATAAAGTCTTGGGGTATATTAAAATATGATAAAATATCAATTAACTCTATCAAAAGTTTTTTGAGCATCAATTATGAGTGCATAAACATTAAGACTTCTATGAGTGGCATAAGAAATTAGTGTATGAAGTGATAACGTATTATCAGTAGTTTGTCTGCCATTTATAAAACCAGCTTGTTCATCAGATATTATTAGGCTAATTACCTTCTTCAATCTATTAGCCAAAATAGATGTCATAATTTTCATGTCTATATTCAAAAGTGAAATGGGTCTATAGTTATCCAGATTTTGAAGATCAGCATTCTCTTTAGGTATAAGAATTGTTTTCGAAGCATTAAAGTGTGGATCATTAATTTTATTATTAATTATATAGTTAAATACATGTGGAAGTATTTTACCCAATATATCACAAAATGTTTTGTAAAATTCCGTAGTCAAACCATCCGGTCCTGGAGCTTTATGTGGCTTCAAATTATTAATTGTATCTGTTATCTCCTCTGAGGAAATTGATTAAACTCACATGAGACTCATCACCAATTTTCGGAAAGATAATCTTCTGCAGAAATTACTCTTATTTATAAGTAATTCCTGATGCTCGCCATAGATTTGAGAGAATATTAATTCAAAGGTATTCATAATGTCTTCAGTATTGGTATATCTTTTATTGTTAAACTGTATTTCAGAAATTTGAGAAGGTATTTTCGATTGATTAATGATACGAGCTAATGCTTTTGATGGGGTCTGAATATGATAAGCGTATTTTACCAGTATTTTCTGTTCATAAAATGACAATTTACTATTTTGTAGTAAAAAAAGATCTTTACTAAACATCTATTCTTTATCTTACTAAATAAAACATCAAAAACATGCAAAAAAACTATAAAAGCTACATCTAACTCTACAAAGCCATACCAGAACATTCCCTAATAAACACTGATAAATATCCACAGCTCTTGAACACACTATTTAGTTAAACCTATCAAGTAAATGGACTTCACTACACTTATAGTTACTATCATACCTCACTAATAGTTCTCATATATTATTAGTTATACTAATTAGTTGTATCTCATTAAGTTATCTAACAACCATATTTAAATCTAAAATAATCAAATATGTGACAGTACCCCTATTAACAATAACATTATTGAATTAAAGATAATTCACCATATGTATTGTTAGATAGAAGACAGAAAAAGAACTACAGAGAAAACAAATGTTTAACATTTAAGTATAGTATTAAATCTGACTTTATTTATATAGTCTAAATTATCTAGAATTATAATGTCAGCAAATAAGATGAATAAAAATAGCACTTTAACTACACTTTACTGGGTAATATAGCTAAATTTATAAAATGATGACTGGATAACACAGTTCTCAAAACAGTCAGAACCACATGCCAGTATATAAACAAGATAACCTTCACATTCCTAGAGAGCCCAGAATAATATATTCTGGTCTCTTTATCTACTAATTATCCCAACACTAAATCCCCTTATTAGCTAAACATTTGCAGTATTAAAACACATCAGTAATACAGGAAAAACAAATAATAAAGTATACTACAAGGTTATTAACACAACCACATTCAGCATAAACTACCTAAGGAAAAAGAATAACTATGGTAAAGCTATCATACTTCCAAGCAATCAGTTAAATAACACATTTTAGACCAGTACATTATTAGTTCAATTGTAATCATACCTGAATGAATTCACAGTTCCCTTTAAACCAGTAAAACATGTTGCATACTATAAATGTCCACGAATGCTCGTTTTACAGTCCAAATAGCTTTCGCTTCCTCAACAGAGATCTTCCTACTTCCTGAGCTTGTAATCCTGTCTTCGAGCTCGTGACGGGTGAACCATTAAGCGGACGGACTTCCGGATGCGCTACCTTGAAAGCAGACCCTCAGCAGCACCCAAAGGACTTCCTGTTGCTTCGCGAAGGGGCTCAGTTCGTAGAAGCCATAAAAGTTCGGAAAATCTTCGTGGACGAACTGGAGCTGTAAAAAAAAAACTAAGTAAACATTTACCAAGGGGCCTGGTTAAGAAAAAAGAACAAACAAAGGATTTTAAAGCCTCAAGTCATAGTAAGAAGGGAATCCCAGTATCCACGTTGCTGTAAATGGACTGGATGGCCAGATCAAGCTTCCGAAGCTGGAAGGGACTTAAAAATCTTCAAAAAGGTAACTTTTGCTTCTTTTTTTGTAGATATGGAATATTTGGAGCCATCGACTGTAAAAATGAATGTGTTAGGGTATTTCATTTGAAATTTGATATTCTTTTCAATGAGGAACTTACAGTATGGAGATAATGCTTGTCTAGCTTGCCTTATTTGCAATGGTAAATCCTGGGCCATAGAAACTCTATTATTTTGCCACATAATATAACCTCCATTCTTTTTAACAGTTAAAATTATTTTGTTTACATCCTGGTAGTTGAGTATTTTGACGTATACTGGTCTAGGTATGTTTGAGGCTTGTGCTTCTCTGAGAGCTCTATGAGCTCTTTCTATAACTATTTGTCTGGCTATGTCAGAGTCATTGAACAATATTTCAAGTATTTGTGTAATGGTAAAAATTCAGTCATTGTATTGGATAGATTCTGGAATTCCTCTGATAATTATATTGTTCCTTCTGGATCGTGCCTCCAAATCCAGAATTTTATTTTGCATAGACTGAATATCCAGGTCATGAATGTCTGTTGTTTTTGCAAGCAATGTTATTCTGTCCTCATTCTCAGATATTCTGGCTTCTGATTTATCCATCCTTTCGAGAATTTGACTGCATGTGGCACCAAAAGAAAGTACCTGGCTTGATAGTTCTTTCAAAGCTTCTTGGATGGGTAACAAAGCAGTTTTAATATCTTCCATACTAGCCAGTTGATCTGGTTTATTTTTCATTCCAGCTTTTGAAAGTTCCTGCTGTTTTGTAATCTTCTGCCTTTTTATTGTTGAATCTTTTTCTGGTGACTGAAGTTCTGATAATTTGGTTTTAGTTGTTGTTGTTTCCATACTTTTGTCTTCTTTTGACATTGTCGAGCAAAGCAGATCTTTAGTATAACTGAATAGTAAATATCCAAGGTTACTACTCAGACAGTTCCTTTGTTTAATACTCTGTTCAGAGTCAGACAGTCAATCAGATCTAATCCTGTTAATTTGTTTAATTTCCTCCGGTTCTTTCACCTCTCAAGTGGTATTTAGTTGTAGTAGATTAATTATAGCCAAAAATTAGTGTAGAAAAGTTTGCAGTATATCCTCAGGGTTAATTTTTATTCCGAGTATCTGGAGAGCTGTAGATATGCAGTGTCTACAGAATGGCATCCATCTTTGAAATCTACCTATGCTATTTCAAGTTTACCTTCTTCCTGAGTAGTAGGCTCTCGCTCTTAAGCAAAGTGACTTTGTTACACTGCCCTTCCATCTTGTCTGTTGGATACATAGGATGTCCAGCTTTCTCCTTGCTTTCATGTCATCCACTTAAAACCTCTGTCCTGTCAGTGAACTTATACTTAGTGTAGTAAGTCTTAGTTCCTGTTTGGTAGATTGATTGGTTTTATGTCCTGCTTTCACAAAACAGAGCTATCCCGGGTAACCTAAGATGGACAACTGGATACCAGCTGGCCAGTAGTTTATTGACCCAGAGCTGCTGGGCTTTATGGCTAGCGCACACTAGTCAAGAGGGGCACATACATGTGTTCCACCATTAGCATGGGTCCCTGATGTAGGTTGGAGTAGGGTGGGTCCTTGACCAACTTATCACCAGCAAAAACCCATTTTTGAACTAGGCACCAGATAAAATTGCATAAAGTACTTCATATTACTGCATTTCTCCATCTTTCTGCAACATCCATTTCCATATTGTTTGGTACATGTTCCAAGTTCAGGTCCAAATAAAAATCCTTTATTACCTTGTTGTACCAGCAAACCAACCCTTCATACTATCAAGCTTTGTTTATTTCCTCAGTTACACCTACTTCATATTTTTTGCACTGCTTTCTTATTTTAATGTAAAAAAAATCTAAACACCCTCTATTCATATGTTACACCAAGTTTCTTTTAAATCGACAATTCAAAGAAACAAACACTAGGTGCTTTAAGGTTAGATCCTACAAACATCTCCAATAACTGGTTATAATCTTGAACAACAGATGAAAGAAAGCATCCCCATTACTTATTATAGGTTCATAGATGTTTACTAGGCTAATGGCCACAAGGACCTTTTTAAGCACCGCCATGCAATCCAAATCACTGACAAGTTCTGATACCCTTGATAAGTGTAAGCATGGACCTGGGAGATGAACAATTTACAGGTTACTTGTATCCATTAGAGACATAGGTGCCAAACCAGGGATAAATTTTTGGTTTTCCATCCAGTTATCCAAGTTGCACTTGAATTGCATTATGGAGGAACTCTGCTTCACATGGATAGGGAGCCTGCTCCATAGATGGGGTAGTCTCTGGGATATATACCTATCTCTCCAGGGACCTATTTATATCACAGGTAAGGTTTATGTCTTTATAACAGGTAATTCTGGTGCTGTTTGTTTTATGGATATACCAGAGGTCCATCAGAGTGGGGTCCGACAATGCCCTGTATTCCAGGCATAGATCTCCATTTAAAAGCCTGTAGGAGACAGAATACAGGGATAGGGCCTTGAGGCAGTCTGCATAGGACATATTACTTATGCCCTCTATTCTTTTAGTGAGAAACCTCTGTGGACGTTCCAACTGTTGGATATGCCTGGCTAGGTAGATACCAAATGGGGCATTGTACTCAATGATAGGGCTGATGAATGTCGAATACAGTGGAACAATGACTTCCTTGGACAAAGATGCTATACATTTGTTTATAAGTTGCACAACATAGAATGATTTCCTCACCACTGCAGATATGTGATGATCAAAGGCTAGATTACTATGTGTGTCCCTAAATCCTTGTCTACTGGGTCAACTCTAAGGGGTGTTTTACCAATATGGCAGTTACCAGGGATGGATGACTTCCCAAAGGATACTATTATGCATTTCTTGGCATGTAGTTTTAGTCCATGGCTCTGACACAAATTGTTTTTCTGTATCAGCCCCTCCTGCAGAACATTTGTGTCAGTGTGAGATTCAATGTCAGCTCCTAATTTGCAATCATCTGCAGATTTAGTCAGCCACAGACCCTGACATTGGCCTTGACTTCTAAGAAGTAAATGCCAAAAAGTAGTGGTCCAAAGACTGATCCCTGATGGACTCCACTTGTGATTGGCCTCTTTGTAGAGGTGGACTCCCCAATTCTAACTTCATGTGACCTGTCTCTGAGCCAGTTGGCTATCCACTGGGTGACAGACGGGTTTGTACCTAACCTCTTGAGTTTGTCAAAAATGCCCGAGTGCGGTATTGTGTCAATTGCCTTGGCCAGTTCAAGGTAGGCAGTGTGAATGATTTTTGCCCTCATCCATTGCTTTGGTGACATTCTGAAGGAAGTCCACCAGGTTGAGTAGGTATGATCTGCCCTTGACGAAACCAAACTGGGTTGGGTCCAGTGTCTGGAGGTTTACTATACCTCTACTGATCATCTCCATGATAATTCTGTCCATGGCTATATATAAAAGACAAGTGAGGCTTATGGGTCTGTAGTTTCCAGGGTCTGTAGATGGCTCAACTTTGTGCAGAGGGATGACTGTTGCCTTTGTCCATTTATAAGGCATGAGGCCTGTTTGAAGGCTACAGTTAAATAGTAATTCCAGAGGCTCTGATAGGTTATGTTTCATGCTATTTAGAAGGCATCCTGGGGTATAGTCTGGGGCCATTGATGCAGTGTTCTTGGCATTAGAGAGAGCATTAAGGACCTGTTCCCTAGTGATAGTAGCAGGAGTTATATTTGATGATATTTCCTGAGGGAAAGATGAGGGGGGGTGGGGGTAAAGTTGGAGGTGAATTTACTAACCAGGTGATTTGCTATATCTTCTCTCTTAGTATAGGTATCTCCATTTACAATGAGCTCTGTATGCAATTCTGTATGTTAGACATAGCTAAAGAATACTTTGTGGTTGTCTTAGGCCTCGGATGTCAAACTTTCCTCAAATTTGGCTTTGTATGACTTTATTTGTCCATTGAGTTATTTGTTTAGTTTGATGAGAGTGCTTTTATCCTGTTGGGTGCCGCACCTCCTAATTTTTGCCATAATTTTCTTCCTCCTGTTATACAACCAATTGATCTTATGATTCCACCAGGGTGGCTTGTTTTTTGAGTTAGTTATGTACATCTTCCTGGCAGGTACAGCTGCCTGTATGCAGCTATTAACATGCTTGTACAAGGCTTCTTTGAACAGTTCTCCATAGGCAGAAGTGTTCTCAAGGTTTATGGGGGCTTGAAATTTCGCCAGCTTCTCACTTAATAACAGGAGGTTGGCCTTAGAATAGTTTCTGAATATTACAAGTTTAGCTGGGGGTCCCGGTTTTATTGTTACTTCAAAGGAGACCATTTTGTGGTCTGACCTTACCAGAGAATGCATTACAGTAGGGGGTGCGCAGCAGTCTCCTATATTAGTGAGGACCAAATCCAGTATGGTTGCACCCCCGGTTGGTGTATTGACTATCTGGTCCAGGGAGTTTGTGTTTACAAAATCCAGGAATCTCTGTGCATGTACATTTTGTGTTGCACAGGATTCCCAGTTAATAGTGGGGTAAATAAAGTCACCCATGAATATGGTATTGGCTTGGATAGTTAGTATTTCTAATAAGTTTAACTACATGGTATGGGTTTTCTGGGTCTCAGTGGGGGACCTATAACTTGCAAGCTAGTGGTATTATATTTTAATTATGGCGATTTGAACATGGAGCAGCTCAAGTGCATTGTCCTGTTTGGCCAGCCTTGAAGTATATTTATTGTTGATGTAAATAGAGACACCTCCACCTATAGTCCCTGCCTTTGAAGTAGCTGGCCTAAATGTGTGGAAGGCATTATAACCTTGCACTGACAATGTGCTTTCTGCAGCTTTAAACCATGTATCATTTTCTGCACAGACATCAGCATTCTCTAGGGTAAAGAGACCTTCTAGGGAGTGGAGTTTTCTCTTTCAAGAACCGCTGGAAAACACATGGTCAGTAGAGATATTAGTCCCATCCCTTCCCAACAGCACTGCTCAAAAAAAAAAAAAGTCTAGCTTTTCTTACTCACGATGAACATCCACAGAACTTTCAGAGGGATTTCCATGTATTCTCGGGGATGGTAATAGATATACTGCTTGTTTCATGACATACATCTGCCCTTCCTTTTGTTGGGTAATGCCTGATATACCTCCCATGGGAGATGCTCAGATGGCAGCTGATTAGATACTTACACCATCTCAACCAACTTTTCACAACAGAGAGGATCAGTGCTTGTTCTGACATCCTGCAGGATTGCTAACCTCCTTAGTCCATTGTGGAGACTGAGTGGAGAAACCTCTAAAAATGTGATTTCCACTGCTCTTTTAGTAATATCATCCATTCACTATACAAAGCTTGTGATCATAGTAGAGGACAGAAACTGAGAATGACTCCTGTTGTGAAAGCTTCATCTTATGAGTCTACATTCCCTTAGCCAACACACTGCGGCTGCTGCTGAACCTGCCCACTGTCAATTGCCTGCACTCCTGTCACCAAGATCCAGTGATGCTTTAACTCCTCCTTTTCAGGCAAATGATACCACACACTATTTGAGGCATTGATTTTCATCTTATTTGCTTCACACTCAGAATAAAACCACTGAAATTCATATTGAAGATCATACTCATTTGAGGACAAGAGGGCATCATTGTCTACAAAACATCAAAAATGAAACACTCATTTACCCAGCTTGGATATTCCCCAAGTTTAATTTGTCCCTTAATATCTTGTTCAGGAAACTGATCCCCATCAGGGTATACACAAAACATTTTTAATTAATTCTAATATTTAACTTTATTTTATTAAGCTTATTGAAGATAATATAAACAGAGCTCTTGTTCTGGGAATGCTGAGACCAAATGGTATGCAACTGTTACTCCAGGACCATTATCTGTTGTAGAATATTCTACACTCATTTCCCCATGTACTTTCACATGCCCTATTGAGGTAACAAAGCACATATAAATGGTTCTTATAAATCCATATGTGACTGCCAGTATGCATGCAAGGACAGTGCAATAATTCACTGTTCCATACTCTGAATGGAATTCACATTCTATTTGATTCAGAAAGAGTAATCAAAATCAAAATCAACTATTGCCTGAAGTCTGCTATCACTAACCTGTCTAAAGTCAATCTATTTTGCAATGCTACACTCATTTCACACCCAGACCTTCTATATCTATCCACAACCGCTTTTTTCCCATTTTTTCATATGGGGATGGGGTGTCACTACACCAATGACAATTATCTAGAGACAATGTTTACACTGTCTGATGGCTAGCCCAGCCTTAGATGAAGGAACAGCCCATGACCATATCTAATATGAACATGCCTTCTGTGTGGAGTCTGCATGTCCTCCTTGCATTCACATGGGTTTCCTGCGGGTGCACCATTTCCTTCCCATGTTACAAAGACGTGCATCTGGAGCATTTCTTCCCAGGTTTCTGCTGAAGATTGATTCATTCCAAGTTGGAACTTGCTGGTAAATAAATAAATTACGTAATTAATTAATTAATTAATTAATTAATATTACTACTACTACTAATAATAATAATATGTAGCCTGTTGTCCCATTTTTGAAAAAATGTGGACTACCACTACAGTTTACCAGTCCAAAGGTACTACCCTCACCTTATAAGCAACATTGAAAAGGTGTATTAACTATATCACCCCAACAATTGTCCAGCATCATCAACATTTCTAGTTCTTTAGCCTTGACACTTTGAGAGCATCACTAACATCATCAATAGAAATGCATCCGACTCCAGCAATCATTTTAGTATTGCTCCCTCAAAATATCATGTCTACAAGCATAAATTATTTGGCAATGTATTCCTTTGATGTTGTGACAGTGAACAATGTCTTCATCCATGGTCAGGGTCTCCCTTCCTTCCTGAAAAAGTCTTGGCAATGTCCCAAGTCCAAAGCACATGCACTACAGCAGCAGATAGTTTGCCAGATCCTCTAAGAATCAGTTCAAAAGTCATTCAATGTTGAGATGCTACAGTGGTGGAGTGGTTAGCATTGTCATCTAACACTAAGAGATTCCCCAGTTTAATTCTCATCTGGGGTGCCTTCTGTGCAGCGTCTGCATGTCCTCCCTGTGTTTACATGATTGACAATAGATGTTTGTCACTACTGAAGTACACCCTGACCCCATGTGCAAAAAATGGGAAATTGGGTTAAGGGTGGGCGGATGGACACATTCCACACCGAGACCTTCCCTTTGTTGACTGTTGAAGCTGTTGCCTTAATGGAGTAATATTATATTAGTCACATCGAGAGACTTCCTGCTAAAAATGCAAGGAACGCCTCTATCTTTAACTTGATATTTTCTCACATTGTTAGAGATCACCTGAAGGTTACAGGGCTTGTGCTTTTAAAACAACATGCTGCAAACTGGCTGGTTAAAATACTTTATCCCCTTCAATGGGAGGTTTTCATGATGGTTAAGATGTTTACCTTGCGCACAGAAGGTGCAAGGTTTGATTCTTGTGTGGGGTAATTTGCTAGGCTTACAAAGGCAGTTAACCTAGTACTAATCTATGAATTTATAATCGCTGTCCCCCGGCCCACCTGAAAGTCTGGATTTTTGCACAACTTGAAAATGTTTTTGATTAAGCTATGGACTATTCAGCAGTTTTCAGGCCAGTTCAACAGATAGGTAAGAATCTTTACATTTTATTCTGCAGATGCTGTTCTTCTCCCTATCTGATAAGATGTCAGATAATACTAACCAAGTACCATCAAAGTCTTTCTGCTCCCTGGTGAAACCTGCACTTCTACTGTAGGGATAGAAAGGCACCTTAGGCAGATCTCCTGATCAAGTCTACAAGGCAAGGATAGGATAATAAAAGAATGCTTCTCTGTGCTGCACTTTTTTATCCTTATAGCACCTGCCATTTACATCTTAATGTGTATTCCACTGTACCTGCTGCAGAATCTTGTGCCAGCTGTAGCCTCAAGGTGCCCCGGATCAGCTTACAGAGTAGAAATCTTATCTAATTAGTAAGTCAGATATCCAGAGCTACATGATCAGGTAATTTTTATACTGCCTGTATGAATTATTTTTACCATCTCACGCAATGGCCACAGCAAAGGTAAGCATTTTTTTAATTCCCCTATTCCTGCTTATTTTTTCACTCTTTTTGACTTTAAATTATATATTTTTTGTGAAGCTTTCTTCTTCTAAACATATTTAACATTAGACTGTTTTGCTGTTTTTTCCCTGCATAATACATGTTGCCAAAATATATGCAAAACTACTCCTGCCTTTTTTTTTACATAATGGGCATATGCATGCATTAGAAATACATTTCATTACATATTTATTGGAGATGCATATGTCGTGTCATTATGTGAAAGTAGGAGAGAATAAAATCACCAGCTTGAGTTTAGTAGTGCCATTTTACTATGCCAGTGTTTTCTGAGCCCTCTCCTGTCTTCTAAATATGATCTGCACAAAAGGGAGGGCATTTTTATGTGGCATGGACTAACCAAAACAAGATCAGAATTTGTGATTAATAACGAAAACTCAAGTTATTCAAATGTTGCACTAATTTTCTCCTTGTTACTAAAATAATAATAAGGTCATCCCTTAATATTCTAAGTAGTAATCAAAAACATTTCATTAATGCTAATAATATAAAATTACCATAGTGCAGCATCACATACTTTTAGGTATATCCAGCACTCTGAATAATGTAGTCTGTTTGAGTATATGTAATGTGACTTTTGTTGATTGCAAATTATCAAATGAATATTGAATTTAATTGTTCAAGCTGGTAGTGCACAACTGGGGGGATTCAATTTAAAGATGGAATATATGTAAGTAAGGTGGTGGGTTAAGTAGGACTTTCTTCAGGAAAAAAAATCAAACGTATCTATCTATCTATTTATAGGTTCATAAGTAGGTACTAGGCTATTGGCCCTAGGGCCTATATAAGCCTAGCCAAACGGTACCCTGGCTTTTGTCACCCAAGAAAATAATTTTCCTGTGCCCCTGTCAAGCAGAGCCACAGAAGTGATCCCTGGGGTGAATTTCCTATCTCCCATCCAATCATCAAGATTTTTCTTGAAGAGTGCTAATGAGGAGCTTTGTTTGATATAGATATGTAGTTTGTTCCAGAGTATGGGAAGTCTCTGGGACAGGAATGTATCCCTCCAACTTTTTCTGTTTATTGTGGTGACAAGGTTTGGGTCCCTAGAGCGTGTAGCTTGGAGGGATTGGGATTTCTTTAAGTGGAGCATGTCCAATAGCTCTGGGTTTGACATAGCTTTGTATGTTAGGCAGAGATCGCCTCTGAGTAGGTGATATGTGACAGAGCAAAGCTGGAGTTTTTTTAGACGGTCTGCATGGGGCATCTGTTTGAGGCCAGTAATCCTCTTTGTGAGGTATTTCTGTGGCCTTTCCAGTTGTTGTAGATGTCTTGTGAGGTACATACCAAAAGGGGCATTGTACTCTATATTGGGTCTAATGAGTGATGAGTAGAGGGGAACAATAACCTGTTTTTTCCTGGATGAGAAACATTTTGTGATGAGGTGTGCCACGTAGAAGGATTTCCTGACTACTGTGGCAATGTGATTATCAAAGGAGAGACAACTATCCACCTGTGTCCCAAGGTCTCTTATCACACTTTTGGTGTTAAGTAGACTACCACCTATGTGTTAGTTCATGGGTACAGAGTTTTTACCAAAAGGGATGAAAATGCACTTTTTGGCATTGAGCTTGAGGCCATAGCTTTGACACCAGGCATCTGTCTCAGTGAGGCCCTTTTGTAGGATGTTCACATCGTTAGGAGTTTTGATTATGGCTCGTAGTTTGCAGTCATCTGTGAACTTCATTAGCCAAAGACCTTCTGTGTTAGCCTGTACTTCAGAGAAATAGATACCAAACGGGAGAGAACCCAGGACTAAACCCTGTGGTACTCCACTTGTCACTTGTCTGAAGTTGGATTTGGAGTCTGCTACTTTCACATTGTGGGTTCTGTCAGTGAGCCAATTGGCAACCCATCTTGTGACATAGGGATTTATACCTAGTTTAGTGAGTTCATCTATAATTCCAGAGTGGAGGATGGTGTTGAAAGCCTTGGCGAGATCTAGGTAGGTTGTGTAAACCACCTTACCCTCATCTACAGCTTTGGTGACCGCTTGAAAGAAGCCTATCAGGTTTAGGAGACATGATCTGCCTTTCACAAACCCAAACTGGGTGGGGTCCAGAGTTTGGAGATTACCAATGTCATTGTTTATAAGTTCCATGATGACACGTTCCATGGCCTTGTAGACCAGGATCATCAGGCTAATGGGGTGGTAGTTCCTGGGGTCTGTGGTGGCTCCCCCTTTGTGGAGTGGGATAACCATCACTGTGCACCATTCAGTGAGCAAAAAGCCTGAGGTGAGGCTATAGCTGAGCATGGTACTTAGGTGGGGTGCCAGTTCATTCAGTAGTTCATGTAGAAAGCAGCCTGGGATGTTGTCAGGTCCCATGGATGCTCTGTTCTTGGCTTTGCAGAGTGTGTTTTTTACCTGTGCAGCCGTGATTACAGGAACGTTGCATTCTTCTGGTATAGAGACGGGCCCTTTAGGGGATGAGAGGGGGGGTAAAGTTAGCACTGAACCTATCTGCTAGGATGCTGGAAATATCAGTTGGTTCTGTATATTTAGTGCCATTGTGCTGTAACTCAGAGCAGATCTGATTGTTGCCATTGAGATTCTTGACATAGCTATAGAATGCTTTGTGGCTGTCTTTAGAATCAGTGGCAATTTTGTTTTCTTAACTAGCTTTAGAGGATTTTATGAGGGATCTCAGCTTCTTACTGAGGCTGACCAAGGACTTCCTCCAATCATGGGCTTTTACTCTTATTTGCAGCAGTTTCTTTCTTCTGTTGTAGAGTTTGTTTATGGCAGAGGACCACCAGATTGGCTTCCTTTTTTTGGAGGATAGCATCTTGGTTCTGTTAGGGATTGATAGATATAGATAGATATATACATTAGAATATATATACATATATATATATATATATATATATATATATATATATATATATATATATAATATATGTGTGTGTGTGTGTGTGTGTGTGTGTACATCATAACTTTCAAAGCCAGTTTCATCTAAATTAATTTCATCAAGCCTGTAACAACAAATATACTATAAAACACACTTTCCCAGGGCACCCCAAACCCCCTCACTTATATATATATATATATATATATATATATATATATATATATATATATATATATATATATATATATATATATATATATATATATACTAACTCCATGACCCAAACAACTGTGGAGAAAAGGAAAAACACCACACACACTGAATCAGTGCTATAGAGAAAACATGGACATCTACACATTCAGGGATACAACATGATGCTGACCGTCACAATTCAGACATACTTTGCTAGACTTACTTCCCTAATAACTCCCTAATAACTCCTATGACAACAAATGACAACAGTGAATACTTTCTACACAGTTCTATACAGTTCTACACATTACAATGAAATGAGTTTTCAGTATTATGAACTTTCAATGAAACTGGTTTTATGTTATGAGTTCAATGTTATGTGAAGACCCAACACACACAAATATATATATATATATATATATATATATATATATATATATATATATATATATATATGTGTGTATATTTCAGATAACTGGCGACCATATAATGAGAAGAAAAAGCTGAAACTTCTTATACAAGAACGTCCACATTGCCAAAATGTTTCCGAGGATAAACAAAACGCACACACCACACATACAGGTGTACTAATACTGATCAAAACACCCAAATCTTGACATTTACAAAGCTGACACTGAAAAATCGACTTTGCAAATCCAGACATGCTACTACACGTGCGGATTGACAATCTTGGCACATGCAAAAACTTACAAAAAATTAAAATATTGTGCATCCCCACATCACCATAACCCCTGCTAATTATATATATTAACTCCATTATCACACAATCTTGGGAAAAGAGCATATTTCCCTAACCCATGAATCTGCTGTCTCACACACCTGTCAATTTTCTCATTAGTCGGTCAAATTTTGTCAGCTAAACAGATGTCAACCTAAGGGAGAGTCAACAAACTTCAGTTGACCCATATATATATATATATATATATATATATATATATATATATATAAAACTAAGAACTAACACACACAGATATATATATATATATATATATATATATATATATATATATAAATCTTTGGCCAATTTACCTAAATATCAAACCCCTGAAAGATACAATTGCCTTTCCTGGTCTTTACAGCAAATTTCCTCCATAAAACTAGCCTCCAATTTATCTGAATACTGGCAGTGTTATGGGAAGGTTTATTTAACCTGTTGTTTGGGGTTAAGGTTGAGGTGGGGGGTAGGTTGGTTTAGGGTTAGCATGTGTTACTTGAGCCTGTAAGGCTGCCACTATACAAGACACACTTAGTCACACAAACACATGCCAACACACCCTACAAATATAAAATATAACCACTTACCTATCCCCAAACCCAAATCTAAAATACAAACAGATGCAGACAAGCAAATAAAACACTAAATGGAAGAAAAAAACACACTGAAAGACAAAATAAATGTAAAAGTAAGCGCTTTCATTTACTACATTAAGCAAACTTCATCAGACAAGATAAAATACAAATACACTCATATTTAAATAAAGAAAAGTTAATTAATATGGCATCATTTCCTTTAAAGCCAAGCCTCCAATTAAAGTACCAAACCACCAAAATAAACATATTCTAAGCATATCCAAGTAATAAATCCAATGAATGAAACACAGAAAATTAATGTGTTCAACAAATAAACATAATAAGCATATATATGTGTGAACATAGATGTCATCTCATTAAAGCCTTCAATTTTAATATACTTTTAATAGAAACTGAGAAATTTAAGCCAGGGGTAGAAAAGGCATTAAGTCTTAGTTGCCAAATTAATTCCCTTTCCTCAATTTTCAAATCCATGGGTCCCCCTCTCACATTTTTATAGATTTTTTCAATGACTAAAAATCTAAATTCATGTTCAGGGAGACTATTAATATGCCTGGCTAATGCATTACTTAAATTCAATTTATTAATGGTATAAATGTGCTCATAAATCCTGCTTTTGAGTGGCCTCCCAGTTTTGCCTACATAAAAAAGATGGACATTTTGAGCAAGTAGCCAGGTAGACCAAACCCTTAGTGTTACAGTTAAATTTGTCCTTGATGTCAAAGGTTTTCCCTCTAATACTAAATGTACTACCAACTTGTATATATTGACACCAACGGCAAGCCTGGCATTTGTACATGCCCCAATGAGGTTGGTGGCATCTTACCTTCAACGATGTTTTTCAAATTCAAACCTTTTCTAAATACTAATTTAGGGGAATCACCTACTTGTTGTCTAATGTTGGCGTCATCAAATAAAAAAAAACAATTCTTAGTCAGAATAGATCTTAGAAGGGGGGCGTCAATAGAAAAGGTGGTAATAAAACTCAAACTCACTTTATTCTTATCCAAAAGTTTTTCAGCTGTTGTTAAATCTCCTGTTGTCCTTTCATCAATCCTATTATAAGTTCCCTCTGAAAAAGTGCAAATAAAATTGTGGCTATTATTTGCTTGAGATCCAAAACTGTAATCTTCATTATTTAACAAAGGTGTAAAATACCCATTAAGTCTTTTTGTAGAGACTTCATAAATCAGGACATTCACTAATTTATCCGGGTAACCCCGTTTCAGAAACAAATTTCTCAAAAAGAGACATTCCTCATTGAAATCAGAATCTAAGGACACCATCCTTGTGGCACGCGCAAGTTGCCCTTTAACGACACCCCTCTTCTGAAAATAGGGGTGGCAGCTTGAAAAATGTAAAAAAGAGTTAGAGTATGTTGATTTCCTAAATATTTTGGAATTAAATGTATGAGTATCACGATTCTTACTTAGATCTACATCTAAAAAGTAAATCCTATCAGTGTTATACTCCCATGTAAATTCCAAAAAATCAGTATAGCTGCTTTTATGTTTAACAAAATCTTCAGCTGATGTCACATCCCCACGCCATAGAATAAATATGTTGTCAAGGTAACGAGTATATCACACTGCTCTCTCTCGAAAAATGGTGTCAACAAAGAGGTAATTTGTCTCCCAAAATGCCATCACAGTGTTAGCAAATGTAGCTCCACAAGGGGAGCCCATAGCTACACCAGTCTTCTGCAAAAATAATTCCTTATTAAACATAAAAAAATTATAATTTAATACCAACTCCAATAGGTATATAACTAAATCAATACATGCACCATCTATCTGTTTCTTTAACATAAATTCTCTAACCCATTCACACCCAAGATCTTGTGGGATAACAGTAAATAAATCCCGTACATCTATGGTGAAAATATTCAACTCTTCTGAAAATGGGAAGCTGTTTATCGCTGTTAAAAAAGCCCATGAATCTTTACAGATTTGAGTCTTATCTTTTAAAACTAGTTTGAGTTTAGTGCCGACAAATTTGGCACACCCATACGTAATAGATTGCCTTCCGTCAATAATAGGACGGAAGGGAGGGTTGTTAAGATCCTTATGAATTTTGGGTAAGCCAAAAATCATAGGATTCAAAGGATATTCCATTAATAAAAAATGGTATAAATCCAGGTCAAAGCGACCTTCAATGAATAGATCATTAATGAAGCCCTTCAAATGCTGATATGCTCCATTCATTTCATTGAGGGAGACCTTAGTATAAGAATCTGATGCTAATAAAGAAGAAATTCTATTGTCATAGCATTCCTTATCCATAAAGACCAACCCACCCCCTTTATCAGGTTTCATAACCCGAATATTGGCAAACTTAAGAGCTGCCAATGTTTCCCTTTCAGTATTAGATAGGTTTGAAAGTTGGTTGTTTTTATATTTACCTAACAAGTTCCTGAAGTCATTCTCACAAATCTTTTCATAAAGTGAGATTGAGGGATGAATAGGGGGATTAAAAACACTGGATACTCTATGGTCATTAGTCAAACATGAGTTGTTACTAAATAAAACATTCAAGTTCAACTTCCTTGTATACATTTTTAAGTCTATCAAAAGTCTAGCTAGATCACTATGAGTTGAAGGAACAAAGGACAAGCCCTTGGCTAACACTTCTATAAGAAGTGAATCAGGGCTAAAATCAGAGTAATTATACATTTGAAAATCTCCAGTACTATTAGTTAGAATTTTAACTGGTTTCAAGCTACTAACTGGGTTAACAAATTCATTTGAGAAATCAAAGGGGACTACCTCCTTCTCCTGTTCCTTTTCTTCCAAGATTGTCTTTGTTGTGGGTGATTCTGTGTTCTCCTCGTACCCCCTTTCTGGTTTCTGTGAAAACCCTGATTAGAGTCATTGTTACCATTAGTATTGTTAGCCCTGTTTGCAAGTCTTTCACTTCTCCTAATTGGGGATGAGTGTTCAACAGCCATGTCATTGATTGAAATGTTATCATCAATGACTTCGGATACATTTTCATTAATAACAACATTACCTAAAAACTTTTGTTCAACATTTCTGTTTAAAGGTGGCATTGAATAAGCTAAACCTTTATGATATGCTATAGAGTCTCTTTTTAATTTTTTAATCTTGTTCTCCTTATTTTTCATCAAAGTGTTATCAATACTCGAAAAAATATGTAAAAAGTCATATTTATATCATGTAAAGTCTTTATCACTTCGTATAGTAGAGTCCAGTTCAGTCAAATCCATTTTCAAACCATTCATTTGTGTAACATAGTTTTGAACAAGTAGTTGCATGAATTCCACACCTTGTCGATCGAAAAGTTTTAATAAGTCCTTATGAAATACTAAATTATTGACGAGGCCCGTGGGGAAATGCCATTGCCTTAACTCCTTAGGCACCTGCTGTCTGTCACTACATTCAGTGAGGTATTGTACCTCAATTTGTAATTTCTTGAAATGAAACAACTTAGAATCATACATTTTAAGTCTGTTAATTAAATTACTTTCGTTGTCATTATTATTCATGTTATTCAAAGACTCCGTATGAAGAGACCCATTCAAAAATAAAGCAGGGTCCTTCAACCAGTCTTTCAAAGAAGGTAAAATAGCAGAAGTACTTCCTGCAGGAACAGCACCAGCAGCAATTCTGTTCACATTACAGTTGTTAATATTCGGTCTATCCAAGTCCACAAATGGCGTACGAGCTCCAGGGTGAGTGGAAATAGAAGATGCTGAAGTTCCTGGATTCTGTCCACCTCGATCCTTCGATCCTAAGGCATTATCATGTACGCCAACAATCAACGGGTTTGGTACATTATTTGTGGAACCCAAAACAGGATTTCCGGTTAGAGAAGGCAAACCGGATGCAACTTGGCAAGCCAAAGCATCCACACGTTGGGTCAAAAGTTCTATTAAAGCAGTCAGTTTACCCATGGACGGATTGTTATTGTCCAACTGCGAATCCATAGAATTAAACAAGATTTGGGATTGTGGTGTAGTAGAATCCTCCATAAAAACGAAAACTCAAAACAAACACTGGTAAAAAACGAACTTGCAAATAAAACACTAAATGGAAGAAAAACCACACTGAAAGCCAAAATAAATGTAAAAGTAAGCGCTTTCGTTTACTACATTAAGCAAACTTCATCAGGCAAGATAAAATACAAATACACTCATATTTAAATATAAAAAAGTTAATTAATATGACATCATTTCCTTTAAAGCCAAGCCTCCAATTAAAGTACCAAACCACCAAAATAAACCTATTCTAAGCATATCCAAGTAATAAATCCAATGAACGAAACACAGAAAATTAATGTGTTCAACAAATAAACATAATAAGCATATATATGTGTCAACATAGATGTCATCTCATTAAAGCCTTCAATTTTAAAATACTTTTAATAGAAACTGAGTAATTTAAGCCAGGAGTAGAAAAGGCATTAAGTCTTAGTTGCCATATTAATTCCCTTTCCTCAATTTTCAAATCCATGGGTCCCCCTCTCACATTTTTATAGATTTTTCCAATGACTAAAAATCTAAATTCATGTTCAGGGAGACTATTAATATGCCTGGCTAATGCATCATTTAAATTCAATTTATTAATGGCATAAATGTGCTCATAAATCCTGCTTCTGAGTGGCCTCCCAGTTTTGCCTGCATAAAAAGCTGGATTTTGAGCAAGTAGCCAGGTAGACCTAACCCTTAGTGTTACAATTAAATTTGTTCTTGATGTCAAAGGTTTTCCCTCTAATACTAAATTTACTACCAACTTGTATATGTTGACACCAACGGCAAGCCAGGCATTTGTACATGCCCCAATGAGGTTGGAATAGAAAAGGTGGTAATAAAACTCAAACTCACTTTATTCTTATCCAAAAGTTATCTAGTTTTCTATTGACGCCCCCTTCTAAGATCTATTCTGACTAAGAATTGGTGTTTTTTATTTGATGATGCCAAAATTAGACAACAAGTAGGTGATTCCCCTAAATTAGTATTTAGAAAAGGTTTAAATTTGAAAAACATTGTTGAAGGGTTCAACATAAGATGCCACCAACCTCATTGGGGCATGTACAAATGCCAGGCTGCAAAACAGAAACAAAAAAGGAGCTAAAGCTGCTAAGGATTGAAACTGTTTATTTTAGTTATGATTTACTTTTCATTTATGTTCCTTTTTTGTTTCTGTTTTACAGTTATCAGACATAATTTTACTTTCATTATATATTTACACATGTTTTTTGTGTATATTGTAACGTTTCTTTAAAAGTTTAATTGGATGTTTTATGAGTTATTATACAAGTCTTTTGTAGCACCTGTGTTATTATGTATCTAATGAAGTCTCATTTAGACAAAAGCGCTTGTACATAAAGCTTTTTCGCCTTCTCTTGTGGTTGGATTCTTTTTTATTTTTTTTTTGTATTTGACACATCGTCTGTCACCAACATTTTTTGGGACCTCTTTATTGGTTTTGAATATAAACCAATTCTTTATTAATTAACGAATGTGCTAATGTATTAGAATCAGAAAAAAAATGTATTCCAAGGTATGGTACAGTTTAACTAAATTTCAGGTTGAACTGTAACAGTACACACATTATATATGTCACCCTATTTCAAGGCTATAAAAGTTTTTACATAGGGAAGACTAAGAAAGCGTTTAAAGTTCGTATTTACGAACATATGTATGACATCAGAAAGGGTAATGAAAAGAATGTATTGGCTGTACATACTATTTTGAATCCAGTTCACAAGTTTAAATTTGTAGCCATCAATCAAGTAGTATCTGATAGTAGGGGGGACAAAAGGAACTGTTTCTAGAATTTAAAGAATTTATGTGGCAACTTAAAGTGGATGAGACCAACCCACCTGGACTAAATGATGTAGTTTCTCTCTTTAGCTATTTAAAATTAAAAGCTGAACTATATTTTAGGGGGACGGCACACATGTATATTCTTGTGGCAACACAATAATATTTGCCTTTTTTAAGTACATGATTTATTTATGTAGAAATGTATTTTGGATTGTATTTTATTTTAATTTTGAGACGAGGCTGATGGGCTATATGCAATATGTAAATAAAGTAGTATTGTTTTAATGCATTTTATAAGATGAAATTCAACTGTGTATTATTATAACAAAAATACCATTGACTTTTAGGTGCATTTTGTTTTAATGACATGTGATTAGCCTGGCTATAAAAGGAAGTGATATTTGAAAAGTTCCAGTTTTAATCTGAAGAAGTCAAGTGTAACAATAGACAAAAGCGCTAATTAACCTGTGTTTCCAGTTTCACCGGCCAGCGTTCGTTTTCTTTACATTATTGGTTTTATCTGTGGTTGTTGGCTAATTTTGGACACTACCAAAATGACTTACTCTAAACTGATCTCATCAGTAGGAGTGGGTGGGGTAATGGATGGGAGGAGTGAAGTGAAGAAAGAATTTGCTCACAATAATACTAGCAGTAGCCTTTAGGTCAGAGAAGGAGGCATCATCTGACATAAATTCATGATATTCTAGGTTACTTCTAATCTTCTTAATATAGATAAAAAATGCCTTATGGTTATCATTTGAATTAGTTGCAATCCTAAGTTTCTAGTTGCCCTTACGTTCCTAAAGGTTAGTTTGACAGACTTACTTACCAGTTTTAAATCCTTTCTACAATAATGAATGGACAACTTTGAATGATTTTCAGGAGCTTTTTCTTTTTATTATGCAGTTTGTTGATGTGGTAGTTCCACCATATGGGTTTTGTTCTAAACTTGCCATCATGTTTATGCCAGCCTTGTACAGATGCCTTATTGTATCTATTCAAGAGGGAGTAAAGGTTAAAGCAGTCGCAGTAGCTTCAGTTACATGATTCACCATGCAGTTATACCATTTCTGATTGTTAAGATTAGTAAATAGCACAGAATTGGTCTTGCAGTAATCTCAGAATAAAGACAAGTTTTCTGTGTTGCATAAAAATGGCTTTCATAGAGGAGATCCAGTAAGATGGTTAGATGTGACTGTGGTGGAAGAAGTACCAAGCAGCCGTGTGCAATCAGGAGAAATGTTTGTGAGAAAAAGAGCAACAATTTTAACATTTCTGGTGAGTAGGGAGACAATTTAGTTCAGTGCATTGGTGTTGGCAAAATCCAGAAACCTCTGGACACACTTGTTGTTGGTAGTAAATGTTTGCAAGTTTACGTACAAATAGTTGAAGTCACCCATAAGACATGTATTTGGTTTGATTACTTTTCTAACTGGATAAGGAATTCTGTAGCTGAGAAAAAGTCACAGATAGTGACCTATAATTGGTTATAAAAGGGAAATTACTTTTATACTGAGAGTAGCTAGGACTACAACCAGCTATCTAAGAATAGTGTGACATTTCTTAGTGCACTAACATGAAAAACTGTGCACTCTAAAGTTATTGCAAAATAATTCATGATCAAAAAGTCTCTATTTCTAGAAAAAATAATCTCTTATCTGCAAATTACTTTTACTACTATATAGTTTTGTTCAGAAAATTGTGTACTATATAATGTACTGCATCCAATGAGCAAATTTATTTATTTTTTGAGATTGCACAACACTCAAAAGCATCTACCATCACACTTGTTTGTTTCAACCATTATGTGAGTGTTCTATTTTGTTTTATTAATGTGTTATTGTCTTATTAGTTCATACGTTCATAGATTCATAGGTGTTTACTAGGCTAACAACTACAAGGGGCTTTTTAAGCCTAACCAATCATCCCAAAACTCTGACAAGTTCTGATACCCTTGGCAAGTGTAAGCATGGGCTTGGGAGATGAACCATTTACAGGTTACATGTGTCCATTAGAGACATAGGTGCCAAACCAGGGATAAATTTCTGGTTTCCCATATCCAATTGTCCATGTTACACTTGAAGTGGGTTAGGGAGGAACTCTGCTTCACATGGTTGGGGAGTCTGTTCCATAGACATAGTAGTCTCTGGGATACATACCTATCTCTCCAACAGGTCATATTTATATCACAGACAAGGTTTAAGTCTTTAGAGCAGGTAATTCTGGTGCTGTCTGTTTTGTGGATATGCAAAGGTCCATCAGAGTGGGGTCTGACAATGCCCTGTATGCCAGGTGTAGATCTCCCCTCAAAAGCCTGTAGGAGACGGAATACAGGGATAGGGCCTTGAGACAGTCATCATAGGGCAATTTACTTATTTCCTGCATTCTTTTAGTGAGGATCCTCTGTGGGTGTTCTAGTTGTTGGATATGCCTGGTTAGGCACATACTAAAGGGGGCATTGTACTCAGTGATAGATCTGATAAATGCTGAATACAGTGGAACAATGACTTCCTTGAACTTACATGTCATACCTTTGTTTATAAGTCGCATAACATAGAATGATTTCCTCACCAGTGTAGATATGTAATGGTCAAAGACTAGATTACTATCTATGTGTGTCCCTAAGTCCCTGACTACTGGGTCAACTCTAAGGGATGTTGTCAATATGATTGTTTCCCAGGGATGAGTGACTTTCCAAAGGATACTATTATGCATTTCTTGGCATTTAGTTTTAGTCCATGGCTCTGATAGCAGTTGTTTGTCTGTGTCAGCCTCTCCCGGAGAACATTTGTGTCAGTGTGAGATTCAATGACAGCTCTTAATTTGCAAATTTAGTAGCCAGAGAGCACTGACATTGGCCTTGACTTCTGAGAAGTAAATGCCAAAAAGTAGCTGTCCAAAGACTGATCCCTGAGGGACTCCACTTGGGAATGGCCTCTTTGTAGAGGTGGACTCCACAATTCTAACTTCCTGGGTCCTGTCTGTGAGCCAGTAGGATATACACAGCGGGTGACATATGGGTTTGTACATAACCTCTTCTGTTTGCCAACAATGCCCGAGTGGGTTATTGTGTCAAATGCCTTGGCCAGGTCAAGGTAGGCAGTGTGAATGATTTTGCCCTCATTCATTGCTTTGGTGACATTCTCAAAGAAGTCCACCAGGTTAAGTAGGCATGATCTGCCCTTGATGAAACCAAACTGGGTTGGGTCCCGTGTCTGAAGGTTTTCTATATCTCTATTGATCAACCCATGATAATTATTTCTATGGCTTTACACGTAAGACTAGTGAGACTTATGGGTCTGTAGTTTCCAGGGTCTGTAGATGGCCCACCTTTGTGCAGAGGAATGACTGTTGCCTTTCTCCATTCATGAGGCATGGAGTCTTTTGAGGGCTACAGTTAAATAGTCATTCCAGTGGCACTGATAGGTCATGTTTCGTGCTGTTTAGAGGCATTCTGAGATATTGTCTGGGCTCATTGATGCAGTGTTCTTAGTCTTAGAGTAAACATTAAGGACGTGTTCCCTAGTAATAGTAGGGGGAGTTATATTTGATGATATTTCTTGAGACAAGGTTGACAAGGAGAGAGAAGAGTAAAGTTGGAGATGATTTTGTTAACCAGGAGGTTTGCTATATCTTCTGGCTTAGTACAGGTGGCTCCATTTTCACTGAGCTCTGCACACAATTTTGTATTGCCTTTGAGGTTGCAGACAGATCTAAAGAATGCTTTGCAGTTGTCCTTGGCCTGGGAGGCCAAACATGCCTCAAATGTGGCTTTGGTGGACTTTATTTGTCCTCTGAGTTGTTAGCTTAGTTTGATGAGAGTGCTTTTATCCTAATGGGTGCTGCACCTCCTAATGTTTGCCATGATTTTCTTCCTCCTGTTATACATCCGATTGATATTGTGATTCCACCAGGGTGGCTTGTTTTTTGAGTTAGTTCTGTACTTCTTCCTGATGGGTACAGGTGCCTCTATGCAGCTATCAACATGCTTGTACAGGGTTTCTGTGAACAGTTCTGCACAGGCAGAAGTGTTCTCAGAAGTTAAGGGGGCTTGAAATTTTGCCAGGTTCTCACTTAATAGCAGGAGGTTAGCCTTAGAATAGTTCCTGAATATTATAGGTTTAGCTGGGGGTCTAGGTTTTATTTTTACTTCAAAGGAGACCATTTTGTGTTCAGACCTTATCAGGAAAGGAATTACAGTAGTAGGTCTGCAACAGTCTCCTATATTAGTAAGAACCACATCCAGTATGGTTGCACCCTTGTTGGTGTATTGACTATCTGGTCCAGGGAGTTTGTGTTTACAAAATCCAGGAATCTCTGTGCATGTACGTTTGGTGTTGTATAGGATTCCTAGTTAATAGTGGTGTAAAATTAAATTCTAATAAGTTTAAATACATATTATGGGTTTCCTGGGTCATAGAGGAGGACCTATAGCTTGCAAGGAAGCAGTATTGGATTTTTCCTATGGTGATTTGAACATGGAGCAACTCAAGTGCATTGTCCTGTTGTACCAGCCTTGAAGTATATTTATTTTTGATGTAAATAGGGACACGTCCACCTTTAGTCCCTGCCTGTGACGTTGCTTGCCTAAATGTGTGGAAGGCATTATAACCTTGCACTGTTGGTGTGCTCTCCATGGCTTTAAACTACATCTCAGTGACTGCACAGACATCACCATTCTATAGGGTAAAAAGAGATTCTAGGGAGTGGAGTTTTTTGTTTAGACTCCTAGCAATGAGCAGTAATACCTTTAGTTTTTCTTGGTTTTGATTTGCAATGCCGGAAGTACTTTCAGTTTGGTATTGCGTAAAAAAAGAGACTATGGGGGAAGACAATGATTTAGCTAATATTCAAAATCCTAGATGGGAGAGGTGCAGACCATCCCTGGAAAAGCAGCATGGCCTGTTGACCATCTCTTTCCATGCACCCCTTTAAAATGACACCAGAAACTAAGTCAATTATTAAAGTCAATCATCTTTTGTTCGTATTGTGGCATCATCCTTGGAGAAGGTAAAATGCTGCTCAGTGCTAGGCTCATACCAGCCTGAGACACATATTCCTAGAGCTCTATGATGTCTCTCTTCATATAGTCTAGGGAGGTGCATCTCAGGTCATTTACTCCCACATGGACTATGACTGAGTCATATTGGTAATTGTGGTTCAGTGACCTGAGTGCATGCATAATGTGATGAATCCTACCCCCTGATAAGCAACTGACTGTAACTTTCTCCTTACTCAGCCTGGTGAGAGGGATATCAGTGTGTCTCACGATGGAGTCTCCAATGACCAGAATGTTGGATTGTGTGGTGACTTGCTTTATGGGATTAGTGGTAGAGGCTCCATGAGATATAGCGCTATGTGTTGATGTGGGTGTTGTTTTGAAAGAGCACATTTGAGACTGCTGAGGGTATTTCTTATTTGTACTTCATCTAAGAGTTCTTTAGGGTTTAGGAAGGTTGCATGTAAGTGCCTCAGCATATCTAGGTCTATTTGTCGGCTTTGAATTATGCACGATGGGTGCAGCGTGTGTACTACTGACAACCTTATTGACATTAGGAGCACTTTTATGTGAGAGCTTTACTTCCAGTGACATTGTGTAAATACATATCTCACATACCATATCAGTTTGTTTGAGAATTAAATGGTTGTCAGTAAACATGAGGCAATTTCTACATTACCTCAGGATGCCCATATCCACCAAGCCAGTAATGGAGGCAGTAGGAAAGTTCATATCCATGGCAATAGATCCTTTTTTATTGATTACACTGTTGGAGCCAGAATATCAATCACTGTCATGAATATCTGGTATGCAACTATGTGGACAGTGCTTGTCACTGCAAACTAGTTGCCCTGTGTGCAACTAGGTATTGAAGAAATTTCAATTGTGCTTTTACAGGAAAAATGTCACTCAAGGTGTCTGAAAAAAAAAATCACATAATTATTGTATTAGGTTGCGCAAGGTTTGTATGTCTGTATTAATTTTGTCTGTAGGTTATCTTGGTTTCAGAATGATGTTAACTCAATTACTTGAGTCATTTAATGTATGTCTGCTCTACAGTGTTTACACTTGCAACTCTTTTACAAGTGTAGTTAATCTATTATCAAATAACCCATCACTGTTATTTTGCAGTGCATTGTTCTATGTAGTACATGCATTTTTGTCATTTTAATGAACATACTGCAAAAATGAGACAAAACAAGTCTGCATTCATCCCAACATGAAATTACAGGAAAGTTTAATTGATGATCTACTGGTTTACAACAGCAGATGTCTATGGCATCATATAATGTAAAACATGTAAATGTCCCTCACAGTAACACAATGTACATGAAGGACAGTATTAAAATTTTACTAGAGAAGTCTTTAACTACACGTGCAATCATAGTGATGTTACATTGTCTTGTGCACACATATGCATTTGTTGCACAACCTGTGATGCACAGTGCCATATGTTCCGAACAGTGGATTTTCAAAAAGTCCATATGTGCCACTTCACATTGGTAAAGTCAGTCTTCTCTGGTGGTGTTTGGGACTAATACAGTGTTCTCTAGTGTGTGCAACTAAGTAGGTAGGAGGTTCAGGGTTCAGCATTTGAAACTTGTGAGTACAACACTTGGTGCTCTATTCACTTCCTCTGACAGAATGCATTTAACTTTTCACAAAGCTCCCTTTTGACACTTTTTACTGAAACATACTCTCTGAAACACACTGAAGAGGTCATCCTGACAAAAATGCACTCTCCACTTAAGAGCCACACTTCTCCTGTGGCACTTTAAATAATACTGTACTCTCTGGATTATGTAACTAGATAAGGAGGTGTCCCAGTGTTCACCATGGGGAACTACTTTTTTGTGTGTGAGTGTGTGTAACACCTGGTCCCATAGTCACTTCTCCTGAGAATACATTTAACTGTCATACAACTACCTTATCCCACTTCTTATTGAAACACCCTTCTTACAAAAGTGCACTGCCTCCCCTAAATAATCAAACTTCTCCTGCTGTGCTTGTGACTGTGCTGTTTAAATTGTGTGGCTAGATAGGGGCAAAATGCTCAACATGGGAAACTTGAGTGTGAGTGTGTGTGTGTGTGTGTGTGTGTGTGTGTGTGTGTGTGTGTGTGTTTGTGTGTGTGTGTGTGTGTGTGTGTGTGTGTGTGTGTGTGTGTGTGTGTGTGTGTGTGTGTGTGTGTGTGTGTGTGTGTATGTGTGTGTGTGTGTGTGTGTGTGTGTGTGTGTCTGTGTGCATGTGTAATGCTTTGGACTGCACCAAACATCCTCTCTGTAACACAGTGATGCTTGTGTTTCTAACTTTATTCTCTAGAATGTGTAAATAGATAGGTAGTAGGTTCAAATACATCAGTGCTTAACTTCTACAAGTTTGTGACTGCATATGAATTTAGGATTGGTTTACACACACACTTGCACTGACAACTATTACAACCCCAGATGGTCATTTTGCCAGACACATTTCCTTCACAATAGACTGCTGATGTCACCCCTTCATAGACGCCGTGCACCTCACTTGTACTCAGTATTATCTTGTGATGTAGGCTGCTGATAATGTGCTGTGTAGATGGCATAACTGGATGAGTAGGTGGTTTGAATCCATCCCTGCTTAAATAGTGTGACTGTGATTACTGTCATATACAGCTGGTTACCTCACAACTATTTTTACATACACTCACACTTATGTGGTGGATTTACAGTGGCACAGTGTTATACTAGCACATCCTAGCATCCCCAGGGAAAAAAACTTTTGAACCACACAGTGTTAAAATAATGCTACAATAACTGAAGTATCTCACATTTGTTGTGTACATTTTCCTGTGTTGTATAACTCTACTACTGTGCTTTGTACAGTGTGTAACTACATATGTAAAATATTTGAGTCCAGCTGTATTTCTTTCATGCTCATACTATTTATATGACACTTCAAAGACATATATGCTGTGTAGTTGCACATTGTTATTGTGCCCTTCAACTACTTTTTATCATAAACATGCAGCTAATAAACAGCGGTGATGTCATCCATTTACCTGTGCACTGTCCCAGTTGCACCACAGCATGTCATGTGGCACTTGTGATTCAGGCACAATACATAGTTGTGATCTCAGGTAGTTAGTTCAAATCCAGGCATTACTGCTCAGACTATAACTTTATTTATTTATTTATTTATTTATTGATGTATTTATTTGCAATTTGTTAACCGGGAAAGTCTAGTGGGCCATACAAAGCCCGTTTTTAGTGGAGACCTGGGGAGAAAAGCTCCTCATTACAATAGAAAGCAAAAATAATATACACTGGTGATATACAATTATCAGGCAAATTAGATTACAAATTTCAAACATAGCAACTCAGCTATGTGAACTATATTGTGTAAGTCTTATTGTGACTGTACGTCTCTAACACTGTTGTTAAACACATCTGCTTTGTACATGTACAGATGTTGATTCATCTTAGAAAATATGCTATGATAATTTATCATATAGCAATGCTTTTATTCAGAGTAATGATGGCATGTGGTTACACTTTCCTTACATGACATATATAAGAAGTGTTATTCTCTGGCATGAGGGAAGGAGATGACATATTCCTTGCAGTAATAACATGATGTAATGCCTTCACATAGCAATGTATCTCACAATTGTAGTGACCCTTCTACTGTGGTACATTCATCTTGTGAAATATATATTTTCTGCAGTCAAATGCTCAGGTGTTCAACATCCACATTCACTGACTGTTAACATTGTGTGGTCTTATACTGTAATGCATTAATGACATCAACCACAGTTATAATGCATCCATTTACAGTGGGAGAGGCCTGCACCATCCCTTTTATCTCAAAGAGATTGTTTACAGCACAAACATCTCATGTAATAAGATAGAATAGGTGGAGTGTCACAGTTGTGTTAAGACTTACAAAGCGGCTGTTGTGGATCATCCACATTATTAGTTGGTAGTCACATAACTTGCTGTTCAATTCCTGATGAGGTGACATTACATGAATATACTGCTGTTGCATCAGCACTATTGTATGTAGTTATTTTTATCCATTTTTATGTATGGCACTGATACATCACCACAGGTTGTGATTGCATTCTTCTTCTTTCGGCTGCTCCCGTTAGGGGTTGCCAGAGCAGATCAACTGTTTCCATTTCTTCCTGTCATCTGCATCTTGCTCTGTCACACCATCCACCTGCATGTCCTCTCTCACCACATCTATAAACCTTATCTTAGGCCTCCCTCTTTTCCTGTTACCTGGCAGCTTCATCCTTAGCATCTTTTTCCCAATATACTCTGCATCCCTCCTCAGCACATATCCAAACCAGCATAATCTTGCCTCTCTGGCTTTGTCTCCAAACCTTCCAACCTGGGCTGACCCTCTAATATACTTATTCCTAATCCTGTCCATCCTCATCACACCCAGAGCAAATCTTAACATCTTTAACTCTGCCACATCAAGCTCTGACTCCTGCCTTTTTGTCAATGCCACTGTCTCCAACCCATATAACAAAGCTGGTCACACTACCCTCTTGTAGACCTTCCCTTTCACTCTTACTGGTACTCGTCTGTCATAAATCACTCCTGACCTTCTTCTCCATGCACTCCATCCTGCCTGTACTCTCTTCTTCACCTCTCTTCCACATTCACCATTACTCTGAACTGTTGATCCCAAGTACTTAAACTCATCCACCTTCACCACCTCTACTCCCTGCATCCTCACCATTCCTCTATCCTCCCTCTCATTCACACACATATATTCTGTCTTAGTCCTGCTGACCTTCATTCCTCTTCTCTCTGGAGTATATCTCCATCACTCCAGGGTCTCCTCCACCTGTTTCCTACTCTCACTACAGATCACAATGTCATCTGCAAACATCATAGTCCACGGGGACTCCTGCCTGATCTTGTCTGTCAACCTGTCCATCACCATTGCAAATAAGAAAGGGCTCAGAGCTGATCCTTGATGTAATCCCACCTCCACCTTAAACACATACGTCACTCCCACTGCAGACCTCACCGCTGTCACACTACCCTTGTACATATCCTGCACCACTCTTACATACTTCTCTGCCACTCCTGACTTCCTCATACAATACCACAATTCCTCTCTAGGCACACTGTCATATGCTTTCTCTAAATCCACAAAAACACAATGCAATGCCTTCTGACCTTCTCTGTATTTTTCCAACAACAATCTCAGAGCAAACATTGCATCTGTAGTGCTCTTTCCTAGCATGAAACCATACTGCTGATCGCTAATCATCACCTCCCTTCTTAACCTAGCTTCCACTACTCTTTCCCACAATGTCATGCTGTGACTGATCAGTTTAATCCCTCTGTAGTTACTACAGCTCTGCACATCACCCTTATTCTTAAAAATCGGTACCAAAACACTTTTTCTCCATTCCTCAGGCATCCTCTCACTTTCCAAGATTTCATTAAACAATCTAGTTAGAAACTCCACTGCCATTTCACCTAAGTGCCTCCATGCTTCCACAGGTATGTCATCTGGACCAACAGCCTTTCCATTCTTCATCCTTTTCATAGCTATCCTTACTTCCTCCTTGCTAATCCACTGCACTTCATGATTCACTATCCGCACATCATCCAACCTTCTCTCCCTCTCATTCTCTTCATTCATCAACCCCTCAAAGTACTCTTTCCATCTACTCAACACACTCTCCTCACTCATTATCCTTTATCACCCTTACCTGCTGCGCATCTTTACTAGCTCGGTCTCTCTGTCTAGCTAATCGGTACAGGTCCTTTTCTCCCTCCTTAGTGTCCAACCTTTTATACAACTCTTCATACGCTTTATCCTTAGCCTTTGCCACCTCTCTCTTTGCCATGCACCTCATCTCCTTATACTCTTGTCTACTTTCTTCATCTCTTTGACAATCCCATTTCTTCTTCGCCAACCTCTTTCTCTGTATACTCCTGTACTTCTTCATTCCACCACCAGGTCTCCTTGTCCTCCTTCCTCTTTCCAGATGTCACACCAAGCACCTTTCTAGCCATCTCTCTTACTAGCTCTGCTGTAGTTACCCAGCTATTCGGTAACTCTTCACTGCCACCCAGTGCCTGTCTTAACTATTCCCTGAACATCACCTCACAATTACCCTTTTTCAATTTCCACCATTTGATCCTTGGTGCTGCCCTCACACTCATCCTCCTCTTTTTGATCACCAAAGTCATCCTACAAACCACCATCCTATGCTGCCTAACTACACTTTCTCCTGCCACTAATTTACAGTCTCCAATCTCCTTCAGACTGGCCCTTCTACATAAGATATAATCCACCTGTGTGCATCTTCCTCCACTCTTGTATGTCAACCTATGCTCCTACCTCTTGTTAAAATACATATTCATCGCAACCATGTCCATCCTTTTTGCAAAATCCACTACCATCTGATCTTCTGCATTCCTTTGCTTAATACCATACCTACCCATCACTTCCTCATTCTGTCTATTCCCTTCACCAACATGCCCATTGAAATCTGCTCCAATCACCAGTCTCTCACCCTTGAGTACAGTCATCACCACTTCATCCAACTCACTCCAACATTTTTCTTTCTCATCTATCGCACACCCAACATGTGGAGCATATGCACTAACAATATTCATCATTACACCATCAGTTTCCAGCTTCATAAACATCACTCTAGCCCACACTCTTTTCACCTCCAAAGCACTCTTAGCATACTGTTCCTTATGGATAATGCCTATGCCATTTCTCCTCCCATCCACACCATGATAAAACAATTTGAAATTGTCACCAATACACCTAGCCTTGCTCCCCTACCATCTGGTCTCTTGCACACACAATACACCAACCTTCCTTCGGTCCATCATATCAGCTAGCTCTCTCCCTATACTAGTCATACTGCCAACATTCAATGTTCTGACCCTCACTATCACAGTCCTAGCCTTTAGACTGCCTTTGGACATGCCTTCCCCCTCTTCTCCTCCTTCGCACAACAGTAGCTCAATTTCTGCCAGCATCCTGTTGGCCAACAGTACTGCTGGTGGTCGTTGTTAACCCAGGCCTTAACCGATCCGGTATGCATTTCTGTACTGTTGTTTGCTTGTATGATTTGTCAAAATTTTATGCTGGATGCCCTTCCTGACGCAACCCTCCCAATTTATCTGGGCTTGGGACCGGCACAAAGAAATGCACTGATTTGTGCATCCCCAGTGGCTGGGTTACAGGTTGTGATTGCATTGCAGTGAAATTATATGAAGCCTGTCATGCTGTAACTCCTCCCATGGCACGTGCAGAAAGTACTGGCTTGTATAACCAACTACACAGATAGACTGTAGTTCAGTTTTTGGACAGTCTGTGTACTACATAATGGAAGCAGCTTCCTTGTTAAAGAAGCATTGATATTGTGCTTTTCCCTGTTGTGTGGACAGTAATATGTGTAGCTGCTTTTCAGCATTCTGACTAAATCCAGTTGTTCATATTATATCCAGATCTCTTTTCTTAATCCACATATTCAGTTCAGTTACTTGTAACAACCTCCACCGCTGTTTGATATGAGACATGCAGTCAATACAGAGATCTGCAGAGATCCTAGAATAATAGGGGTTTGCATCTGGTAACATCTGTCTGTCTGTCAGCCAACTGTGTCAGACAGCAATGGCTTCCACACAGACAATGATTATGGCACAGTCATAGGACCACATTTTTTAGGCCTTGATCTACAAGGTAGGGCATCCATGCCCCTTATGATAGGAAAGTGCTATAAGCCCTTCAATGGTGTTCTTCATGACATAACTGATATGCATAGTTCTGTGGTGTCTGTGATTGTTATGCATCTCTCTCCTGGCATGTGTTTAGAAATGACATGATGCAAATGTTTATTATGTCATTCAATTGCTCAGAGGTATTTTTTTATTTCCAAAAGAACTATACTCCAAATTGCATGTCTTAATCCATACATGTCTTTATCACTGCTATAGTTTTTGTCACACTATACAGCTTAATAGCAGATGAGAGCTTCCATAAATGTTTCTTGCTGTATGGCATGCAACCAGACCATCAAAACCTGTGATTGGTCCTGTGTTACAGCACTTTCCTGTGTGTTGGAGCTGTTGAATTGCAGAGTTATGTTACTATTCTCTGTAATTTCATGTGAGCATGCCCAGTATCACAATGTACGAGAGGTTTGCAAATTAACAATGTAAACCAAGAAATCATAAAATGTCCTCTAATGTGTTTTTCCATTTGTCAGTTATGTATGATGTGTGCTATTCTATTGAAATTTAGCATTTACATGAACTCACAGCACTTGCTTGTCTATTATATGTTTACAGGTGACAAACCCCCTTTCCAATGGGCACTACTGACATTTCTTTGTAAAAAATGTGTCCATTTGTGATGTACATGCCATTACAGCTATAAGCTTCATCTGTTTTTGGGTGTACATGGTGAGATGGAGAATACAGCTGTGGAATCATCTTGCATACATAAATTCCCTGTATGTACATCTCAAATGCAATAACTGCAGACTAGGTATTGATCCCATAATGTATCTTCTGTCCTTGCTATTACCTTGATTCATCATTTTATTAACGTTTGTCACATTTAACACCCCTTTGTTACACGATACTTCATAACACTATCACATCTTTCTTAGCATATCCGTTTTTATTTATGTGTATAACACTAGTATTATCATTGACATATTAATTATCATTACATCAATATGGCAGGATTTATATTAGGAATGCTTCTTTGATGGCATAGTCTAGTTTTGACTATGGAAATGTCTTGCCCACACCCTCCAAAATGCATCTGAATCTACCAGTTTTAAACAACTATTATATGAACATCTATCCAAGAACTGGCATTGCTCCTGTGCCAAACCTGACTGACAAGATACATATAAGTTTCTCAACACACTGTCCACTCCTTACCTCATTTTCTCCCTCTCCTCAGTGTTTATTACTACTCAAAAAAAAAATATATATATATATATATATATATATATATATATCTATATATATATATATATAGAAAGGAAATCTCATTTCATAACTATTATTTAATATGTACACAGTACTGATTTTGTTTTTCTCACAATGATCTTCACTGAAATGCTTGTATTTTTCTTTTTGAACCTGTAACTACTGGAAAACAGTATTGAATACTCCTTTGTATAGACTAACTAGACAACGTGCAATCTCCATCTAACTGTATGTATACTATTGTACTATCTAATTATTGTATTTTGCTTAGATTTCTGTGGAGCTTTTCTCCCCTGGCCTCCGCTGAAAATGGGCTTCTGGCCCAGTTGGACTTTCCCAATAAACAAATTTAAATAAATAAAATAAATAATATTGATACTCCAGGACATTTGCTCATGTTATATGACTACACATTACCCATTTCACCTTCTCTATTAATTATTATGCAGGGCAAACCATTATTCTTCGTACACCATTCCCCTTTCCACTTCCTATCCTTCAGAATTCTTTCTTTGTACTCACCCTTAATATTTCAGGGTGAAAATACATGCTGGTATCATAGGTTTGTCTATAAGCAAGCCATTTTGTTTACATTCTGTGCTTCTGTTTGCAGGCACCTTTCCATAGTCATGAACATTATAATTGACCATGTAAAATTGCTTGGAAATGTGTAGATGCAATGAGCAGCATGCACATTTGCTTAGCACTGCTGCTGATTGTGCTAACATGCATAAACTGTGCATGCTTAGCATGAAAGCTACACAATTTGTAATGAATCCCAGGGTTAATCAGACATGCACTACTGCTAATTAGCCACACTTACATGCCATTAGCTAACCACTGTCCTGAATACTCATTCATGTACTGCACGAATGTGTTCACGTCACAAAATGACATGATCAAAAGTGGTGGATTCAAAAAGCAACTAAAAATTAATTTTTGACATGCATGGATATGTACTTGCCAGAAAATTACATGATTTTTTGTTGTCTCAATTAACATATCTGCCTGGAATCTACCTAAATTGTCTACATATATTACTCTTTCTGCAGGTAGCACCTATGCTATTAAATGCATCTTTGTTGTACTATGCCATAATGTTATTTTGATTTTTTTTATTCTAGGCATTGCTACTTTCCTTGTAAATAACTTGATGCTAACTAAATTTCTCAAAGATATTTTTACTGATTTCTCAAAATACTGTACTTTTGCCTTGTATTATTTAATTACTTTCCTGGAGGTTTTCATCTTGGGTCACTGCTGAAAAGGGGCTCTCTGGACCCAGTTGGACTAACTCAGTTAACAAATGCAAAAATAAAAAAATATATAATAAATAAATGGCTTCATTTATGTCCTTACACCATGTTTTCCTACTGAGCGCTTCAGGCTGATTGAATGATTCAGGAATGATAATTAGCTGACACCTGATTTACATATTCCATATGTCCAAAGGGGTTAATCTACATGATGTAAGCACAGCCTGGGGTAACGAAACTTCTATGCTGCTACAGAAGACTGCTAGGAATCCACAAGTGCTTTAAATTCAAAATGCTGCTATTTTTACTTTAAATGTGCTGTTTACAATATGATTTTAGCATGTTTTAGCAAAATGAATGATGTTTGCACTTTCCACAGATGAGTTTGTAATGAAGGTATATCACTTGCTATTGCACTGATCTTGTAATAATATTGTATAGTGTGATGCCCGTGCCCTGGCCCAGCAATCAAGGAGCCTCAATCCTCACCACTAACACCAGAGAGGGTGTCTCATATAGGAGGAAAGGATAACAAATAAAGTGCAATTTCTCTTAAGATCACACAGAAATCACAGTCAGTCTGGGGCTGGTCACTCCCTTGCTCTCCAGGTCCCCAATAAGACTCCCCACTGGCACAGCTATAGGGTCCAGATCTCATCCAGCTGGGCAAGCTAAAACCTCCAGCACCCAGTCTGTCCAACCAGTGCTTCGTGTCCCTGCCCAAGTAGCTGACACACACACACACACACACACACTTTGAGATAAGAGTTTATACAACCACATAGACACTTCTGGGGAAGGCTGGCACAGGTTCTCTAGCTGTGCCCCCTTTACTCAGACTATATAGTTGTAATCACTTGCCACCATCCAAGTAATATTATCAGCTACCCAACAGCCCTTAAAAGGGTGTCCAGTTATTACTGTGCAATATTATTATCCAATTGGTAAGTGTGACTAATCAATCAAGGCTTATTTGGAGTGAATTGGACAGTAAAATTCAGAAATATGCAATGTACTCTAGAGCTTAACTTATCTCTACACAAACCAGCCACAGTTAAAAGGTTTTAAAATATTTAATAATAAATAATTAAAATCACAAGACAATACTTTCTACTACACAGAACTAGTCAGGAGTTCAGAGAGCACACATAAATACTTACAATAAATCAGTAGAACAGTTCTGACATCACAGAAAAACGCGTAGTCTAATATTTCTAGTTCCTAGCTATTTCTAAAAGAAAACACAAGTCTAAGATAACTTACATAAGACAACAGGCAGTGCTGTGGATGATCAAGAGAAAAATGCTTAATGCCTTCTGATTCTCTCTGTTTAAATTGAAATTGCAGTTCTGATAAACATTACATAACTTTTTTACACTTTCCTGGTTTTCCCAGGCTGACAGATACTACATTCTTTTGTTATCTTGCAGCTGCAGAAAACTACATCAGTAAAAGACATTCCATATGTAAACTCTAGTAATTATTATTAAAACTATAGGCAGGAAACCTTCATCTAGCCTGGGCGGAGCCGACTTGTAAACATCAAAGACAGTCATGAAATAATTTGACCTTCAAAGGACATACAAGAAATGCTTGACTTAGCTTTCTTTACAGCAGAAGGCAATATTGCTACATTGTTTTAAGTTCAACATTTCACAGCATATTATTGCATTTAAGAAAACAAGCCTGTATTTCAACATTTATATTTACAAATGATAGAATTATCTGCACAGTTCTATCTAGCTAGGCTGGCAGCCTTCACGCATGGCTTTATGTAAACATTTATGCCTTGGGAAGCTTATGTGTTTTAAAGTCACAATTCTGAAATTGTTCAGTTGTAATGCTGTTGCATATGACTGACATACTTTCATGCAATTGTGAAGTTGTATTCTTGCCGTTATGGTTGCTGGGGAGGGTGGGATGATTTATTGTAGGAGGTCTTGCTTTTTTATTACAGAAATGAATATTGTCTACAATTTGCAATGCACTTTTTGTAATGAACAGTTGCCATTACAGTGATTGTTGACTTGTATTACAAAATTGTTTTCTGGAAATATTTCTTGAGGATGTTTACACATATCTGATTTGGTTAGATGTCCTTAATAAGATATCATCATTATTAATATTTTATTAGTGACATCTGCATAATTTGTTTCTGCTGGTTTAATTTCGGGTTTCTAATACCATCACAGGAATAGAACCCATTCTTAACTCAGCAAAGTTCATGAAATTGATAGTGTTTCAATGTTTGATGTTAGCCAAAAGTATTCTACTCAGAACCTGCAATGTGCCCAGAATTGCATCCTTATGTAACTCATATGGGGTTACCTGTACTGATTTCATATTTAGGAATTATTGTAAACCCATTTTTGTAGACCTGTTACTCCTACTACTATTGGAACTGCTGGAGTATATTTCTAGCCATTTCTATTAAATCAAGTAAGTATTCATTTAAATAATTTTCTTCTTTTTGATTAAGAACATCTTCTTTGCCATAAATGAGTTTTTTTCTTAATGAAAAGAAACTGCTTTGCCTGCTGCTCCTTCATATGGAAACCCTTTGGCCCATCACTTTACAGTGTTACCTGTGTGAGAGTTGCAATTGTTTTCTTCTACTTCTCTTGCTGTGCAATTTCAACTGAACTTTCATACCAGTTTCCTACAGAAGGCTCCAGAGTGTTATCATTTTTCAGATCTTCTTCAGCTGCCTTCTCCTCCACCCGTTGCTCCTTAATCTGGGGACCCATGATTCCATTATAATGCAACATTGCCTGTGTTGGATTTTCCACACTAAATTCTTCACTTCACAGATGATCCATAGCTTCAAATTCTGTTTGCTTAACATCAACATTATTAATCCTTTTTTCTAGATTTCCCCTTTGTTTCCAATATTTTGTAATGTGAAATATTCCATATCCAGGTGCACTTGCCTATATTTCTCTTCAAATATCTTTGGAAATGCTTTTATGCATTGATTTATTGGTTTTTCTCCTTTGCATAAATACTGAACCATACCAGATTTTTTTCCAATGCACATTTCTTTTTTATAACTTTCAAAAATCTCTGTTTTATGTTCTTTATATTTTTGCACTCCTTTCTTCTGTCACTTGTTTTTCCAGCTGGCCCAAAGTTCCTTCATCTAAGTAATATTTTCTTATTGTAAAGTTCATCTAAGTTATGTTTTTCATACATCTGTTGTATTAATGAATACACTTTTTTATTTGAAGCATTTGATATTTTTTTCTTGTGTAATTATATGTCTTTCTTTCATCTAACTTCTCTCTTGATCTTTCTCAATATATTTTATCGGCAAATTTTGGGCTTTTTGCATAATACATAATTTCCTCCTTATCCTCAACAGTCCACCTCATCATCTTCATAGCTCTTTTTGGCCTATCCATTTTTGTGTTTTTGGTAGACCACTTCTTCCTCTTACAACAGGGATGCCATCTTTCCCCTAAAACTAGCCTAAACCTATTGAAGGAATGTTTCATGGTCTTGAGGATTCTGTACAGTTTTTCCAGTCCTGGCATCAGTGTATACACCAGGAATTGACGCTTTTTTATCCTGTGACTTGTGCACCCAGCTGTCTTTTTTTAACCTACCATTCATTGTCCATGAGATATGCCATAGAAAATGCTGTCTATATATCACTGTCATCTTTAAGAAATTGTATAAAAACAGGGCTCACCATGTGAAGGTTGCTGCAGAATTACTCTCTTTTTCATGTTGATTTTCTCTCCCCATTCAAACCATTTTCTTCCTGGTTTAGTTTCTCTAAATATTTTGGTTTTCTACCCATTGTAAATCAGCTTGTAAGGATACTGACCTTGTTGAGCAGTCTAATAACATTTTTTTCACTTCACTACAGGAATATAACACTTAAATCAGCCATTCCAAGTAAACCTGTATTTTCTAATGATGAGAATGAGGTAATAGTCCTGGTCCACCATCTCCATGGCTCAGGCATTTAATGAAAATGTTAATTTATTTATTTATTTTTTAAGATTTAATTACCGGGAAAGTCCAAATTGGTAGAAGCCCATTTCCAGTGGAGCCTAGCAGAGAAAAGCTCCAAATCATTACAAAACATTTTAAGAACAATAATTTTACAATCTTCAAAAAAAAAAATCTGCTGTTTAAATAATTATAATAAATTAGACATAATATAAAAACATTGGTTAAGAATCAGTATAATGTATATGGCAATTGTTTAATAGTTAGAGAAATGTATTTATTTACATTTGTTTATTTATTTACATTTGTTTACCAGGAAATTCCGACTGGACGCAGGTCCTTTTTCAGCGGATGCCCGGGAAGAAAAGCTCCACATCATGTACATGATAAATAGAGATACAACGTTGCAGCAATAGTAAACAACATTACAGGTTGTTGGCTTTAATACAGTAACAAGATATTGATTATCAACAGTATATACAGAAAATGTTGCAAGTGATAGTTTCTTGTTGTTTATAATATTAGCAACAAACTTGTCAGACAAGATGTTAAAGTATGTAAAGACAACTAGCTATTTCTGACTGTGGTTAGCAGTGGCGGTAGTATAGTTGGGTTAAGAGTCTAGGTGGGGGGGGGGTAAGGGTGGGGGTGTTAGTCTGGATTAGAGCAAGGGCAAAGCCAGTGCAAATGTAAGTGGAATTTGAGTGCAGTCTTGAAAAGGCTGCTGGAAGGTAGAGTAGTTATAGAGGGTGGATGATTGTTCCAAAGTTTAGATATGATACATGAAAATATGGCTTCTCCTGCTGAGTTTTGGGTTTGATAACAGTGAGTTGATTTTTGCTGTTTGATCTTAGGGGCCTAGTGGGGTGATAGGGCTGGAGAAAGGTTTGAAAGGAAGGGATGTTAAGGGGGTGCTTAATATGTTTATGAGCGAGGGTGAGTTGATTAAAGTGATGGAGTTTTTGGGCGTTCTAGCCAGTTTAGTTCTTTAAGGGAGATACAATGATGGCTGCAGTTCCAGTGGCAAATTTAGCAATTTTGTTGTAACAAGCATCCAGCTTGTGTAGGTCTGTCTAAGGTTGGTAAGTATGAGGGATGCATGAGTATGGTGGAGATTATTTGGGAATTGGCTACGGAGATTCTAGCCGCCTTGGTTAATAATTGGTGGCTTTGATATAATGCACCAAGTTTCTTGTGAACTTTTTTTTATTGTGAGAGATATGTGGGTATCAAATATAAGTTTGTTGTCTATTTCCACACCAAGTAATTTTGTGTGTTCTGATGGAGAGATGAAGATATTGTCTTTGGCAAGAATGTTGAAATTGGGGGTATTTTCTGTGTCTTTGGAAGGTTGGAACAGGCAAAGTTTTGTCTTACTTGGGTTGAGTAGGAGCTGAGCATTGGATAGCCATCTTTTTACAGAAGAGAATGATTTCTGTGTGATTTGTTGTAGTTCTGGTAGAGTTGGGGCAGAGCAGATGAGAGTAGAGTCATCTGTGTACTGTATACGAGATGCTTGTGTGGTGGCAGTATGTAGGTTGTTAGTGAAAAGTGAGAATAGCAGAGGGCCAAGGATAGACCCTTGGGGAACTCCAAGAATAACTGGGAGGTGAGGTGATATGTTATCACCTCAGATTACTGATTGCTGGCGTCCGTGTAGATAGCTGTAGAACCAGTTGCAGGCTGGTTATGAGAAGGAGAGGTTGGGGAGAGAAGAGATTAGTAGCTCATGAGATACCATGTCAAAGGCCTTTGAGAGATCTAGAAATACAGCAGTAGAGAAGAGGCCATTGTTTTTGTGATGAAGTATAGTGTTGGTGAAGGAGAGCAGAGTGGAGGTAGTGCTGTGATATGGCCTGAAACCATGTTGGGTTCTGGAAAGGAGGTTATTAGCTAGGAGATAGTTGGGGCCCTGGGTGTTGATACCTTTTTCAAGTATCTTGGAGAGGAGAGAGGATAGCAATGGGGCAGTAATTGGAGAGGTCAGTGGAGGGGTAAATTTTAAGCACTTTGTACAGAAATTAAAGGTAAGTTAGTTTAATACAAATAGAAATCACAATATGAAGTAAGATAAGAACAGGTTTATGGTATATTTAGAGAGAAAGTCAAGGAAGAGAATTATATAACAGTAAGGAAGTAAGTGACGAAGGGAGAGTAAGGCGGTATAAGGAATGAAAACATACTTGTTCACATTTAGGGATATAGTTTATCCTGGTTTTGAGCAAAAATAAAGCCAGATTTTAGCTAGTCAGTCTTTCAGAGTGGTTTTGAAGGAAGGGAGGGATGGTATAGACCCGATGGATACAAGTAAGGAGTTGCAAGCCTTAGCAACCTTGTGCAAGTACAGACAATATTTTATTTATTTATTTATTTAACATTTTGTTGACTGGGAAAGTCCGACTAGGTTCCACAGATCCTGTTTTCAGTGGAGGCCCGGAGAGAAACACTCCAGAAGCATCAGCAGATTTGCTAGGTCTGTAGGCAGACAAGAGTTTTTAGTCATTGGATCACAATGACCAATTGGGAACATAGTTGTGAAGAATTTGTTTTAGTGCTGGACAGGCAGATGGACGTTGGATAATTTTATAGGTGGTAAGAAGTTATGTATATGTTCATTGATGTGACAGTTCTAACCAGTTCAGGCTTTTCAATACTATACAGTGGTGGGTTCTGAAAATAATATTTATTGCACATTTAACAACTTTGTTATAGCATTGTTCAAGTTTTAATTTTTGTGAAGCCTGGAGGTTAGCAAGGATGTGAGCACCATAAAAAGAGTGGAGAGGAGATAAGTAGTGGTAAGTGGAGTTTTAGTTATGTCAGTGAGAAGGTTTTTGGCTCTCTAAGGCATCCGTAGTTTTTGATGATTTTTTTTTCTCATGCAATTTTGTGTGTACAAGTCAAATATAAAATTATCATCCACTATTACCCCTAATGGTTTGCTATGAAACTGACTTCAGTGGCTATATTACCAAAAGAGGATACTTTAACTTTTGATTTTTTCAAGACAGAGGGACATGGGGAAAAAGTAGTAGTTTTGTATTTTATTTTTGGTTGAACATGAGTTGTGAGTTACAAAGCCATGTTTCAGTGGCTGTTAAAGCTTCTTGAGCAATTTTCTGGAAGTGCACTGTGTTGTCAGATGTGCAAATGAGCGTGGAATCATCTGTGTACTGCATTACGGTGGCTTGTTGTATGGAAGTATAGAGGGTGCTGGTGAAAAAGTTAGAGAGGAGGGGGACCAAGGATAGAGCCTTCTGGTACACCAGTGGTGAATGGGAGGTAAGACGAGAGCATGGAGATCCAATTTCCTGAATGATACTAATTGGACAGGTAGCTTCTGAATCTCAGAAGGGTGGGCTGAGTGAGACCTAGTGAGGGCATTTGCAGTAGACGTTTTCTGTGAAAAACTGTATTGAAGGCTTTAGACGAATCAAGAAATAAGGAAGAGTCTAGCTTGCCATTATTTCTATCTTTATTGATAGTATCTATCTAGGTTAGAAGGGCAGTGCTGGTACTATGGGAAGGGTGGAAGCCATGTTGTGCAGGGGATAGGAGTTCTTCCTGAAGGAGATAATCTAGCAATTGTCTTTGAATAGATTTTTCAAGTATTTTGGTGAGGGGAGATAAGATTGCTGTAAGAACTTACTTTGGGTGGTATGATGTTAGGGAATCTTCTTGGGCTAGGCTTATATAGGCTCCACGGCCATTAGCCTAGTACACACCTATGAACCTAAGTCTAATGTTATCACTGTCTGTTAAATTTCCTCCTTTGTGCATCGGGATAATGTGTGTCTTTTTCTAGAGAGATGGAATGTGGGATTTCCAGATTGACCTATATACAAGGATTGAGGCGGGATAGGCAATGCCTTTGGCTGCTGTTTTTAGGTCCCCACTTGGAAGGTCATCAGCTGAAGATCAGTATGGTTTAAGTTTGTTTTAAGAATAGTTTTATATAGGATGTGTGCACAGGTTTGAAGGTAAAAGTGGATGTGGTGATGTTGCTGCTGGGCAGGGTTGGGATTAGATGTTGAGGAATCCTTGGTTAGAGATGTTATATTGTCTATAAAATAAGAATTGCACTGTATTGCAGTGTTAAGTGGTGAATTATTGGGAGAGGGGGTTGGATTGAATTTTTGGTTGGGTTATAAAATTTCTCTAATGGATGTCAAAAATGTTTTAGGGTTGTGTTTAGTATTATTCTGAAAGTTATTATTGTATAGTTTTTGTCTTCATTTATTTGCTTTTTAGCACGATTGCGAGGCATTCTGAAGTTTTGAAGATATTGAGGTGTTTCATATTTTTGCCATTCTTTCCACACTTTTTTTCTTGCCTGCTTTAGCATTCTACTCTTTTTGCATAGCCAAATTGGATTATTTGTTTTCAGTCTCTTCCTTCTTGGAGCTGCAGGCTATTTAGGATATTTACAAAACTCATATTGAATTCAATTACATCATCATCCAAGAGGAGGATTTTTAGGAAGTTACAGTTAATAGAAGACAGTGTAGTAAGGAACACTTCTGGGTTAAAACGGGAAAGGTTACACGTTGTTTTGTAAATATCCTAAATAGTATGCTGTTTAACTGGATGTGAGATGTCTAGTTATTTTTTTTAATTTATCCAGGTCCTTGGGGTTTCTAATACCATGATCGGAATGGACCCCATTCCTAAGTCAAAGTATGATTAAAGTTCATGAAATCAGCATTGTTTCAGACTTTAATGTCAGTCAGAAGTGCTCTTCGCAGTACCAGCAATGTGCCCAGTTATGACTCTTTTTGCAATTCGTATGGGGTTACATGTATCGGTAACATATCTAAATATGATCATAGATTCTTTATTATAAGATTCATTGTTCCTACTACTATTGGAACTGTCTGGATATTTTTCTTCCACATTGTTCTCATTTCTTCCTGCAAATCCTGATATCTTATGACTTTGTGTCTCTCTGTATGCAAAACACTGTAGTCACTGGGAGTGGTGATTTCAGTGATCAATGCTACTTTTGTCTTCTTTTCATGGACCACTATATCCAGTTTTCTAGCACCTATCTTTTGAACTGTTAGTAATGGGTGATCCCATGTGATGTAGACCTCATCTTGTCTATGATGCTTTGCGGCTCATGTTGCCAGTGTTTTTCAGCACCTTCAATACCATAATGTTTGCACAATCCCCAGTGTAGCAGTCTTGGTACATTAATATGCCTTTCAGTAAACAGTCCTTCTGCCATTAGTATGTCACAACCAGCAATGAACTGTGCAACTGTTTCCAATGCTGTTTTATAAAACCTACATTTGTCTGTTTCTCCCACATGTTCAATGGACTTTGTAAACCAGTGTGTACTTAGCCCACTATCTTGTGCTGTCAATATTAACCCTTCATCTCTTGGTTTGAATTTGCCACTCCTTAACCATTCCTGCCTTTGATCCTGATTAACATGAGGTTCTTCCAGAAGTTTTCTATACTTACAACTATATTTATGAATTTTCCACATTTCTTGCCTTCTCATCTGGTCCTTCACCTTATACTCTTTCTTTTGTTTTTGTTTTTTGGCACATTTAGTTGCTGCCTGATTTTTATCTACTTTTGGTTTGATTTCTATTCCTTCTTGACACAGATATGCTTCTGCTAGATTAAGCAGACAAGTCATCTTAGATTTATTCTCCTCATGTTTCGGATCTTTCACTATTTGAGTCTTGTGAGGTCAGCAGATATGTGTGCAATCCCACGATTGCAGATCTCTACATGTAATCAATTTCAAGGAGGCCCATCCCTCCTTTTAAAGGGGGGATATATAAACTTGGTATGGACTGACTTTTATAAATCATTTGGTGAGCATGATGAAGCAACTTTCTTGTTTTCCTGTCTAATCTATTCAATACATCTATTCAACATGTTTTAGGACCAGTCAATCACTCTAAAACTGTAAGGTAGGACAAGAACAGCAAATTGGTTAACAGCATGAATTTTGTTCCTAGATATCAACACTGTTTTCAGGATTAATTCAAGTGTTCTAAAGTATTCTTTACTACATTTTACATTTGTTCATGTTTTATTGTTAATTCTTCATCAATTCCAAAATATTTATACACTCTGTCTTGATCAAGTTCTTTTATATCACATTCTTGTAACAAACTGATGTTTTCTTGGTGCTGTAGTTTTCCTGATTTAAAGGTTGCTTTTGCATATTTATCAAGACCAAATGACTCTATTACATCATCTGAAAAAAACTGATAACTTGCAGTTGTGCTTTCAGTTCCTCATCTGGTGAGCTATACAGTTTTAAATCATTGACAAATAGAAGATGAGAGGTCTTTACACTTGGCTGTTTTCCAGGAGCCAAATTATAGCCATGGGTAAAGCTGTTAAGTAGACAACTAAATGGGCTAAGGGCAAGGTAGAATAGCAGCGGTGACAAAGAGTCACCCTGGAATATCTCCCTTTGAATTTTTATCCCTGACATAATCATTTGTCCTTTATCATGGCTTAATTGCAAAGTGGTTTGTCACTGTTTCATGGTCACTATAATGTGGTCGATCAGTGTAGGGTGCATCTTATACATTTTAAGCATTCTTTTATCCATGAATGTGGGATATCAAATGCGTTTTTGTAGTCATTCCATGCCAAACTTATATTCTTCCCATTTTTACTGTTCCCCACTATGATTTTATTTAACGACAAATGATCCTTTGTTCCATATGACTTTCTTTTATTGGCTTTTTCTTGTATTGCCATAATTAAATTTTCTTCTAAATGACTATAAACTCTGTTGGCATAAATTCTAGTGTATAATTTATATGTCGTCGGAAGGCAAGTTATTGGTCTATACTTTTTTGGGTAGCTTGCAGGTACACACTTAAGTAGGAGCATTTTTTTTCCTGTTTTTAGCCAGGCTGGTGTCTGTTTGGGGTGCGCATATAAATAGGTCTTACCCATGGCTAAATCTTTGTGCAAAAGATGTTAAAACTTTTAACCAGAAGTTAGGTACTGCATCTGGACCTGGGTTTTCCATTTAGAAGATTTTCTTAATTTTGTTTCATCTCTCCGGTTGTTACTTCATCTCATTTCATGTCCTGTGCCTTTAAACTTCTTATTCTTTCTTTTACTTCTTCTGTCCATTTAGCATCTTTGTTCTGTTCCACAAGATCTTCATAAATACTTCTCCAATCTTTTTCTTCCTTTTTTCAGTGGTCTTTCAATTCCTTTTACCTTTGTTCCCCAATTCTGTATAAATCTTTTTAGGGTCAACAATAAATTGCTTATTTTATTTATTTTATTTTATTTTACATTTATTTTACATTTGTTGACCGGGCTAGTCTAACTGGAATAAAATCCATTTTCAGTAGAGGCCCGGGGAGAAAAGCTCCAGCACAGAAAACTTTATACAGTAAAAAATAATAAGTTCAAAGCAAAATAACAGTAGTAAAATAGCTCTAAACAGTTACAGCCATTCACATACACAATATATGACTGTAATAAATTGTTTCAAATTAAAAGAATTATAATAATAATTAAAAATTGTCAAGCAGAATACAGACATACTGATTAGGTTCAGTTGACATTACAATGATACCTAGGTTGTACTGAGGTGATATGCAATGCAATTAAAATAGAAACAAATTAGTAGTTTTCAATTGGAGGCAGGATAACAGAAAGTATATACTGTTAATAAATTATAGAAATGTATCATATGATATAGTGAGATAAAGGTATCTAAGAGGCAGGAAGAGTATGTAAAGTGGTGGAATATATTCTTGCTAGGAGCAGAGAAGATATTTAGTCAGGGTTAGTACAAGGACAAAGCCAGTGAGAACTGAGAAATTGTTTTATTCTTAGTTTAAACAGTCTTGTGGAGGTCAGAGATAGGAGTTCAGAGGGGAGTTTGTTCCAGTGTTTGCCTATGGAGTTAGAGAACAGAGAATCTCCAGCTGAGTTGTTGGATTTGTTAATAGTAATAAGTGGCTTATTGGAGGAGCATAGGTTCTTGAGATTGTTATAGGGGGTGATGAGGGTAGTCAGTATAGGTGTATAGGTGGGGTAGTACAAGCTCTTATGGATAATAATGAGTTGTTGAGATAGTATCTGGTTTTGAAACTCAAGCCATCCTAGTTGTTTTAGGTTGTTGCAGTGATGAGTACGAAAAGGAGAACCTGTGGCAAATCTAGCAATGGAGTGATAGGCAGTAGCAAGTTTGTTTAGGTTATGTTTTGAGAGATTGGTGTATATGGGTGAGGCATAGAGTAAGGTAGTGATTAAATGAGTTCTAGCTATAGCGATTTTGGTTGTGGGAGTGAGGAAGGGTTTGATTCTGTAAAGGGATCCCAGTTTATTATTTACTGTTTTTATAGTGATGTTAGTATGAGTGTCAAAGTTTAGATTATTATCTATGGTAATTCCAAGAAGTTTGGTGGTTACGTCAGGAGATATGAGAGTCCCATTATTGGATGTAAGAGTAAAGTGAAGAGGGGCAGTCCTACGAGTAGGAGTAAAAAGTAGGAGTTTGTACATTTGTACTTTTTCTTTATATTTATCTTCTAAATGTTTTCACCTGTGCTGAGATTTTTAGCTTGTTATTTGTAATAGTGCACGATAGATACTGATTTGTTCTAATACTGCACATTGCTTTTATCATGTCTAGCTTTCTAAGTATTTTTGTTGCTCTGTTCATTCTTCTATACTCTAATAGTGACACTTCTTGCGTTAATTGCTTTATAGTTTTCTCTATTCAATACTTCCAAGATGGTATCCGATTTCTCCCCTTTCTTTCCCTTATTAACTTGTGTTCTTGTGGTAGAACTTTATCAGTTATTAATTTAACTGCATAATAATATATCCGGTTTACTTCTGTTATATCATTGAATCTCAGTGGATAGCCCTAATTACTGTGTTAATTTTTTAATCAAACTTTTGACTTCTTGGGTTTAATTGACATTCTGCAGTGTATTTCTTTCATTCATTGATCTTAATATGTCTATCTATCTCTATTAAATCATGCAACTCTTGTCTTAGCTCATTTTCTTCTAAACTGAGGGCACATTTTTTGTTTTCCATTTCTTGCAGGCATTCTATAGAAAGTTCTATAACATCTTCCTGTGGCACATTTTCTTCAATTACATCCTATTCTATCTGTTGCTCTGTCATATGGGAACTCACTGGTCTATCACTCCTCAACATTGACTGCATCAGTGTCCACCGTGTCCTGTCCTTGCCTTGCTGTCCAGCTTCAAGTGAATATATGTCCTGGTTTACTGTGGAAGGCTCCAAAATATCTTTATATGACACCTGGCCAATTGCTTCCCATTCCACTGGTTTCCCCCTTAATTTGGATGTCCATATCCTGTTGTGGTACTTTCTGAATTAGATTTTCAACACTAAATCCTTCACTTCACATACACTCCATAATCTCAGTTTCTATTTCTTTAACTTCTGCATTACTAATCTCCTTTTCTACTTTACCTCTTTGTCTTCTTGTTTTTTTTTTGTATAGTAAAAGTTTCCATGTCCAGATTCCTTTGCCTGTATTTCTCTTTAAATATCTTTGGTGCTGCTCTTTTTCTATTGATTAGTTTTGCTTTCTCCTTTGCATAGATATTACACAATATTAAATCTATTTTCATTTCCATTGTCCACATTTCTTCTTCAGATGTCTCCTCATCTTCCTGTTTCTCCTTAGTTTGGGGACCCTTTCTATCATGCTGTGACGTAACCTGTGTTAGACCTTCTATACCAAATCCTTCACTTCTCAGGCACTCCATAACTTCAACTTCTATTTTTTTAACTTTTTTTCTACATTCCATCTTTGTGATATTATTTTTTTTATTGTGAAATGTTCCATATCTGGATGCCTTTGGCTGTATTTCTCTTCGAATATCTTTGAGGTGGTCTTCTTTATATTGATTAACTTGGCTTTTGCCTTTGCATAAATATTGCACCACATCAAATCTGTCTTGTTTTCCCATGTCAATATTTCTTTTTTATATTTTTCAAAAATCTCTTAAGTTTTGTTGTTTATAATTTTGCACTTCCTCATGTGCTTCTTTTTCCAAACAAATCAACGTTTCTTGGCCTATATACATTTTTTCACAAATCTGTTGTATTAATGAACACAAGTTTTTATATGAGTCTTCGGACAGTTTTTCTTGTGGAAGTATTTTTCTTCATAGGGAGTTCATAGGGAGTTACTAGGCTATTGGCCCTGAGGCCCTTACAAGCCTAGTCAAGAATTTAGCCCATATTCCAACAAGTCAGAACCCTATACCACTGTCCAGCAGGGACATAGGTGGAATCTCAGGGGTGTATTTTCTGTTCCCTATCCAGTTATCCAGGTTGTACTTTAAAAGGTTTAATGAGGTACTTGCTTTATATATGGAGTGAGAGTCTATTCCCCAAAAAGGAGAGTATTTGGGACACAAATCTGTCCAGCTAACAAGTTCTATTGATGTCACTGAACACATGGAGGTCATGCATGTGGGTTACTCAAGTGGAGCTTGACCTGCAGATATGCAGCAGCCCCATCAGGTCAGGGTCTGAGATTGCTTTGCATGCCAGACAGAGGTCACCTCTGAGGAGTCTGTAGGAGACTGAGTAGAGGGACAGGGTTTTTAGCCTATCTGTGTAGGGTAGATGTTTGAGACCCTGGATTCTCCGGGTGAGGAACTTCTGTGGTCACTCCAGCTGCTGCATGTGCTTTGTGAGGTACATGCCGAAAGAGGCATTGTACTCAATAATGGGTCATATAAGGGAGGAATACAGGGATGTTATGACCAACTTGTCGCTGGATGAGATACCCTTACTAATGAGTTGGGCCATGTAGAAAGCTTTCCTTACAACGGAGGCAATACGGTGGTCAAAAGTCAGATTGCCATCAACCTGGTGCCCAAGTCCCTCATGACTGATTGCGTGCTTAGTACTTTATTATCCATGTGATAATTTGTTGGGATGTCACTCTCCCCAAAAATGTTTCTGGCACCAGTCATTTGTTTGGGTGAGACCCTCTTGGAGGATGTTCACATCACTAGGAGAAATGATGACAGCACCAGCTTGCAGTCATCTGCAAACTTGGTCTGCCATAGCCCACTAGATTTGGCCTGTATCTCTGAGAACTATATCTCTAACAGCAGAGGCCCCAAGACCAATCCCTGGGATACACCACTTGTTACAGGTCTACTATCTTAGGTGGCTTCTCCTATTTTGACTATGTGGATTCCATCAGTGAGCCAGTTTGCTACCCATCTGGTAGTATATGGATTGATGCCAAATTGAGAGAGTTTATCTATTATACCTGAGTGGGGAACAGTATTGAAGGCCTTGGTTAGGTCACGGTAGGTGGTATGCACCATCTTCCCATCATCTATTGCCTTGGTGACTGTCTCAAAGAAGTTGACCAAATTTAACAGGCATGACCTCCCCTTGACAAAACCAAACTGTGTGGGATCAAGTGTCTGGAGTTTGCCAATATCCTTGTTAATGAGGTCCATGATAATCTACTCCATGGCCTTGTAGATCAGGTTAGTAAGGCTAATGGATGGATAATTTCTTGGATTGGTGGACGCTCCACCTTTGTCCAAATGGATGGTAGCAGCTGTCCTCCACTCTGCTGGGATGAAGCTGGTACTCAGGCTTTGGTTGAATAGCGTGCCTAATGGTGCTGTAAGTTCCTGCCTGATTTCATATAGGATGCATCCTGCGATGTTATCAGATCTCATGGGGGCTGTATTTTTTTGCCTTTGAGAGGGCAGTGATGACTTGCTCCCTAGAGATAAGGGGAGTCGAACAGGTACTAGGGATGTTCTATTTTAGTGATGGTGATAGACAGAAGAGTGAAGTTTTCACTGATCATGTCTGCCAGCAGGTAGGCTGTATCTACAAGGTTTGTGTATGTGGTGTCTTTGACCACCAGCTCTGAGCAGATCTGGGTGCTTCCTTTTAGATTGCTGACATATGTGAAGAAAGCCTTTTGATTGTCTTTAGTAGATGTAGCCAGTTTGGACTCGAAGTTTGCTTTGGAGGATTTCACTAGTGATTGTATTTGCTTGGTCAGACTAAGGAGAGAACACTTCATATTAGACACCTGCGCCTTACTGGTGCTGGACAGCAGTTTATTTATTGTAGATGTTCACCAGACAGGTGTACTCTTCCTTGAGGAGGATGATTTCATCCTCTCTGGTTGTAATCAGCTTTGGAAAAGTTTTTTGTTTGACCCTAACTGGGGGGGGGGGGGGTGACTTCGAAAGTGACTGCTTTGTGGTCGGATCTTACCAGGGATGGTGACAATGTAAGGGATGTTGCAGTGGTTGCTCATGTTGGTTAATACCAAGTCCAAGATATTTTCACCTCTTTTGGGGGTGTCATCCAACTGGTCAAGGCATTTGCATTGACAAAATCAGTTAATCTCTGGGCATTTGTCTTTTGGCATAAGTATTTCTTCCAGTCTATGGTTGGATAGTTAAAGTCGCCCAAGATTGGGGTAAAGAGTTGACTCTTGATAGATTCGAAGAGGTCCAGATAGGTGGAATGGGCATCTTGAGTCAGAGTTAGAGGCCTGTAGCTAGCTATGATTTGAATAGGGGTCTTGTCAATCATTAACTGCACCTAGAGTATTTCCTGTGCATCATACTGTTTGACCAATCAAGAGGTGTGTATGTCTTTTATATATATTGCACCTCTTTTTGTTTTGCTGCCCACAGTTTTGGGTCTGAATGAATGATAGGGTGATTGACCTCTTATGGCCAGGGTGCTCTCTGCAGCTTTGAACCAGGTTTCTGTGACTGCACAAATGTCAGCTTCTTCCAAGGTTAAGGATGCTTGCAATGAGTGCAGTTTCATGTTTAGACTCCTAGTGTTTAGCAGCATTACCTTTAATTTACGTTTTGATGACATTTTCAATTTGGTAGTTTTGACTTCATGGCATTGCCTAAAAAAGGTACTTTGGGGGATGCAAGAGCCTTTGCCAGGAGCCTGTAGTCCAAGAAAGACAGATGCAGGCTATCTCTGGCAAAGCATCATGGTTTATCAATCATGTCATCCCAGGCTGTCAGGTACTGGATCCCCTTGGAATGACACCAGAAATGAAGCCAATTGTTAAAGTGAATCATTTTCTGTTTGTATTGAGGCAACATTCTGGGTGATGGTAGAATGCTGCTTAAGGCTAGGAACATACCTGCCTGGGACACATATTCAGTGAGCTCAATCATGTCTCTTTTCATATAGTCCAGGGATGTACATCTCAAGTCCTTCACTCCAACATTGACTATGACAGAGTCATAACAGTACCTGTTGATCAGATTCTGGCACCTGACAAATAACTAACTGTGACTTTCTCCTTATCCAGCCTTGTAAAGAGCACATCTGTGTGTCTTACAATGGAGTCTCCTATGACTAATATGTTGTTATCTTTAGGCCTTAGTTGCTGTGAGACAGAGCTGTGTGGACTATGTATGGGTGTGTGGTGTGGTAGGTAATGGAGTTTGCGTACATTTATGCCACTGAGGTCACTTTTGCTTGTTTCCCCTGATTTGTCTCTTAATCTTTTTGTACATCTTGTGCCTGGAGATCATGGGCTTTTTGCATAATAGTAACTATAAATAATAGAAGATAGTATAGTAATGAACACTTCTGGGTTAAACCTGGAAATGTTACATGTTGTTTTATAAAATATGCTGTTTAACTGGATGTATGAGATGTCTAGTTGTATAGATTGGGAGATGATCTCTGAGTCAGTCTGACATTGTACCTGTGGTGGAGTATTTGTTAGGACTAGGATCCAGTCCAGTAGAGAATCTGATGTCTTGCTATAATATGTGAGGCTATTAATTAGTTGTGTGAAACCATATAAGTTCATGTTAGATGTAGTGGAGTTAGAGTTTATGTCCAACCAAATGACATTCACATCACCTAATAATATTTTTTCTTCTGGAAATGTTATGGATATCCAGTGTAGGATATCTTGTAGTATAGCTGTATTGTCACCAGGAGGGATATAAAGGACAGTGATACATATTTGTTTATAATTGTTTATTTTGAGGAAATCAATAAGAACCTTTGCTGAACTGAATTTTGGTGTTGGTTTGCTGTAAGGAGGAATGTGGTAGGTGTTGGGAAATATTAAAGCAATACCACCACCTTTCCTCTTTCTATGGTCATTATGGATAATACTATAGCCAGAAGGTTTAACTTTGGAGTTGATTATGCTGGCTTAAGCCATGTTTCACTTACAGCGAGGACATTAAGCTTATGTTGGGTAACGCAGACATGAAATTCAGCAGTTTTATTTCTTATACTTCTAACATTTAATGCAGTAAAACTTAGATCAGCCGGGTTAGGGAATGGCTGCTGCTGGGTTACAGAAGTGTGTAGGAGAGAATTCTCATTATGTTCATTGTGACAGGTGGGACCAAGATTAGGGTGTATATCTCCTAGAAGGATTTTAGTATCTTAGAGAATTATGCATACTTGTTTTTTGGAGATGATTCATCCATTTAATTTTGTTTTGGTTTGAGTTGAAGTGCAATTAATTAGCCTATATTTGGAATAAAGGTGAGGGGCAATATTAAATAGGTTTGGTGCAATGTGTGGAGAGTGTAAAGAGGAAGTATGGATAGGTGGCTCAGACAGAGTTGGAGAGATGTTGCAATATATTACTGAGTCATGTTAGGATGAAAGATGGCACACTTGGAGGAGGAGAATAGAGGATATGCTGGAGGGTAGCATAATTAAGAACAGGGATCTGTATTTTGTAGATGTGAGGTAGTGGGGAAGTAGCAATGAAGAAGGAAACAAGACGTTGCAGGGCAGGAGAAATTCAGCGATGGTGGATTCTGAAAGCTGGATGAGGATACGTAAGGTGAGAGGTATTTTCTATAAAATAAGAGAGTAGGATGCCCTACTATCTTCTCTGGAATGTAAGGAATAGAGGGGTATTAAAGGCTAGAGTATGATGGTGTAGTGGAAAAGAGAAATGCGAGTTTATTTGGGAAAAGTAAAAGATACAGTGTGGATTTGATAGGCACTGTTAGAAAGGGTTGTGATTCTAAATGGATATAGTGTAAAGCAGTATGAGAGGAGAAAGACAGTTGGGAATGGGGCTAAACGTTAAATAGAGATAGGGGAGTAGGAATCAAGAAACAGAAGTGCATGTATAGAAGTAGTAAGGTCATTTCGGGAGGGTTTTAGAATAAGAGTTATAAGTGAAATGTATCTGTAGGATGTATTAGAGTAAGATGGGATGGGTGGGAATCAGGGGTAGTGTAGGGGAGTGCAGCTAATTATATTGAGGCTGTGCATAGTGGGCTTCCCAACCTCAGGTCAATTGATAACAGAGTAATCTTTTGATAGCCAGAACAAAGCAATTAACAAAGAGATGCAAATGAAACAGGTTGCCTGTCATTTCCTGAGAATAAATAACTGGCATATGCAGTATATTCTACTCATCAAACTAAAGGGGATAGTGGTCAACTTACTAAGAGGTCCTTAGAGTATACAGACTATTTCAGAGAGACTTTCAATAACAGAACAGACCTGTATGTAATTGATTAAAGTTAATAGGCAGCAAGGTTCTTCATGATAAATATGCTTACATTAACCAATGACAAAATTCTCAGAAAACTTGTAGGTGTAGGGCCTTGTGGCAGAGCTCATGCAATACCAAGGTCAAATGTTGTAACCACAGACTATTAAACAATGACAAAATTGACAGTAAACTTGTAGATGTAGGGTCTTGTGGCAGAGCTCCTGCAATATTGAGGTCAGATGTAGTGACTGCAGGCTCTGCTATATGAAGGAAGATATTGCCTGAGTGTAAGAGGAGAAAACACTGAGGGGAGATATAGCAATACACTATACTACTTAATGGAACATCAGTGACCATATCCGGCAGCAGGTAATCAATGATTTGAATGTTGTGGGTGACTATGACCGGGAATACAAGTCTATCAGACATTGGGCCAGTGACATGTTAAAGAATGAAGTCAGTAGAGCCATAGCTGTTACATAAGAATGGAGATCTGGTGGGGTGGGATTGCTACTGAAATGGAACTCACTGAGTTCCTGATGACTGTAAGGGATACAGACAGGTTAAGAGAGTTGCCAAGTGCTATGATGAATGTGAGGTCAGAGGTGGAAAACAGCCTCAGTGTGTCCACTTCTGACACTGCAGGTATGTCATTTGTATAATACACACACACACACACACGCACACACACACACACACAAACATACACGCACACACGCGCAGAAATATATATCTACCCTTAACCTCCAAGCACAGCTCAAATCTAAAACACTTTATTTACTTCCTTCACACTAGGATCCTCTACCCCTAGTACTCCTGTATTCTGTTTACCATAGTATCCCTTTCTACTAAATTAATCACTGTTCTGTTTCACTCTACAGTAATAATTTGACAATCATTGCATCATTATCTCTGTATACACTATTGGTACAACGAAAACGCATTTTGTCGAATGCATGTTCGTCGACACATGTAGAGCGAACAGGCAAAACAGTGAAGCAGCTGTTCAGCGAATTCTTTCCCTGGGAAAGAAGTCGCTTAACCGCTTCATTGTTTTGCCGTGTTCTGAAGTGTAGTGTGGTCCTTGTCCGGTTTATCTCCTAGGTATACAGACAGGTTAAGAGATTTGCCGAGTGCTATGATGAATGTGAGGTCAGAGGTGGAAAACAGCCTCAGTGTGTCCACTTCTGACACTGCAGGTATGTCATTTGTATAATACACACACACACACACACACACACACACACACACACACACACACACACACACACACACACACACACACACACATACATGCACACATACACGCACACATGTGCACAAATATATATCTACCCTTAACCTCCAAGCACAGCTCAAATCTAAAACACTTTATTTACTTCCTTCACACTAGGATCCTCTACCCCTAGTACTCCTGTATTCTGTTTACCATAGTATCCCTTTCTACTAAATTAATCACTGTTCTGTTTCACTCTACAGTAATAATTTGACATTCATTGCATCATTATCTCTGTATACACTATTGGTACAATGAAAATGCATTTTGTCGAATGCGTTTTCGTCGACACATGTAGAGCGAACAGGCAAACCAGCGAAGCGGCTGTTCAGCTAATTCTTTCCCTGGGAAAGAAGTCGCTTGACAGCTTCGTTGTTTTGCCATGTTCTGAAGTGTAGTGTGGTCCCTTATCCGGTATAGATCACGAGCGTGATTGTGCAACAGTTACTGACCTTAGGGTTAGGGTGCGGGTTAAGGTAAGTGCATATGTATGAAAGTGTTTACTGTTTTATATTTTGTGTTAGATGTATGGTTGAGTTACGTGTGTATGTGTTTTCAGCAGTTTACTTTTGTTTTGGGAGGGCAGAATTAGGGTTAAGGTAAGTGTGTATGTGTTTGGAACTGTTTATATAAATGTGCGAGAGTTTCTGACCTTAGGGTTGGGGTGCGGGTTAAGGTAAGTGCATATGGTTTAAAATGTTTACTGTTTATTTTTTCGTTAAATGTATGGGTTATGTGCATATGTGTATTTAGTTGTTTACTGTTTTTTGCGGGGTATAATTAGGATTAGAGTATGTGTGTATGTGTTTGGAAGTGTTTAATGTTTTTTTGGGGGGGGTGTTGGAACAGCGATTTCTTTCCCTAGGAAAGAAATCGCTGTTTTGTGGTTTCGACGTTTTCAGCTTTCACTGAAAATGTGTCGATGAAACATCGTTCGCTGTTTTTAGTGTTCAATGCTGCAATATAGACCCAAATAAATGAATATATATGTACATGTGCAATATATATATATATATATATATATATATATATATATATATATATATATATGTATATATATATATATATATATATATATATATATATATATATATATATATATATATATATCTACACACACACATATATATGTGTGTGTGTGTGTGTGTGTGTGTGTGTGTATGTGTGTATATCAAATTGGGGGTAGAGTTATAGTTGCATTTAAGTGGTCATCTTCTGTGTAATATTTAGCATACCTCTATCAGTTTCCATTTTGTTGTCTAGACACATCTGGCATTGAGCTATGACAACCATCTGCACATGGTACCTTTCTGTAGATGACTAGTATGAAAAAATATCTTAGTGAAATATATATTTGCATTTGCATCTATTGCTGCTTTATTCTGGTTTGCGTAGCATATCTATGATGATTTCTTCTTGCATTTCTTCTTTTTTCTGTTTTATTTGTATAATCACAGTTGTGGCTGCACCAGATTTGTGGATCTCCTACAATCAGATATTGGAGTTCTGGTAGCCTCAAATAAGGATGGCAGTGATGAAGAGTCATAGTCTGGGGTTGCAGAGGGCATGGCTGACACGCAGAATATGCCTCACCCATTACCTTTCGATAGGCTGCATACAGTAAGAATGCCTATGTATACCCATGATACGGAACTATCTGAGAATGAACAGGCTGAGGGAGGACACAATTGAATAGGTTAGCATGCATAACTTAACTGCAGACCTAGCACAATCTCCTCCTAGCCATCAAGAGGGTAAAGAACCACAAAGGGGTGTCAGGAGAGGTGTTCACAGAAGGTATTCTTTCCTCCCTCTCCCTGATGTTGTTGAGTCAGTAGATGCTACCCAATGTGTGTGTGTGTGTGTGTGTGTGTGTGTGTGTGTGTGTGTGTGTGTGTGTGTGTGTGCAGAGCCATCATAATGGAACAGGCACTTTCCACCAGGGCTTGGAAGAGATAGTCACAGTACTGCATTCTGATATCCAAGACTGCATGAAACATGTGTTGGCGTGAATGACTTGGAGACATACCTCCATGGACTATGTGAAGAGAGACATGATTGACCTCACTGAATGTGTATCCCAGGCGGGTATGTCCCTAGACTTAAGCATACAGCATTCTACTGTCACCCAGAATGATGCCTCAATACAAACAGAAAATGACTTAGTTTCTGGTGTCATTCCAGGGGGATCCAGTACCTGACAGCCTGGGAAGGTATGATTGACAGACCATGATGCTTTGTTGGAGATGGCCTGCATGTGTCTCACTTGGGGTTCAGGCTTCTGACAAAGGCTCTTGCTCCCCCATAGTGCCTTTTTTAGGAAAAATGATGAGGTTAAAACTACCAACATAAAAATTTCAACAACACGCAAATTAAAGGTCATGCTGCTAAACACTAGGAGTCTAAACATGAAACTGCACTCATTGAAAGCATTCTTAACCCTGGAAAATGCTAACATCTGCATAGCCACAGAAACCTGGTTCAAAGCTGTGGAGAGCACCCCAGCCTTACCTGGTTACTCATCCTATCATACATTCAGACCTCAGCCTCTGGGCAGTAAAGCCAAAGAAGGTGGAGTTTCAATATATAGTAAAGACATACACACCTTCAGGCTGGTCAAACAGTATGACACACAGGAGACATCCCAGGTGCAGTTAACCATTGACAAGACCCCTATACAAATCATATCTAGCTACCGGCCCCCCAATCCGCCTATAAGGATTTCTTTGAATCTATCAAGATTCAACCCTGATACTTGGGTGACTTTAACTACCCAAACATAGACTGGAAGAACTACTCCTGCCAGAACACAAATGCCCAAAGATTCCTGATTTTATCAATGCAGATGCTTTGGATCAGCTAGTCAATACCACCACAAGAGGTGATAATATTTTGGACTTGGTATTAACTAACATGAGTAACCACTGCAGCATCCCTGCAGTATCATCCTCCTTGTTAAGATCTGACCATAAAGTGGTCACTTTCGAAGTCACCATCTCCCCCTACCCCTCTCTCGCTAGGGTCAAACAAAAAAAACTTTGTCAAATCTGATTGCAGCCTCCTGAGGGATGGTATAAACAGCTTCACAGTCCCCTCCCCCTCTCTAGAAACTGGCACCAGTATCAGAAAACTATAAAAAACAGTACAGGAGCATTTATATAGAGGCATGGAATCGGGAGTACCCAACAGGACTAAATCATCCTCTGCAAGGAAGAGTAAACCTGTCTGGTGGATATCTGCAATAAATAAACTATAACAAAAGGAAAAAATTGCTTTCTAGGACCAAGAAGGAGCAGGTGCCCAGTTGGAAGAAATCACTCCTTTGACTGAACAAGCAAATAAGACCACTAGTGAAATCCTCCAAATAAAAATTTTAATCTAAATTGGCCACATCTACTAGAGACAGTCATAAAGTCTTCTTCACATAGGTCCGCAATCTCAAAGGAAGCACCCAGATCTGTTCAGAACTGTTGGTCAAGGGCAACACATATGCAAATGCTGTAGATATAGCAAACTTGCTGGCTGACAGATTCAGCAAAAACTTTACCCCTCTGTTCCCCCCTATTGAGTAAATCAGGACATTCCCAATACCTGCCCCTTTCCCCTTATAGCTAGGGAACAGGTCAACACTGCTCTCTCAAAGGCAAAAAAATACAGCCTCCATGGGACCCAATAACATTCCCGGCTGCATCCTACATGAACTCAGGCAGGAACTTGCAGCACCATTAGGTGCCCTATTCAACCAAGGCCTGAGTACCGGCTTTGTCCCAGTTGAGTGGAGGACAGCCACTGTCATCCCTTTGCACAAAGGTGGAGTATCCACCGATAAAGAAATTATAAACCCATCAGCCTAACTAGCCTGATCTGCAAGACAATGGAGTGGATTATCATGGACCTCATTAACAAGGACATCGGCAACCTTCAAACACTCAGTCCCACACAGTTTGGCTTTATCTAGGGGAGGTTATGTCTGCTAAATTTAGTAGATTTCTTTGAGACAGTCACCGAAGCCATGGATGAGGTGAAGATGGTGTACACTGCTTAACTTGACCTGGCCAAAGCCTTCGACATTATTCCCCACTCAGGCATAACAGATAAACTCTCTGAATTAGACATCAATCCCTATGTTACCAGATGGGTAGCTAATTGACTCACTGATAGAACCCGCCTAGTCAAAATAGGGGAAGCCATCTCAAGCAGTAGACCCATAACGAGTGACGTACCCCAGGGTTCAGTCTTGGAGCCTCTGTTATTCGGGATATACTTTCCTGAGGTGCAGGCCAAAACCAGTGGGTTATGGCTGACCAAGTTTGCAGATGACTGCAAGCTGGGTGCTGTCATCAATTCCCCTGTGATGTGGACATCCTCCAAAAGGGTATCACCCAAACAAATGACTGGTGCCAGAAACATGGCTTTAAAATGAATGCCAAAAAAATGCATCATCATCCCTTTTGGAGAGAGTGACGCCCCCACAAATTATCACATTAATAACAAGGTACTAAGCATGCAATCAGTCATGAGGGACGTGGGCATCCAGGTTGATAGCAATCTTATTTTTAACCGCCATATGGCCTCCATTGCATGGAAAGCTTTCTACATGGTCCACTTCATTAGTAAGGGTATCTCATCTAGGGACAAGGTGATCATTACATCCCTGTATTCTTCCCTAATAAGACCCATTATTGAGTACAATGCCCCTTTTGGCATGTACCTCATAACGCACATGCAGCAGCTGGAGAGATCACAGAGGTTCCTCACCTGGAGAATCCAGGGCATCAAACATCTACCCTACACAGATAGGCTAAAAGCCCTGTCCCTCTACTCAGTCTCTTGCAGACTTCTCAGAGGTGACCTCTGTCTGGCATACAAAACAATCTGAGACCCCACCCTGATGGGAATGCTGCATATCCGCAATTCAAGCTCCACTCGAGTAACCTGCACATGTGACCTCAACCTCATCTGTGACATCAGTAGGACTCATTGGTGGGACAGATTTGTGTCCCAGAGACTCCCCCTTTTGTGGAATAGACTCCTTCTCCATGTAAAGCAGAGTACCTCATTAAACCTTTTTTATGCGCAACCTGGATAACTGGATGGGGAACAGAAAATACACCCCTGGGATTCCACCTGTGTCCCTGCTGGACAGTGACATAAGGTGTTGACTTGTCGGAACATGTGCTAAAGTCTTGGCTAGGCTTCTAAGAGCCTCAGGGCCAATAGCCTGCTAACTTCCTATGATCCTATGATCCTATGGTGTGTAGGCATTCATTTTATATGTTCCTGAATGGCCCTGCCATGATGATTTGCTTTATTAGCATGTAATTCAGCTCTTTATTTCCTTAGTAGCATATTCAGCCTCTAACCCTAGTTTTGTATCTTCTCAATATGTAGAGTTGTTTACTGAACCTCAAACAGGTCTCTTGAAGCTGCTCATTGCTCAAAGTTTAGCCGCAATGTGCAGGTGAATTCTGTCCATTAACTGCCCTTATCAAAACCAATCTGTTGCCAGTCCAGTTATCTAAGATTTTTAATGCTACAATATAAGATAATAAAATACAGCTTCATCTCAGATGCTGTTGCATTTTATTTATTTATTTTTTTTGCTGAATCCTTTGGAAACAATTTCAGAATAAAGAAGTATATTTTATGACAAGATGTTAAGAATTTGCAAACAAACTGAATAGATATAAACTGGTCTGGACTGATAACTGACCCATTAATGAAGAAAACACTGATGCTTTATTTGTCTACATATTTTCTGGGAAAATATTTTTTTGTTACCCACAGTTCACTTTTTACATTTGTAAGCAAGCAGCACAGCAAAACTCATGTCTGTTCAAGGGCTTCTCCACACCAGCTCAAGGGAGAAATTGCATGGGCCTGAGAGTAACTCGCAGGAAGAAAAGATGAACAGCAAGAAGCTGAATGCTTTTCCCTAGAAGAAATCATTGCCGATGTGATTTCATACTGTGTGCCAGCAATGATTCACTTTTTTAAATGAATTTCTCCCTTCTTTGAGCTGGTATGAACATGGAGTTTGTATATATATCAGTTTGGAGGCTGTGGTAGTCTTGACCCCCACACTGGGAAGGGTGCAGTGGGACTTGCCTCCCTACAAAAAAAAAAAAAAAAAAAAACAAGTAAAAAAGGAGGAAGTTGGCATTTCATAGTAAAACCCTATTCAAGAAATAATGGGAGACAATCTCTGTTCAGATTAGCAGCATAACTAGAACTGAAACTGTACGTATTAGAACATGACTCTCAATAGTCTTTCGCTGAAGGTATGTCACTAGAGAGGCAAATTATGATATAATTTTGAGTTGTACTGATTAAAATTAGAAATATACAGCGTTTAACATGATTGTTCAGTATGTAACAGACCAGTCTGACTGTTAATGTTTTGAAGCTGTGCTTTTGTGAAAACACCAACACTTTGAAGTCTAGGCAGTCTTTACAAAATGGCAGTTTTCAGAAACAGTGTATTTTCTCAGAAATCTGTATTAAAGATTTAGACTCCCTTCTGTAAGAGGATGAATGCTGGTATGAATCAGGAAATGACTGTTTTGAAATATTTTGGTAACAACATAAAATATTTTAAATGGAGGGCAGCATATGTCCATAGGTAGATAACTGATTAATCCATTAGTACATGTTTACCTGGAAATTTGGGCCTGTCACTCCCAATTATGTACAAATACTGTGGACTTTTTTCCCATACTCACAAAAATGCACTTGCATTACATTTCTAATGCAATGTTTCCTATTTTGAATTTGTAGGCACTTAAACAGCTACCATTGTAGCCAACGTTAGAGCAGACTTACACATTTCTTTTTAAATGTTACTATTTTTATAATTTAATATTCCATGGTGTACTCTATGGACTTCCCATTAATTCTTCATGCTGGAGATGATTTTGTAAATACCCTCCTCAGGAAGTCTTTTGTGTTGCTAGTTTCTGTACCATATGATCTTTCACAGCTTTCTTCACTCAACCACACAGGATACATTTCATGTCGTGGTATTTTACTAAGATTGTCACTTCTAAAGGAACCTATTTTCCCATAAAAAATGCCTTTAGATCTTCAAAGAATGACCATATTGTGTGGGAATCAAAGCTCACGCATTCTTTTCATATTCACTCTTCCCTCCCATCTCTCATCTGAACAAACAGCACTTCAGATAGCCACATGTTTTCTTCACTGCTTAGATGTGTGCTACATGAGATTATTTTGTAACATACCTGATGCTTTTATGTGTTATTAATATCATGCACCTTTTACACAGTGTTTCAGTTTTCATTGTGCAAAATACACCCCTTCAGAGTAACACAGCATTCATTTATCTTTTTTCCCTTTTCATGCATGTGAAATGAAACATTTATGTTATATTATGCATCATTTTAAACATGATGGCAATTTAAAGGATATCAATGTTTTACTTTTATTTGATTACTGTGGGATCTCTAGGCATTTCTTTAAAGTGGCAAAAGCTTTTGAACCATCTCCAAGAGCCAGCAATAACATCTTCTAGGATATTTACAATTAAGTATAAATAAAAGTGAATAAAGCATCTAAAGTAACCACCGTCACAAAAAAATAAAAATAAATCATTCAATTTAGTGTAAGTGAAAACAGTACAAAATTAATGATACTTAAAACAACACATCTCCATCTGTTATACGGCAGCTTTAATAAGGAACTCAAATATTATTAGAATACCTGTATCACCATACATATATTATGATACAGAAGCTGAAAATGCACACTGGCAACTCATCAGTCTTTTAGAAGGAAAGAAGATTAGAACCTTTGGCATTTGTGTTGCTTAATTCTTGAGTGTGTGTGTTTGTGTGTATGTGTACTCCTGTGCATGCATTCATGTGTGTATGTTTATAATATCATTTTGTTTACATATTGCTATTGACCTGGAACAAATCAGAGAATTTACGTATAACTTTAAATGCGATGCCTGTTGACAGTAGTCGCAGTTGCCTTGTTCTTGGCATGCAAGCTCAGATTTCCTTTTTTCTATATTCTTTTTGTCCTCAGACTCATCTACCATTACACGTGTCACAATCCACAACTACAAATCATTATATACTGAGACACTAAAATAAACCTTACCCAAGCTGCAACTGACTAGTAGGTTCAAGTCCCAGCAAACAATAAGCATTGCAACTTCAGTTAGTAACAACATGGATGTGAGTCACCGTGAAACAGCACATCCCAGACCATTTACATCTAAGCTGTCTTTAAACACAAACAGAAATGTACTATTGATTGCTGACTCCATAGATAGGCAACTGGATTCTACACTGATAAGGATGGACAAAAACAGAGTGTCAGCGAGCAAAGATTGCCGATGTTACAAGGCCTCTTAGGACCCTTAAATCAGACAAATAATAGTTCAGCACTTGGGTGGCCCAAGATGGGGCAAATGCCTGGCATGCAGCATCCTGAAGAATTTGAAGAAATCTCTCTGTCATTTCAAAAGCACAGGAAAGGCCCTAGTATTGAGTAGAATCCTTCCATCACGACAAATGATGTGAACTTATAAAGAAAAAAATGACTGGCTTTAACAATTGACTAAACACTTTGTTTCTTTCTGGGAGATCCAGTATGTGTTAGCATGTGATGGTATGCTTGACAACAGTCCTTGCTTTGCCAGGGGCAGTCTGCACCTTTCATTCCAAGGCTTCTTTATATGGGTGAACACTTTTACAGCCTCCATTGTGCCTTTATTAGGCAAGGTCCAGCTGAAGAACCTCCTTATATAACTCTCAAAACAAATCAACAATTGAACCATATGAAGGTGGCTCCACTTAATGCCAGAGGCTAAACAGCAAACTGCTGGACCTTGTGGCCCTTCTGCATTTGGACAGTACTTATGTATGTGTTGATACAGAAACCTGGTTTAAATGACCAGAGAGCACTCTCACAATACCTGGACTTTCTGCTTACAACTCATTTAGACCTGATGGGAACAAAAGTGGAGTATCTGTATTTGTTAGAGACCACATTACCTTGAGGCAGATGCCTAGAGATCCATAAGTGGATCTTGTAAAGATTTAAATCACACTAAATAAGACCAACATCAATTCATGGCATATAACAGGACCCCATCTATGTCTCCAGAAAATTAAACAACCGTCCTAAATTTTCTGGATGAATTCCCCATAAGTAGGAATTCTGCTACTATAGATGGTGTTAATTACCCAAAACCAAATGATTAACTGGTGGGACAGGATCCTATACCACCAACATGGGGTATTCTCAAAAATGCTTAGATTTATAAACAAAGAAATCTCTGGAACTGATTAGTAAAGAGCTTAGTTGACAACAAAATATACTTGACTTGGTCTTTACAAACTTTGCAACTGTATGTACCATTCCTAAGGTATCCTGATCACTAGTCAAATCATGTCACAAACTTGAAGCCTTCCCCTTCAAACTCTCCAAACCAAACAAACATCACAAAAGTTATGGACTTCAAATGTACAAATCTCCTACAGTTTAATGATTCTCTAAATCTGAGTATAACAATATCACTCACGATATTGGCACTGTGAAGAGTTATACAGAACATTTCTGCTTACACCTGGATAAAGGTATTAAAATAGTCCAAACTAGCTTCAAGAAAATGGGTCTAAAAAGTTATCAGTGTGGTAGTCTTCCATCATTAATAAACTATGTAGTAAAAGGAAGACTCTCCTAAACCTATATAGCAGAATAAAATATACCACCCCTCCCCCAATTTAAGAACATCAAAAAACTAAGAGAAACAAAAGCAACCCAAAAACTCTGACTACCCAAAGAAGCCAAAGACAACTACAAATATTTCTTTAATTACATCAGAACAATAAGAACACCCAAAATTGAAATGAAGTTTTTCATAATGGTACTGACTACTGTGATCCAGAGTATATTGCCAAAATGCTGGCTAATAAATTCAGTGCCAACTTCACTCCAGAGACCTCTGTAACAAACCTGCTTATCCCTGATGGAGTAAGCCTCCACTCATGAAAGAGCATGTTATGAAGGTAATCTCCAAATGGAAAAATATCTCATAGACACGGCCTGACAATATACCAATCTGGTTGTCTAATTAACACCACTAATTTATTTATTTAGTTAACATTTGTTAATCGGGAAAGTCCAACTTGGAACAAAGCCAATTTTCAGTGGAGGCCCATGGGGAAAATGCTCCAGATGTATATCTTTCTAACTAAGCAAGCATTAGTGGACATACTCCTTGACCACTGAAACTTGAGCCTAGCAATTGGTTTTGTCCCACAAGAGATGTGCACAGCTGTTGTGGTGACACTCCACTAAGAGGGTCTTACCACAGACCCTGGGAATTACAGACCAATCAGCACAATAAGTTTTATATGCAAAGAGATTAAATGCATTATAAATGGCTTAATTATAATATCAAAAAATTTATCAGACTCGACCCCCAGCAGTTTGGCTTTGTCAAGGGCAGATTCTATGTAATGAGTCTAGTAAACGTCTTTTAGTGAGTTGCTCAAGGTGTGGACTGTGGACAGGCCATCCAGACAGTGTATCTTTATCTAGCTAAGGCATTTGATGTCATACCCATGCAAATATAATAAGCAAGTTGAAGCAGCTCCAGACTTACCCATTTTTAGTTAGGTGGGTAGCCAAATGACTCAGGAACAGGGTCATACATTAAGACTAAGGGGTGTGTCCTCTAAGATCATAAGGGTGACCAGTGGAGTCCCATAGGGATCTGTGCTGGGACCACTGATGTTTAGAATCTAGTTCTCAGATCTCCAATTATCAAACAAGGATCTTTGGCTAATACAGTCTATGGATTATTGTAAGTAGTGAGTCCTCATTAGTGGTGATTAGTGCCTTGCTTATAGGGCCATAAGGGATCCAGTAGTCAAATTCATAAATCAAACAGTTTTGCTAACACTAGGTCCAGAGACCTAAATCTTCTACAACAAGTAAATAATACTAAGAGAAGGGATGGATTTGTCACTCAGGGTTTATCTCTTCTCTAGAACAAACTCCATCATTAACCCAAGCCATGTGCCACACTGTCTGACTTTTAAAAAGAGCTGGACAACTGGATGGGTGTTCATAAATTCCACCTGGCATAACTGACTTGGCCTTCCTTGAAATAAGAAGTAAGGTGTAAAGGTGGGTACTGGCAAGCAGGAAATAGCCTCAAGGCTCAGTTGCTTTATAATTGTGTTGACTGTACATCCTGCTGTAGTGCACTGCTTCTGTATTTGACCACTGTGAATCTGCTGTATCATGTGCATCAGTTCAGATGTACACCTTCCTAATATGTTAAATTACACATCTTCAAATAATAAAAGGGCTCAAGTGCAAACCCAAAAAGTGCATCATTGTAGTATTTGGTAAGCACCCCTCCAGCTCCATCTTTTATATTAGATAACACACAATCTCAAAATTAAAAGGTCATGCTAGACATATAACTCTACTTTATCTGATCCACTGGTTTGAGTTATGACCAGAGTAAGTCAGTAATGATGTCATAATCAGAGAGAGGGAACAGCTCAAACCAGCAGCCTGAATGGGTTTCAGTAATCATGTTATTTTCTGCCTCAGCATCTAAATTTTGTATGATGGCTGTATTGTTAATGCATAGACTTTCAAACAAGAAATGTTAAATTACTGCATGTTAACTTTTGAGCATAAAGAAGAAAATGTTTGCAATGTCTTAACACAGAAATAAACAACAACATTCAAAACACATTTTCTGCCTTACTCGTGTCATTTGAGTTAGTTGACACTGTCACAGTACGGCCTTTCAGTCCACACCATTATTGAATATTTTATAAATAAGACGTGGACTATGGTCTCAGAATTGTCAGTACTAGTCAGCATATATATAAAATGGAAGGCAACTGGCCTTATGAGTTCATGGAAAATGCACACTGCTACTTTGGATAAGAGACTAAACCTGTCACATCCAAATGATTAGCTTCATAGGTTCATAGGATGATGCTAGGCTATTGGCCTGGATGCCCCTATAAGCCTAGCCAAGAATTACACTCATGTTCCCACAAAGCCAGCACCTGTTTTTTCCTGTCCATCAGGGACACAGATAGGATCCCAGGGGTATATTTTCTGTTTCCCATCCAGTCGTCCAGCTTCCTCTTAAAGAGGGCTAGTGAGGTACTCTGCTTGTCATGGAGAGGAATTCTATTCAACAGATGGGGGAGTCAATGGTACACAGATCTATCCTGCCAACAAGTTCTATTAATGTCACAGACAAGGTTGAGGCCTTGCGTGCATGTTGCATGAGTGGAGTTTAACTTATGGATATGCAGCAATTCCTTCCAGGCTGAGTCAGAGACAGCCTTGTATGCCAGACTCAGGTCACTCCTGAGCAGTCTGTATGAGATTGAGTAGAGGGACAGGGCTTTTAGGCTATCTGTATAGGATGGGTGTTTGAGACTCCAGATTTTCCTGGTCAGAAAACTCTGTGGTCTCTCCAACTGCTGCATGTGCTTGGCAAGATACATGCTGAAGGGGGCATTGTACTCGATAATGGGTCTAATAAGGGAGTACAAGAATGTTATGACCTCCTTGTTCCTGGAAGAAATACCATTACTTATGAGGTGCACCATGTAGAAAGCCTTTCGTACAATGGAGGCAACATGGTGGTCAAATGACAGGTTGCTATCAACCTGGGTGCCGAAGTCCCTCACGACTGATTGTGTGCTTAGCACATTGTTTTTAATGTTATAATTAGTGGGGACATCATTTTCCCCAAAGGAGCTAATGATGCATTCCTTGGCATTCTGCTTGAGGCCATGTTTCTGACACTAGTCATTAGTTTGGGTACAGCCTTTGTGGAGGATATTTATATCACTAGGGGAATTTATGATCAATGGCTCTCTGGGATTTCAGTCACATCAAACTAAAACCAATGTCTTCCACTACAGTCATACTAGCAGGATTTGAAACATATCCCTCTCCATGGGTCACAACACCCACAAAGTCTACTTAACCAAACTGAAGACAATCCAAATTTTACCAAACACACTGGTAATGGGGATTTCAATTATTCCACCATTAACTGGGAAACCGATTCTAGCCCAAACCCGCTAGCGAAAAATTTCCTTGACTGTGTGAATTCAAATGCTCTGGAACAAATTATCCATACCCCAACAAGAGGAACAAATATTCTAGATCTTATCCTCATCAACATGTGAAACAGGTGCACTGCTGCAACTTTTGGACCATCATTAGTTAAAACCGACCACAAAACACTAACCTTCAAACTGACACTAACACCAGAATTCACAAAGTGTGAAATCAGACAAAAAACTTCACCAAGGCAAACTATACCCTGCTAGATGAAGGAATAAATGCATTCCAAGTCCCAGCCCAACCTGAAAGTGGTAACTACGCTGAAGCTTACAATAAAGCCTTGTACAATCACTTGCATAAGTGTATAAACTCGGCTGTTCCAGATAGAATCAAAGCCAGAACTCCAAGTAAAATCAAGCTGCCATGGTGGACTTCCAACATGAAAAACCTCTGCAATAAACACAACAAGTTGCTGTCCAAGGAAACAAAGACAAGGACCCAGCAATGGGAAAACACCATTCTCAGCCTTAACAAGCAAATAAGATAACTTGTCAAATCCTCCAAGAGCTCCTTTGAGAGAAGCCTAGAAAGTACTGCCAAGGATAACCATAAGGCCTTTTACAGCTATGTACATAACCTAAAGGGTAGGATCCAAACATGTGCAGAACTGGTGACCAACAGTACCACATATACTCTGACTCTACAGAGATAGCAAACTTGCTAGTAGATAGGTTTGGCAAAAATTTCACTCCCATATACCCTCCTAACTTACAACAAACCCTCCCCCAACCCACCCCCACCTTTCATAGGTTCATAGGTAGGTACTAGGCTATCTGCCCAAAAGCATTTATAAGCCAAGCCGGAATATGTTGGCTTTCACTGCCCCCTTAGATTTATTTCCTGTGCCTCTGTCCAGCAGAGCCACTGAAATGATCCCCAGGTTAAACTTCCTGTTTCCTATCCACTCATCAAGGTTTCTTTTGAAGAGGGTTAGCAACGAGCTCTGCCTAATGTAGATTGGAATCTTGTTCCAGAGCATGGGAAGTCTCTGGGACAGGAATCTATCCCTCCAGCACATCCTATTTATTGTTGTGGTGAGGTTTAGATCCCTAGAGCGTGTGGCCTGAGGGGATATGGTTTTCTTTAGGTGGAGCATGTCCATCAATTCTGGGTTGGACATGGCCTTGTATGTCAGGCAGAGATCACCTCTGAGTAGGCAGTATGCAACCAATTACAGCTGGAGTTTCTTCCGTCGAGCTGCATAGGGCATCTGTTTGAGGCCAGTGATCCTCTTGGTGAGGTACTTCTGTGGTCTTTCCAGCTGTTGCAGGTGTCTTGTAAGGTACATCCCAAATGGGGCATTGTACTCTATGATGGGTCTGATGAGTGATGCGTAGAGGGCACAATGACCTCTTTTGATCTGGATGCAAACCCTTTTGTGATTAGGTGGGCCACACAGAAGAATTTTCTAACCACTTTGGCAATGTGATTATCAAAGGAGAGATTACTTTCTACTTAGGTCCCCAGATCCCTTATTTCACCTTCTGTATTTAGGGGGCTACCACCTATGTGGTAATTTGTGGGTACTTTGTTTTTTCCAAAGGGGATGACAATGCACTTTTTGGCATTTAGCTTGAGGCCATGGTTTGGACACCAGGTATCTGTCTCAGTGAAACCCTTTTGGAGGATGCCTTTGTCAGCCAGAGAGTCAGTTATAGCCCCTAGTTTGCAGTCATCTGCAAACTTGGTCAGCCATAGTCCTCCTGTGCTTGCTTGTACCTCTGAGAAGTTTATGCTGAACAGGAGGGGTCCTAGGACTGAGCCCTGGGGAATGCCACTTGTAACTGGTTTAGAGTGCAGACCTAGCTTCCACAACTCTTACTATGTGGGTTCTGTCTGTGAGCCAGTTGGCAACCCATCTTGTGACATAGGGGTTTATGTGCAGGCTGGTGAGCTTGTCTATAATACCAGAATGGGGAATGGTGTCAAAGGCCTTTGCAAGGTCTAGGTAGGCTGTGTGGACTACCTTCCCCTCATCTATAGCCTTGGTAACTGTCTCAAAGAAGTCCACCAGGTTTAGGAGCCACGATCTGCCCTTAACAAAGCTGAACTGGGTAGGGTCCAGTGTTTTGAGGTTCCCAATGTCTCTGTTAATGAGATCCATGATGATGCGCTCCAAAGTCTTGCAGACCAAGCTAGTCAGGCTTATAGGGTGATAGTTCCCGGGGTCTGTTGTGGCTCCACCTTTGTGGAGCGGAATAACTGTTGCTGTGGTGCCACTTTATGGGCATGTAGCCTGTGGAGAGGCTGAGTTTGAACAGTGTGTTTAGTTGAGGGGTTAGTTCATCTTTGAGCTCATGTAGGACATAGCCTGGTACACCATACAGTCCCACTGATGCTGTGTTTTTGGCTTTGGAGAGGTCTGTATTAACCTGAGTGTCTGTGGTTTCCGGGGCACTACATTCTTCTGTTATGGTTATGGGCCCTTTTGGGGGTGAGAGAGGGGTGAGGTTTGCACTAAATCTGTCTGCCATATCTGAAGAGCAGCTCCTGAAGACCATGTCCAAGGCAATGAACGTGACCTCTATGGGACTAGATGGCATCCCAGGCTGTCTTCTAAACAGGCTAAAATATGAACTAGCATCACCACTAAGAACCCTTTTCAATCATAGCCTAACCACAGGCTTTGTTCCTGTGGAATGGAGAATAGCTACAGTTATTCCCCTCCACAAATGTGGCCTAGCAATAATCATGGAGAATTACAGACCCATAATCCTGACCAGCCTCATCTGTAAGGCCATGGAATGTATCATTATGGACCTCATAAATAAAGACATAGGCGACCTCCAAACCCTGGATCCTACTCAAACTGGCTTCTTGAAGGACAGATCCTGCCTGTTAAATCTGGTGGATTTATTTGAAAGTGTCACCAAAGACATTGATGAGGGTAAATCTGTGCACACAGCATACCTTGACTTGGCAAAGGCTTTTGACACAATCCCATATTCAGGTGTTACTGATAAACTTACCAAACTGAATGTAAACCCCTTTGCTGAAAGGTGGGTTGCCAAATGGCTCGCACACCAGACACCGCTATCAAAGTGAGTGTCTCCACATCAACCAGCAAGCCTGTTACCAGTGAGGTGCCACAGGGGTTAGTGCTGGGCCCCCTACTGTTTGGTATATACTTCTAAGAAGTTCATGTTAAAACTAAAGGCTTGCGGCTGACAAAGTCTGTAGACGACTGCAAACTAGGTGCAATCAGTGAATCCCCAAAATGACATCAGTGTACTCCAGGAGGGTCTCTCACAAACCAACAACTGGTGTATTAGTCATGGTCTCAAACTGAATGCAAAGAAATGCATCATCATTCCCTTCAACACAAGAAAATGTCCCTTCACACTATCAAATCAATAACAATACCTTAAGTGCCTATGAAGTGGTAAGGGACCTGGGATCACAGGTTGACTGCAACCTTAACTTCGACCACCACATGTCTACCATTGTAAAGAAAGCTTTCAATGTAGCTCACTTGATTAGTAAAGGCATCACCTCAAGAGCAAAAAAAGTTATAACCCTCCTATACTCGGCACTTATCCAGCCCATAACTGAGTTTAACACCCCATTAAGCACCTACAGCAAATAGAGAGCCTTCAGAGTTTTCTAACAAAGAAGATCATGGGCCTGCAGCATGTGCCTTACATGGACTGACTAAAACTCCTTTAACTATACTCTGTATCATATAGACTTTTAGGGGAGATTTATGCCTTGCCTACAGATAAACTGAAACCAAAACCTAATGAACTTACTGCCTATCCATAAATCAAATCCATTCCAGGGACTTAAATATGGCTGTGACTTTAATAGGACATGTTGGAGAGACTGATATATCTCTCAGGGACTGCCACATCTTTGGAAGAGACTACCAATATATGTGAAACAGAGCTCCTCTATGACACTGTTCAAGAGGATCCTGGATGAGTGGATGGGGCATCATAAATTCTTACCGGGAATAGTGCCCACAACCCTGCTGGGCATGAGCAGTCATCACTAAATGCAATTGTGGGTATTCACTAGTACCTCTATGGTATCACATTGGGTTGAAATGGCTAGGCTTAAAATGACCTTGGGTCGATAGCCTAGTAATCTTCTACAATCCTATGATCTTATTATGTACAAACTCATGCACATTCATGCACACAAACACACTTTTCTAGGCAGGGTTAATGATATCATTCTGGTACCATCACCCCCCCCCCTGTCTTTACAGAAATGCGGCCACCAGTTACACCACTGTAGTACACCATGAAGACAAATATAATTTGGACTTTCAATATAAGTCAGCCATTAAACATTGTCATGGTAGTAAAAACAGCCAAAACAGTAAAACTTCAATAGGAAAATAAAAAAAAAAATGAACCACCAACAAAAGGCATTTAAATCATCCTTATCATCATCAACAACCACATTTTTATTTATTTTATTTACTATATGATAACTGGGTAAGTGGGCTGTTTCAGAGATCCTTTTCTGTGACAATCCAGGTGTCTAAACAAGAAGAAGCAAATGTTATAGAATTAATATCCAGGGTAATACAATGGGCCCTGACAAGGGCTTTAAACATACAGGTTGGTACAGAAGATCAAAACATATCAAGAGAGGGATGAATGGAAAAATGTGAGAAGAGGTAAAAGCAGGCAAGCTTTATGTACAAAGATGGTATATCTACAAAATATACATAATTAACTTTTAGTAAGCAGAAACAGGCTGTGCAAACTGCTGCATGCAAGTTATAGATAAGGGTGTTTTTAGTGTCTATATTAAATAATTGAACTTTTAAAAGTTCTAATATCATATGGTTGATGCCATATGATCAAACTTTTAAAAGTTCGAAAATGTAATAAAAAAATAAACCAAAGGAAAAAAAACCTACCTGAATGGTTTATGCAGGGGGGCAAACCCACCTGCACCCCACACCCCCCGCTCTTTAAATATATCAACTTTGAGATCGCACTACAGTACAGAAAAGGGAAATCTTTCCATTCCACACTGTACAGAGATCTCCGTTGAAATGTTCAAACTTTTCAAAGTTCGATCATATGGTGTCGACCATATGACGTTCAAACTTTAAGAGTTCAACAATGTGATAAAACCCCTTTTTTATGTTTTCCCATTTTTGCATGGTATTGTGTCAAAACCGTTGATTTAATTCAGAGAAACTGTCCAACTTTATTAGGCAGTCATGTTCAAATGTTACAGATCATGTCTCATGCAATCTTTCATCCTCTCTGGCACTATATTTACAAATATGTATGTGTGTGTGTGTGTGTGTGTGTGTGTGTGTGTGTGTGTGTGTAAATATATATATATATATATATATATATATATATATATATATATATATATATATATATTTTTTTTAATCTATCCATGTATATCTTTATCTATAGATATAAATATAGCTATAGATGTAGATATAGGTTTATAAGTGCATACCAGGCTAATGACCACAGGGCCTTCTTAAGCCTAGCTATGCATACCCTTGATAAGTGTAAGCAGGAGTTTGCGAGATTAAACATTTACAGGATGCCTTTGTCCACAAGAAACAAAAGTACCACACCAGAGATAAATTTCCTGTTCTCTATCCAGTTGTCCAAGTTACACTTGATTTGAGTTTGGGAAGATATCTGTATCACATGGATGGGGAGCCTGTTCAGTTGAAGAGGTAGTCTCTGGGATACATACCTTTCTCTCCAGCAGGTCTTAGTTATATCCCATCAAGGTTTATGTCTTTAGAATGGATAATGCTGGTGCTGTTTGTTTTGTGGATATGCAGAAGGTCCTTCAGGTTGAGGTTTGACTATGCCTTTTATGCCAGGAATAGATCTCCCCTCAACAGCTTGTAGGAGACAGACTAGAGGGATAGAGCCTTGAGGTGGTCTGCATAGGATGTTTTACTTATTCTTTTAGTGAGGAGCATTTGTGGAAGTTCCAGTTGTTCGAGGTGCCTGATAAGGTATATAGCAAAGGGGGGTAATGCACTCAATGATTTATCTAATGAATGCTGAATACATTGGAACAATAGCATAGCTAGAGTGGGGGCAAGACATGCAACTGCCCTGGAAGCAAAGTGATGGGGACACGATCAACTAATCCCAATCTTTCATTAATGCAATACCGGATTTTAAAACCAGTATTGCATTTGTGGTCAAATCTGAGAGGTGCAGCACTCTGTGTGTGGCCGAAATTGTAGCAACTGCATGCTTCTTAGTAGCAAGCAGTTTACTACTTTACTGTAGTTTAAAAGATAAAAAAAAAATTATCTGTTTTTTTTTTTTTTTTTTTAACTAAAACCTAAGCACTGTAGCCTCCTGTGCAGGCATGGTATAAACTGTAACAACTGTTTGCTACATTTGTATCAAACAGTTTACTTCAGGTTATAAGAAGGAAATATTTTTTAACTAAAATCTGAGTGCAGTAGCACTCCATGCAGGTAAGGTATAAACTGTAGCAACTGGTGTTATAATTTAGACCCCACACAAAGTGCTACAGCACTCAGGTTTGAATGTATCAGAGGTGGGAAGGGGCAGGGAACAGAAATGGCACCTGAATGGCTGAGTAGGAGGGAAGGGAGGGTGTTATTCCTCTGGCCATTTTTTTGAAGGCATATCTTTCAACTGTTCAGAATTTTACAGAATGTCCAGATTTTTGGCTTGTACTTTTGGTTTGTTCCTCATAAAGTCACACATGCTAGCTGGATGGATGTAGCTGGTGTAAACAACAAAGAACAGATAAGTAAATGGGAAAAAACAGTTGGCATGGCAAGACAAAGTAAATTTAATTCAAAAATGAAAACAAATAAAAACAGATAATTGCTTTCACACCATAACAGGTACTTTATCAGATCTAAAATAAAGCAATTGAGCAATGTATAAATACATTCAAATTTACTGGGCTAAAGAATATGATCTTAGTAAAGATTTTAGAGGGACACTCTCATTCAGCTGTTTTCATCTGGACAGGACTTATTGATGTTTTACAGGATTTTGTGGATTATTTACATCAGAAAACTGACTGCGGTGGTGGTGCTGCGGTAGAATTGTCACCTCACAGACGTTGCCCGTTCGAGTCTCAGAGCGTCTTCTGTATAGCGACATGCGTGAATGGGCATTCCTTCGTTGAAGGTTGTGCATTAGGCCCGGCAAGCCGGTACATAAAAAATCTACTGCCAATCATTAGCGGACCGGGTTCCACTATGGCGACCCCTAACCAGGAAAAGCCAAAAGACACAAACAAACATTTACATCAGAAAACTGATTTTTTGAAATTTACTTTTAAATATTCTTCTTCTAGTACAGATTAGTTTGATATAAGGGTTGATGTTACCCCAAATGGCCTTGATACTCTGTTATACAGAAACACTGCATAATCAGAACATGCATCCTAGACATGTTAACTATAATGTTGTGAAAGGTCAGTTCTACAGACATGCCAGGCTGAATGCAAATGATTATAATATGCAATCTTCCTTTAATAATCTTAGTGAAGAGTTTTGCTCTAGGGGATATTCAAAGAGATTTCTGAAACACAATATGAGGTTTTATCGCACAGCTGAGACTTAGATAGCCCTATTTTTGTGCTAATAATAGTAGATTGATACAGAAGATTGTAACAAATGATAATATGCTTATAACGTGTATTACCTATTCCAATGATGTCTGGTCTATATGTGACATTATTAGGAAACATCGGCATGTGTTAACCATGGATGACAGGTGTAAGGAATTTCTTGCCTTTGTTCCACATTTCTGCTGCAAGAATAATAAGTCCTTAAAGAAGCTGCTTTGCTGTTAGGCCTTTACCAAGAAGAACATTTGTTCTTATGCTAGGTGAGGCACGTATCCTTGTAGATTATGTAATGTGTGAAAATATATTAAAACAGGTGATACATATGTACATCCACAAACTAAGGAAGTTTTTAGGTTTGATTTTTATGCCGACTATAAATATCATGATTTAGTTTTTTTGCTGTTTGTGACTTATGTAAATGTTGCTACATTGGAAAGACCAACCGGACATTAAATGAACGTGTGCATGAATATTATTTGCCATCAGCAATGATGACATTAGAAATGCCCTTTTGAAGCATATCTTTAAATGCTGGCACAGGTCATACTTTTATGTTTCTAGTACCAGAACTTTTTAATATAGGAAAGAGGGGTGGAGACACAAGAAATAGTACTGAATTTCTTGAAGTAAAATGGATTTTGATGTTACAGTCAGATAAAGAGAAAGGACTGAATGAGTATGTCCCTTTAAAACCTTTACCCAAATCACGTGCTTTAGACTGGTAAATATGAATGTATTAAACATTGCTCAATTGTTTTATTTTAGTTCTGATGAAGAAGTTGTTATGGTGTGAAAATGCTTATCTGTTTTTATTTGTTTTTACTTTTTGAATTAAATTTAGTTTGTCTTGACATGCCAACTGTTTTTTTTTCTATTCCCTTATGTGTTCCTTATAAATATGTGGTTTTCTAGCAAACTACTGATGATTGAAGTCACTTAATAATGGCATGCATTTGAGTTTCAGACTTCATATCCTTCAGAAAATACATGCTAACACAAATCATGTTATTCTAGCAACTTTCTAGGTTTATAAGAGTAAAGATATTTAAGAATCTGTCCCTATTTCTGTGCCTTTGCCTCCCCTCCAATATTTCAGGCTTTGTCCAGTTGTCCAGGTGTCTTGTACTAAGAAGTTGAGAGGTAAGCTTGAAGGAATGTCTGTTTTTTTCTTTCTTTTTTTTATTTTTTTGATCTTGACTGAAAGAGATGTGTGCTGGGGGAACATGGATTTGTAATAAGCCATCATACTGTGATCTGCTTAATACAGTAAAGTGCTATCTCTCTCTCTTTCTCTCTTCGCTTGAAGAGCTGAGGAGATTGGGTGCCAGTTCATGGTACTGCCACAGGGTGCTGGTTGAACCAGCTATTCTTCTGAGTGGAGTAATGACCTACCTAAACCAATATGCCATACTTTTGTTTAAAAGTTGCACAATATAGAAATATTTCCTCACTGCTGTAGACACATGATGGTAAAAGGTTACATTACTGCCTATGTGTGTTCCCAAGTCCCTAATTACTGGGTCAACTCTTACTGGTATGTTGTCAATATGATAGTCACCAGGGCTGTATGACTTGTGAAGGGATAGTATTATACATTTTTTATCGTGTAGCTTTAGTCCATGGCTCTGACACAAGTTATTTGTCTGTGTCAGCACATCCTAGAGAACATTAATATCATTGTAGGATTCTCTGACTTCTCCTAATCTGCACTCATCTTCAAATGTACTCAGCCAGAAGCTTTTGACATTGGCCTCAACTTCAGAGATGTAAATGCTAAAAAGGAGAAGTCCCAGGAATATTCCCTGAGGGACTCTGTTTGTGACTGGCCTCTTTGTAGAGGAGGACTGCTCAATTCTAACTTCCTGGGTCCTGTTTGTGAGCCAGTTGGCTATCCACCAGGTGACATAATCATTTATACCTAACCTCTTGAGACTGTCAACAATACCAGACTGAGGTATTGCATTAAATGCCTTAGCCAGGTTAAGGCAGACAGTGTGAAACATTTTGCCCTCATCCAATGTTTTGATGACTTTCTCAAAGAAGTCCAACAGGTTGAGTAGGCATTACCTGCCCTTGATGAAACCAAATTCAGTTGGATCCAGTGTCTGGAGGTTTCCTATGTCATTATCGATGATTTCCATGATAATTCTTTCCATGGCTTTGCAAATGCGACTAGTGAGACTTGTGGATCTGCAGATGACTAACCTTTGTGCAGAGGAATGACAGTTGCTCTTCTCCATTAATGAGGCACAAAGTCTGTTTTGAAGATACAGTTAAATAGCAGTTCCAGATGCCCTGATAGGTCATGTTTCATGCTGTTTAGAAGACATCCTGGGATATTGTCTGGGTTCATTGATACAGTGTTCCTGGCCTTACAGACAACATTGTGGACCTGGTCCTTAGTGATAGTAGGGCAAGTTATATTTGATTGTATTTCCTGAGGGGATGATGAGGAGGTGGGGGGAGGGGGTTAGAGCTGAATTTGTCTGTCAGTAATTTTGCTATATGTTCTGGCTCAGGACAGGTGGCTCCATTAACAATGAGCTCTGTACACAATTGTGCCTTGTCTTTGAAGTTGTGAATGTAGCTAAAGAATGCCTTGTGGTTGAACTTTGCCTAGGAGGCCACATTTACTTTAATTTTTCTTTGGTAGACTTTATTTGTCCTCTGAGCTTTTTGTTTAGATTGAAGACAATGCTTTTATCCTGCTGGGTGTTACGCCTTCTGATTTTAGCCATGATTTTCCTCCTTCTTTTATATACCCTGTTGAAGTTGAAGCTGTGATTCCACTAGGGTGGATTATTTTTTTAGTTATTTCTGTATTTCTTTCTGATGGGTATATCTACCTCTACACAGCTATTAACATGCATGTGTAGTGTTTCTGTGAATAGTTCTGTTTAGGCAGCAGTGTTCTCAAGTTTTAATGGGGGCTTGAAATGTTGTCAGTTTATTAACTTAATAGTAAGAAGTTAGCCTTAGAGTAGTTCCTGAACTTTTCAGGGTTAGCTGGAGTTTTGGGTTTTATTTTTACTTCGGAGACCATTTTGTGGTCTGATCTTAACAGAGAAGATGTTACACTAGGGGATGTGCAGCACTTTCCCATATTAGTGATGATCACATACAGTATGCCTGTGTCCCTTGTCGGTGCATTGACAATCTGGTCTAGGGTGTTTGTGTTTACAAAATCCATGAGTCAGACTGTGTGCCTGTACATTTTATGTCATATATGATTCTCAGTTAGGTAATTAAAGTCAGCCATGAATATGGTATTTTGTTGAATGGTGAGTGCTTCCAATGAGCTTAAATACATGTTGTGGGTTTCCTGGGTCATTCAGGGGGACCTATATCTTGCAAGTAAGTGGTATCGGATTTTACCTATTGTGATTTGAACATGGAGAAGCTCAAGTGCATATTCCTGCTTAACCCGCCTTGAAGTATATTTATTTATGATGTAATGCAAGGCACCTTCATCTTTAATTCCTCCCTGTGTAGTAGCTGGTCTAAATGAGTGGAAGATATTATTGCCTTGCACTGCTGATGTGTGCTCCATTGCTTTAAACCATGTCTCAGTGACAGCACAGTCATTAGCATTCTCTAGTAGTAAGTGAAATGTCTTCTTTAGACTACTAACACAGTGCAGTAATACCTTTAGATTTCCTTGATTTTGACTTGCTACATTGTAAGTACTTTTAGTTTGGCATTGCCTAAAAAAGGCACTATGGGGAGAAAAATTTTTCAGCTAATATTAAAAAGCCTAAAGTGGAGAGGTGCAGACCATTCCTGGCAAAGCAGTGTGGACTGTTGACCATCTTCTTCCATTCTAACAAATATTGCACCCCCTTAGTACGACCCCAGAAACTAAGCCAATTATTAAAGTCAGTCATCTTCTTTTTGTATTGTAGCATAATCCTTGGAGAAGGTAAAATGTTGCTCAGTTCTAAAGTCATATCAGCCTGGGACATCTTTTCTGAGAGCTCCATGATGTCTTTTTTTCATATAGTCTAGCAAAGTATGTAGCACGTCATTTACTCCCACATGGACTATGACTAAATTATACTGGTACTTATGATTCAATTACCTGAGTGCATGCATAATGTGGCCGATCCTGCTGGCCCTTTATAAACAACCAATTGTGACTTTCTCCTTTCTCATCCTGTTGATATGGACATCAGTGTGTCTCCCAATGGAGTGTCCAATGACCAGAATGCTGGATTGTGTGGTGGATTGCCTTAAGGACTTAGAAGTAGAGGCTTCATGAGATGTGTCTGTACGTGGTGATGTGGGGGTTCTTTTGAAAGAGTGCATTCAGGGCTGCTGAGGGAATCTGTTATGTGCACTTTATCTAGGTCTTTAGGATTTAGGAAGGTTACATTTCAGTGCCTCAGCATATGTTGGTTTACATGTCTGGTTTTAATTGTGTGTAATGGGTACAGCGTGTTTACTGCTGACAACCTGAGTGATTATTAGGAGTGCTTTTATGTGAGAGCCTTGCATCCAATGACATTGTGTAAATACATCTCTCACAAATCCTATCAGTTTGTTTGAGAATTAGCTGGCTGTCAGTAAACAAGAGGCAATTTTTACATTACCTCAGGACGCCCATATCCACCAAGCTAGTAACACAGATAGTGGGAAAGTTCCTATCTATGGCAACAGGCCCTTTTTTATTGCTTGGATGGTTGTGGTGAGAATATGAATTATATAGTAAATATTGTATGTATATATATATATATATATATATTTAGAGAGAGAGAGAGAGAGAGTTTTATATATATATATATATATTTATAAATAGTTGCAGTTGGATCATTCAAAAATTTGTTTGATCAGCTCATCTAACTGCTGCAATTTTTGTCAAGAATTGAGTTCATTGACTGTGGGAATTTCCAAATTCAGTATTGTTAAAGGATATGTGTGTAGGTAACAGAAAAAAAGAGGGTTAGGGCTAGGTAAGGGGATAGTTTAGGTGTTGTGATTTTGTATAATTTGTGAATCTGTGTACAAGCACATTATTTACACATGATGTTAAGAAAAGATTTTTTGTTAGGTAATGTGCAGTTTATGGGCTGGGACAGAGATGCTGCTATGGTTAGCAAATGTGAATGTACATTACCTTATGAAAAAATCCTTTTCCCCTAACAAAACCACTATTCATACAAATTTGAACATGTGATGGAAATTAGTTTTTTTTTTTTTTTTTTTTTTAACAGAATGGAAGAGAATCATTTCATTCCCTTCTCTGATCAGTTGATTTTTGATTTTTTTACTGTTTGATGTTATGAATGATTGATCTAAAGTTGTTGATGGAGTGAGTGTTGATGTAATTTCATTTAATCATTTGAGAATATACTGTATATGGGAAGCAGGCTTTTGTCTTTGAAATACTAATGATAACCACTCAATTGTGCAATCACCAGTGTGACTGTCCAGATTTTTCCTACTAGGGACATTGAAGTTGGTATACATTGTGTAACCGCAAAGCATTCTTTAGCTATGTCAAGAACCTAAGTGGAAACTCTCAGATCTGCTCTGAGTTAGTATAGAATGGCACAAAATACACTGAACCGACTGATATTGCAAACATTCTGGCAGACAGGTTTAGTGCAAATTTCACCCCCCCCCTCACCCCCTAAAGGGCCCATAAGCATACCAGAAGAATGTAGGGCCCCATCAATCACTGATGCACAGGTTAAAACAGCCCTATCCAAAGCCAAAAACACAGCTTCAATGGGACCGGACGGGGTCCCAGGTTGTGTCTTATAAGAGCTCCAAAATGAACTAACCCCTCACCTAAACACACTGTTCAAACTCAGCCTCTCTGCAGGCTACGTACCCATAGAGTGGTGCACAGCAACAGTTATCCCGCTCCACAAAGGTGGAGCCACAACGGAACCCAGGAATTATCGCCCTATAAGCCTGACTAGCCTGGTCTGCAAGGCTATAGAATGCATCATCATGGAACTCATTAACAGAGACATTGGGAACCTCCAAACCTTGGACCCTACCCAGTTTGGTTTTGTTAAGGGCAGATCATGCCTCTTAAACCTGGTGGACTTCTTTGAGATGGGTACCAAGGCATTAGATGAGGGAAAGGAGGTCCACACAGCCTACCTAGACCTCACAAAGGCTTTTGACACCATTCCCCATTCTAGTATTATACACAAGCTCACCAGCTTGAACATAAACCCCTACATCACGAGATGGGTTGCAAGCTGGCTCATGGATAGAACCCACATGGTGAGAGTTGCAGGCTCTACGTCCGACTCTAAACTGGTTACAAGTGGCAATCCCCAGGGCTTAACCCTAGGACCCCTCCTGTTCGGTATATACTTCTCAGAGGTACAGGCAAGTATAGGAGGACTATGGCTGACCAGGTTCGCAGACGACTGCAAACTAGGGGCCATAATTGATTCTCCGGCTGATACAGATACCCTTCAGATGGGTCTCACTGAGACGGATACCTGGTGTCAAAATCATGGCTTCAAGCTAAATGCCAAAAAGTGCATAGTCATCCCCTTTGGAAAAAGCAAAATACCCGCTAACTACCACATAGGTGGTAGTCCCCTAAATACAGAAAATGTAATAAGGGATCTGGGGACCCAAGTAGATAGTAATCTCTCCTTTGATAATCATATTGCCAAGGTGGTTAGAAAATCCTTCTATGTGGTCCACCTAATCACAAAAGGGTTCGCATCTAGAAGAAAAGAGGTTATTGTGCCTCTCTACTCATCACTCAATAGACCCATCATAGAATACAACGCCCCATTTGGGATGTACCTTACAAGACATCTGCAACAGCTGGAAAGGCCACAAAAGTACCTCACCAAGAGGATTACTGGCCTCAAACAGATGCTTTATGCAGCCCGACTCAAGAAACTCCAGCTGTACTCAGTTGCATACCGCTTACTCAGAGGTGATGTCTGCCTGACATACAAGGCCATGTCCAACCCAGAATTGATGGACATGCTCCACCTAAAAAAAAAAAACAAATCCTAGAGAGTCACACCCTCTAGAGATATAAACCTCACCACAACGATAAATAGGACATGCTGGAGGGATAGATTCCTATCCTAGAGACTCCCCATACTTTGAAACAGGATTCTAATATACATCAGGCAGAGCCCCTCACTAACACTCTTCAAGAGAAACCTTGACGGATTGATGGGAAACAGAAAATTTACCCCGGGGATCACTGCACTGGCTCTGCTGGACAGTGGCGTAGGGTACTAATGGGTCTGCTGGACAGTGGCGCAGGGAACTGATGGCTCTGCTGGACAGAGGCACAGGGAACTAATCTAAGGGGGTGGCGAAAGCCAACACATTCTGGCTAGGCTTATAAATGCCCTTGGGCAGATAGCCTAGTACTTACCTATGAACCTATAAGTAGCAGAGTTTTAGCAGAGTGCAGCGAGACTTGTTCTTCTGTATAAACTTTTTTTTTTCATATTATTACTATTTCAGAATGTTAACTCTATCCCCAGAATTTCACTCGTTTGTAATTGCACATTTGTGAGGAGATCACAGATGTGTTATTGTCTTGTCATGAAGACATGCATGCATGCATACATAACAATTTGCAATACATTTATATTTCTGTATCAGACTTACTCTATATCAGCCTATTGCATGTCTTCCTGACAAGACAATAACACATCTGTCAAATATTACTTGTTCATACTTGCATTAATAATTCCAAAACCATGCTACATACAAGGAATCAGAATATTTTATCTTGAAGCATACATGATGGCAAACACAATTGTACTGATATTTGACCTCTGTCAATGAGTATTTGTTAGAATTGTAAGGTGATAACTTCATTTTTAAAGGTTCAGGCCACACCCACTAGTAGTTAAAGGTATACACTCAAATGACTTGTACTGGAGGGAATGAGTTAAGTTCCCTCCTTTTACCAGTCTGTTCCACTCTTCTACTATACAAAGTTCACTTGGCACAACAGTTTCAGTACTAGCATTCTTTTCATCTTTAGGGTATTGTTTTGTACTACTCTCCTAGGTTCAATCAGTCTGATAAATCCATTCAGCATTTTCCCTTGTCTTCCTTATAAACTTACAGCAGCTATATAGAATAAAACCGGATAAAGGAAACTGAAAGATGGGAAGGAAAAGTACAAGCCCAGATTCAAGTATGCATTTTGACAATTTTAAAAGATAACTGCTACTTCACTAATATAATTTTAGAAAACTGATAATAATTAAGGGTCTAAACATAAAATGTAAGAAATATATAAATGATAAAATGGTGAGCCACATTTCTATGCTACAACCTCCTTTACAGCTGAGTAGGTAGTTTGTTGCCTCCCAACCATAAATTGTATCCCTGTTGGTCCTATTTGTGGTCATTTTAGTCCTGAACATCAACTAAACCAGTAAAACATCAATCTTGCCATTTCAACATTATCAGTGCTCAATCCATAATCTCAAAATCCACTGTTACAGCAGGAGTTCTCTTAAAAGGAACACCCAACAGTGTGCTCAGCTTATAGTAAGTGGAACTTCCCTTACTGAACCTGGGATATAACAAATTTGCTAACCAAAAAATTTAGCTCCAATTTCACCTTCCTGTCACGCCCCAGTTCTCCCAACTATCACTATAGAACAGGTCCTCACTGCAGTCTCTAAAGCTAACAAGACTGCATCAGTGGGTCCTGATAATATCCCAGGATATCTCCTAAATAACTTGAAACATGACTTGTCAGGCCCACTGTAATTTCTATTCAAGCACAGCCTCCACACAGACTTCACCCTTAGGCAATGGAGGACTGCAGCGGTTCTCCCTCTGCAAAAAGGTGGACCATCAACAAACCAAAGGCACTACAGACCCATAAGTTTGAACAGTCTAATATACACAGCCACAGAAAGAATTATTGTGCACCTGATAGCGAAATAGAAAATTGCAAACACTGTACCCATCCCAGATTGTTTTCATCAAGGGCAGGTTATGCCTACTAAACTTGGTGGAATTCTTTGAGAAGGTCACTAGAGCTATGGATAATGACAACATGGTACATATTCCCTAAATTGACCTGATAAAGGCATTTGACACAATATCTCACTTGGGTATTATAAGCAAACTCACAAATGTAGGCATAGATCCCTATGTCACCTGATGGATATCCAAATGGCTCACATGATACATGGAGTTAGGGTGGGGGACTCCACCTCCACCAAGAGGACTGTTACTTTTGGTGTCCCACAGGAATTGATACTGGGACCTGTCCTGTTTGGAATATGCTTCTCTGAAGTCAATACAAATGTAAAGGGTCTTTGCCTGACCAAATTCACTGAAGATTCCAAGCTGGGTTTCAGAAGTGTAGATGACTGAACCAGTGCCATTAACCAGTGCCCCACCCACTCAGCTATTCAATGGAGGATCTGAATAAAATAAAAAAAATATTACTGCACTTTTCCATAAACAGGATTAATGGTAAATCTCTGCTTAATCTGGTGCCTTTCACTGTGGTAGAATTACAGTGGTAAGAATATTGTTTATATAGCACGAGTATTGTTGCTTCAGTGTTTTTACAGCAGATTATGTTCCAGTTTTGCTGATAAGAGTGTTATACTCTGCTTATCATTTACCTAATTAAAGTTACATTCCAGTGCCTTTCTGTTGCCCGGTTCTTTGTGTCAGCCCCACCCCCACTGAGATATTACAATAAAATATCTGAAATTCTAACCTACTTCAGGCCATTCACCTATAGCTCAGAGTCATAGGATTAGCACTCCAATACTGGGCTTTATTTGACTGGATCTCTCTCTATCAAGCCTGCTACATCCCTCACAGAGCTACAACTACCTTGATATACAAGACGCAGAATAGTGTGGAAATCCTTGAACAGTGCTGTTCATCAAAAAGGAACAAAAAAAGCTTTTATGTAATTTCTGCTTACATACTTTAAGTTGTGCTCATAGTGATATGGTAGATATGGTAGTTGTTTAATTCCACTTTCAGGGGCTATTTCCCACATATGCCAGTCTGACTATATTTTAGCTAACTAGTATCTGGAGCTATCCTGTCAACCATACTGCCTGCAATTGCTCACTGATGACCGTGCACATGTGTAAATACTTGGTAGTTCTTTAATTCCCAATTCAGGGGCTATCCCATATGTGCCGGTGTGATTATATTTTATTTAACTAGTTTGTTGCATTATCTGGTAACCATACATCCTGAAAGTGCATGCTGTTGACCGTGCCTTTTGTTTTTCAGTGTGCACTATTATAACAATAACATACTTTGTTATAGGTTTCGTTTAGCATCTCCTCTCTATGCTTTATATATTTGCAAGTTAGCCTGCCATTTTGGTACTTCACCTTATATGCTATACAGATACAAACCTAAGCATTCCTTTTCTGCAGCTTAATGTTCTCTATATTCCTGTATATGGGTACCTGAAATGTTTTTGTTTTCTTTTGTTTGCATGGTGAATGACTAAAACTGTTGACTTAATCTGTTTAGTTTCTGAACTGTGAAAGGTCGTAAATTGTCAGCTTAATCTGTTGCATATTTCACAAATTATTGTACACTGTATACTCTCTGAATTTTGATTTAGCCTTGTAAATGAACATGCTTTAGCTGCATACTCTATTGCCTATACTATTTAGTCTAATGTATGTTATAGCCCTGCATATATTATCTGTCCTGCTTACCAAATAGCCTTTCATACTTAAAAATCATACTACTAATTTATTGTACTGTCTTCCCTGCACTTCTCCATCATCACTGTTGTACCTAAACTGGAAAGAGTACAGCAGAAATATACCAAGGGCATTCATGGATGTAAAAATCTAAGTTATTATGAAAGACTAAAATATCTGAACTTGTACAGTGTTTCTTGCAGATATTTAAGAGGAGATATTCAGGTATATAGGGCATTTAGGGACAACTACCTCTGGGAATGTTTGGGGTTATCAGAAAGTGCTAGTGAATCATCAGATAACCTATGTAGAAGATTCTATAGGAATGAGAAGTGTACTAATTCATTCTATGACACTTGATAAAGCTCAGAATTTTCTGAGCGAAAGCGCTTGTGTTGAAAGTTTTTGTTTAACTAAAATAAAGGGCGTTGTATTCATCAGTTATTTGCTGTTGCTCTGCTTCCTGGTTTTGGATTTATCGTTAAAAAAAAACTAACTGTTGTAGGCAGGGGGCAAGGCCCCCTGCACCTCCACCCCCCCACACCCCCCACTCTTTAAATATACCAACTCTGAGACCACACTACAGTGCAGTAAGTGAAATCTTCCCTTTACTGTGTTATAGTGCGGTTTCAGAGTTGGTATATTTAAAGAGCAGGGGGTGTGGGGGGCACAGACCCCCATATGGAAGGTGCAGGGGGCTTGCTCCAGTGGTTACAACAGTCAGGTAAGTTCCATTTCTTTTTTTTTCTAATCATGTGTTCGATGTTTGAAATTTGGAACATTTCAATTTGATTATTTAACATTCAAAGTTTTCAACCTTCGAACATATTATATAGACCCCAGGACACAGCTTCATTCCCCTGTGTTTCCCAGGAAATTACTGCAAGCAAATATGTATACCTGACAGTAGATGATGACACAAAACATCACAGTGTAAAATAGTACATATGTCTGAATATCTCTGCTATCACCAAAACCATGTAGCAGAAGCAGCACAGACACAATTACCAACAGTAACCCACTATCCTTTGCCCATGTGGACCCCATATTGTCAACAAATGTACAGATATTCTGCAGAAATAAGTTTCTAGCTGTAGGTGTAGAACACAAAAGCCTGCACTGGAGTACAACCTACATGGAATGGATTCACATATTCAATACAGAAGGTCATTCTGGAGATGCTTCCACACTTAGAGAAATGAAGCCCATGTCTAATAACAAAATAATGAATGGTCATAATGGGCATGTTCCCACACTTAGAACCCCATGTCTGGCAACAACAGTGGACTATACATATCTGAAAGTCACAGATGTTTGTGCACACACTCCACATTATACACCAGTCATGCTTTGCACACACATACACATACAAAGAGTAGCTGATGTTCCAAACTAGCAAATTACATTTAAGCAAGTACTAGTTTAGATATTTTTAAGAACAGCCTGGACATTTATTATGGGAACAAGTGTTTTGGTATATCGGCAAGCTAGAACGGCATTAATGCCCATGCTTGAGACATTTGTATGCATGTATGTATGTCTGTATGTATGTACATCTCCCTACCTCACCTCCACTCAGCATTATCTACACTTGAACTCAAACCTGCACTCTCTCTCCTACACCCTAACCATTCCTCTCATATTCCATATCACCTGTCTGTAGCAAATCTCACATGCAGCCACTTGCTCATCTCTACATTCCAGTTCATTTCAATACCCCCCCATATACACTAGTATTTGTCCAGTCCTCATTTTCTCAGCTACCTGGAATCCAGTTCTCCTTAACCCCATCTTTTTCTCTCTTCTTTTTTTAGGTTAGTAATTACCTCCACAGTGTCAAAGCCCACTGACCACCCTACCTGGAACTACCTGTAGTCAAGTCCCTTTGTGGTACCTCCCTCCATTTTTAGAGACTAAGTATGTCCTACTTAATCTGCTAAATGCATTAGTTGCTACCTTTACTGTTGCACCTGCAGTGGCTATACCCTTGCACATTTCTGGCCTGCTCCCTGTTTTTCTCCATTCTATCCTGCTCCCCCACTCTCCTACTCTCCTCTAACTATTTTGCTCTTTCAAAGCTGTTTTACTGCTGTGCCCCCACTTCTCCTTCTCTGTTCTCTCCTACTCTTACCTATCCCTACAGCACTACTCTATGTCCACTGTCTAAACCCTGGTTCTGTACTTCTCAACTATTGCCTCCAGTTCTCACAGATCTACTCAGTCTATTTCTTTCCAAGCTTTTCTGCCCCCCCTTCCTCTCCCACTCACTCAGCTGACAAAGTTACCTGCTTTACGTTTTTGTTCTCTGGCATTTTCTCCATGGGTGTTACCGCACTCTATTTCACCCTTGCTACACTCGGGCTCACTTCTATCCCCTAACCTGCCCCCATTCCCACCCACCCCTACTTCAATTTCATTTATACTATCCTATCCCTCCCCTTCCTGTCTCATTCCTTCACTTACATCCAACTTCCTGCCAGGAACCTGTCCCACCCCTCCACTAACCATACTTTAACCACATCACTTCCTACCTTTAACTAATACACCCACTCCACAACCTCTCTGATACACTCTAATATGCAACTTCTTCACTTCACCACTATACTTCTCATGTTTCTCTCTGCCCTAAACTCTTCTCACTCCTACCTTTCCCATCCACATATATGTTCCTCCACCTCGTGCACCTATGAAACACTCCCAACAACTTCCTCCGTTATTATCTCCCCATCTCTCTTCAACTTCTCTACCACCTGTCTTCATAAACTAACTATATTTCTAAAGTGCCCACCTACCTGTAAATCCAAACCTAAATTCTACAATAAGCTCTTACATTTTACTCCACTCGCTTGTGTTACTAATAGCCTACTTTGCTCTGGAGACATCCACTCCAACCCTTTCCTCTCCTCACAGTCACATACCCCATATGCCTCCTCCACCTCTCCCTCTTCTCGCACTTCCCGCCATCCTCATCTTCATAATCAAAACACATCTTTATACAAACACCTAACTATCCTCTCACTAAATATTCAAAGCCTACACGACAAAATCACTGAACTACACATCCGGATAGCTCATAGCTCCCCTCAAATTCTGTCCTTATCTGAAACATGGCTCAAGCCACACATCACTAACAATGAAATACTCCCACCAGGCTATAATATCTACCTCTCCAACAGATTCCCAAAAAAGAGGGTGGTGTAGTCATCCTCTACTCCAATGGCCTAAACCTCACACCTGTCTCCATCCCTATTCCTGACTCCCACCCTGCTGAAGTCATCATCCTAAATTGCCACCTAAACCCACACAAGACAGTTGCTGTTGCTTCCATCTATAGCCCCCCTGGAAATAATATACCCACCCTAGAAAATATCCTATGCTGGTTTTCCCACAACATACAGTATGAAATCCTCATCCTTGGAGATGTCAATACAGACGGGTCCAAACTTACAATTGACTCTCCACAATTGAGTATGAACCTATAAGGTTTCCATCAACTAATAAAATCCCACACCCACCTCCATAAACACTCATTATCCAGCTCCGCCATTGACTGGGTTCTCATTAACTCCACATACCACTACCACAGTCCCAGTACCATAACAGACTCCTTAAGTGATCATCTCCCCATCTCTATTCTAAGACATTCCTTCCAACCACCCAAACCCCACCTTTATAGAGACTGTCATAAACTCTCTAATTTTAATACCCCCCATTCAACTCCATACTATCTAGTTTTGACTGATCCATCCTTAAACAGATCCCTCTTGATGATGCAGTCATTAAATTTAATAGCATCTTCCTGAATGCACTCAAGTCCCTAGCCCCTCCAGGAAAATTAGAATTAAATCAAATTATACTCCCTGGCTCTCTAAGGATACTAGATCCCTTATGCAAAAAAGAGATAGTGCTTGGAAGGCCTGGGTTAAAACAAAATAATGCCCCCTGCTACAAAATTACAGAGAACTATGGAATCTTTTTAAGAAACAATTTAATAAAGACAAAAAGCAGTACTATAATTCTGCTCAACTCAATAACAAATCCAACCCTAATAAGTTCTGGTCTACCCCTAACAAAATTCTTTCTCCAGGTCGCCCTTCCACCTCCTCCCCTTACCCAAATAAATCTCCCCAGGAAACTGCTACCCTCCTCAATAAACACTTTATTGACACAATCAAAAAACTCACACCATCCCACTCTAACAAAACTACTCCCCAACCACTCCCAACCCACTCAATACAAATCTTTTCTCCTTTCTAGCTGTTCTGACCTCCTACATTAAATCACTTCTTCTGAAGTTTAAATCCTGCTCTCCCTCCACTGATAATCTCCCTCCTACCTTCCTCAAACTAGCTGCAGAATCTATAGCCTATCCTGTATCTATTCTTATTAAGAGATCAGTTCAAGAAGCTAACGTTCCTGTCATATGGAAATCCTTCTTCACTATCCCCCTGCATAAAGGAAGAAACTCAAATGACCCATCCAATTACTGTCCCATAGCCATCCTACCCCCCCTCTCTAGGATACTCAAAAAATGCATTCACTCACAGCTTCTCAATTACCTCCTCCAGCATAACTTTCTCACGTTCACATAGCATGGTTTCTGGCCTAACCATAGCACAACTACTGCCCTCTTATCTTTCACGCATACCATCGCTGATGCCTGAAATAACAATCAACTCATATCCTGTCTCTTCCTTGACCTTTCAAAGCTTTTAACATAGTCTCCCACTCCACACTGTTATCTTAACATGCTCACATCAATCTATCTGCTACCTCCCTGCTTGGTTCTCTAGCTACCTCTCTTCTAGGCAGCAAGCTGGCAGATGGCTCTCATCCTACTCTCCCTTTATTCCAGTCCAAACTGGAGTACCATAAGTCTCCATCTTGGGTCCCCTGCTGTTTAACATCTTCACTAATGAACTTTATACATCTTATAAACAATCCTCCTTCATCCAATACGCAGATGACTCCACTTTCATCTCCATCTCCAGCAATATCTCGGAACTCCATACCCTAACCCAACACACTTTTCTATCCACTGAAAAGTGGTTGTCTGACAATCTTCTCATCCTAAACTCTAAAAAGACCAACTTTTACTCTTTCTCTCCCACTCTCTTTCTCACCATAAATCCACTTTTGCTATTACATCCCCGAACAACACAATCATATCACCTGAACCACACACAAAGCTCCTAGGTGTCATCATTGATGATGAACTCAAATTCAACCTGCACATACTCCAATGTATAAAAAAAAACACACACCAGAAACTAGGTTTACTGTATCACCACAAATTTCTAACTTCTAATGCAAGACTCTCTCTGGCACAGACACTCCTCTTCCCCTCCCTTCTATATGCTGCCCCAGTTCTAACCAACATTGAGGCCACAACCTTGAACAAACTTCAACAAACATACCATAAAATAGCTAGATTCATTATGAACTCACAACTCACACCACTGCCTTGACCTAAACTCTCTCCAATGGCTTGAACTTCCCTAATAACTCCTTCTATCGCATTTTCAAAAAATTAATTCTATTCCATACAAACCATCTTCCTGTCCAGTTCTCTCATCCCTGGCCTGCACCTATACCCCATCTCGTACACTCTGCAGCACATACCAACAACTCCTGAATATCTACCAACCCAAGAAAAATGTGGGCAAACTTCTAAACAAATGCTCTGTAGCCCAAGCTTGGAACAAACTTCCCTTAGACATATGTTAAATTACCCACCCATCACACTTTAAAAAAAAATCTTAAACTTCATCTACTTAATACCAAGAGCTGCCCCTGCCATCACCCAACATAATCCCTCTCTACTCATGTATATGTATCTACAATAAACTTTCCCCTTTCACCTAGTTACCTTCTAGGTTGCTACCTACTAAACCCACTCAACTAAACTGAAAATTTAATATAATATGTAGATCATTATTTATCTTTGTAAAATTTCTACTTGTATATTGCTATGTTCTTGCTTTCTACTTTGTATTTTATTTTATGACCTTTTGAAGTTCAAGATTCTTTATTTTCTTTGAATGTATTTTTTTACTATAAATTGTATGTAACTGGAGCTTTTCTCCTTGGGTCTCCACTGAAAATGGGCCACAAACCCTGCTGGACCAACCCGGTTAACAAATGTCAATAAATGAATTAAAAAAAATGAATAAATAAGTGTCGGGATACTTTTTTGGACTTTTTTTCTTTTTTTCCTTATTTCAGCAAAACAGTCATGCATTTTCATCTATTTAGTTTGTTTTAGAACCTTAGTCTTATAGCTTGATTTGCAGTTGTGGGAAGATTGTGTTTCTACATTATCTGCCTTCTATCTCCATATGTACAATTACTTGGGCAAGCTAGTTGCTTGCTTTCTGAATCCTATTCAGAACCTTAATCTTGTAGTTTTATTCACACTTGTGGAAGAATTGTGATAATGCCAGATTCAAGCCTCAGTCATTTATTACTACACTTTTCTATAATCAGTGTTACTGGCAAATTCCTGGATAGTCTGGTGTCTTAGACAGTGGTAGAATCACAGTAGTGAGATTATTGTCTAATCTGCCCTAGGAATGTTGCTTCACTGTTTTAAAGCTATTTATATTCCAGTCAGCTGCTAAGAGTCTTATATTTGCTTATCATTTACCTGCTTAAAGTTGTATTCCTGTGCCTTTTTTCCCCTTGTTCTTTGTATCTTCCCCCGCCCCTAATACTGAGACATAAAGCTAAAGTTTCTGAAATTCTATACTACCTAGGGTCACTGACTTGTAACTCATTGTCATAGGACTACAGCTGCAAAATTGGATATTTGGACAATATACTACATGACTGGAAATATATAAACCTTATACCATTTGGCAAACTAACAATATATATAAATATATGCATATACATTTTGCATGCACAAAAATCCATTGTACAAATCATATTCTATTTCCATAACCTATCAACTCTGGATGTAAAATAATGCACTAGCCGAACACCTTGCTCTTCATAAAAGACGCACAGGTTTTAAGTTCCAGATACTGGATTGGATAGATATGGGTGATCTTGAAGGAGACATCCCAAATATGCTGGAGAAACGTAAACTCGTGGCAATGAAAGCTCAACTCTTTTTGAAAGACTGGACTAAACTATTACTGTTCACTTAAAAGTGTACTGGAACATAAACAATTGTCACATTGTTTGCATGACTAATTTTATTTTATTCTTCCAGTTGGTTTTAAATACCATGTTAAGTCAGTTTTAATTTAAGTGTATATTTTGTTTCCATCATCATACATTTTTTCTTTTTCTTGTTCTTTTTTCCACTTTATTCAAAATGTTTTATAATAACAATGCTAAATAATGATACAGTAATATTTTTGTAGATAGTTTTTAGGGTTCTTGTACACAGATCTGAAGAAGTCTAGAAGGATCAAAGTGATCTTTGTAAACAATAGGTTATGGAAGTAGAATATGATTTTTACAACTAATTTTTTGCATGCAAAGTGTATATGTATATATTTATATATATTTTTAGATTGCCAAATGGTCTAAGGTTTATATATTTCCAGTCATGTAGTATATTGTCTTGGATAAATTCGTAGACTTAATAATCTGGTTAAATAAGAGGTACCACATCATTATTAATTTTATTTCAAGTACATAAGGGTTATATTATTATGACAGCTACTAGGTAGGGCAGGACCAGCTCGAATGTCACACTGATAGGGGAAGGGATGTGAATTTAACATGTATACCAAGACATTGTGTTTTACAGCACAATAAACCACTCCCTTGCCTGGCAAAAAGTATATATATATATATATATATATATATATATATATATATATATATATATATTTATATATATATATATAGAGAGAGAGTTAGAAAGCATGTAAGAAAACCATTATTCTGTTATTTTTGTTTTACTTGGATCACTTGTTTGTGTACATAATAAAATATTTTTGAGTGTAAACAGACTATCTACCCTGCTTGAATTACTTTTAAATACTTATTAATTCCGTATAATATTTCAAATTATATATTTTTTATTTTTTTTGACTTGACAAGTTTAAATTCTCTACTTCTACTACCATTATATGATCTGATTAATATACAGTGATTTTATATATATATATATATATATATATATATATATATATATATATATATATATTTATGGATTGAAAATCTTCCACACAGAGAAGTTTCTTACTCTGTTTTGTAAATGCAATATTACCAAACCCCAAAGATATCCCAGATACTCTATCTGCAAGAATTACTCTCAACAAACCTGAAGGTACCCAACAGAATACTTAGCCACCTCCCCCCATGATAGGCATACCCATCCACCAGATGTCAGCTGCAACAAAAATCATGCACTGTTAATTAAACCAGGGTCATGTGGGAGCATATACTTTAATTTGTCAACTGGAGAAATAGCTGGCACACACAACATTGACATTTAAACATTGGAAGTCTTTGATTGTCTTAAAGAAACAGAAGGGAATGGGTGGGTTTTGTTCTTTCCCCACTGTACTACAATCTCAGAGTCGGTATATAAAATTAGCAAGGGCTGTGGTGGCACCCACATGAGAGTATATGGGGTGGCATTTGACCTGCAGAAACTGTTTTATTTACTTGTTTTATTTTCATCGATATTCCACAAATTTGATGCTTCTGGTGCGACATTGTATGTGTTGGCTATTTCTCCAGTCGACAATTTAATTACATGTGGATTGTTATTAGGGATTTATTCATTTGCACCAGTGGAGCTGTCGCTGTTTCAGATTACTCTTTGAGGAGGAGTATGGATTGAATCATTATTATGGTACCACTGCTGGATAATCCCTTTTGCTGTCTTTTTTTATCAATGTATGGACAGACAGAGATGTATTCTGGCAGTAATTTTTTAACATGCTAAGGTTGCTAGTTAAACCTGCCATTCCTTTCTTAGAGAACATAATTTTTTTTTGCATTACTAGGATCATAATTTGTTTAGAAAAGTCAGCTTATTTAAAATTAAGCCTCACTTCACAGTGTACAGAGTTAGAGTGCTAACTCTGACAGCCTTGGTTTTATTAGTAGCCAAGTTACTGGAGATGTCATGCAGAGATCTGGAGTGCATCTGAACCAAATCCAAAGCATTCACCATGTTCAACAAAAAATAAGTATATTTTAAGCTGGCATTGCACTTTTTCAACTGTAATTTGCTTAATTGTTGTTTCATTTTTGCTGTTTTACTGCTGTGACTGTTATTTTCTGCACTTTGAATTTCTAGTACTTCTGTATTTCATAGCATAGGCTAGATTCAGATTTGCTGAATCTAGGTTGTTTGCTATTACCTGAGCACTAAAACCAGCCATCCTACATTAAGGAGGCCCTCCTGCATCCTTGTGGCAAAAGACTGTCGCCCAGGACCCATCTGGGTTGTGTATTGCTGGAAAAGGCTAACTTTTTGGCTTTCATATTGGTTAATTTGTGTTAAAACTGTTTAATTTCACTTCCATTTAAACCCTGTGTTTGGGCATAGCCATGCACCACACTGCCGGGTTTAGCTCTACCATGTATAGATGCAAATGCTTAGAAACACAATTTTCCCTTGATATCTAATAGAGAACCCCCCCTTAGTTCCACTGCCTCTCTGTGCAGAATGCAGTTGCACATTGCTACCTAGCAACCAAGTCAGCTGTGCATTCTGAGGCATTGATGCAGTCTTCCACACTTAACCCTCAACAGAATAGCCTCCTTTGTCAGTCTCACATGCAAACCCTGGTCCATCCAGCCCATCCCCACTAGTCACTGCAATATATACTTGCTATAATGGGCAGACAGTTTGCCACTTTCTCCAGCCAACATGATTGGCATGGGCATCCTGAGGCAATGTAGTAACTGTCTCATGTATACTGACAACCACTTGCTCATAAAGCAAACAAACACAGATGTAACTATTCCATCAAATTAGAATCAGTCCTCTCACATAAAAATATACAAGGCATACAGTATCTTGTCAGTACACATAACTCCCGTCTCAGACAAAATAAGGTTAAGACACATAAACCCATATATGTGGAGGTACTCACTAGGAGCCTATCAAAAGACCAGAGACCTCCCAAGTGCAAACAACACTCACCTACTTGTACAGGAACAGAATCCACCACTACACATAACACACATATCAGTGTCGCAACAATTAAACCCTTCAGGCAAAACACCTCAAAACCTAATGTTCTGGTCATAGGTGACTCAATAGTGAAACACACAGATGTCCCCCTCACTAGAATGAACAAAGAGAAGGTCAAGGTCAGCTGCCTGTCAGGTCCCAGATCCATCAAATCAAGCATGCACCTCAAGTCACTCAGCAACAAGTACTTTTATGACTCTGTCAAAGTACATGTTGGTATGCTGGTAAGAATGACTTGAAATGTACCGCTCTGGACTATATGAAGAGAGACATGACCGAACTCTCAGATCATGTGTCCCAGGCTGGTCTGTCCCTAGCCTTAAGCAGAATTCTACTTTCACCTAGATGATGCCACAATACAGGCAATAAGTGATTGATTTCAATAATTGGCTTAGCTTCTAGTGTCACTCCAAGGGGAATCCAGAATCTGTCTGCCTGAGAAGACATGGCTGACAATCCACACTGCTTTGACAGAGATGGCCTTCACTTGTCTCATCAAGACTTTCAGATAATGGAAAAGATGCTTACCTCTCCATAGTGCCTTTTTTAGGCAATGTCCAAACAACAAAACTTTTAACTTAAAGATCTCCACTAAAGGCAAAACGAAGGTCATGCTACTTAATGCTAGGAGCTTAAACAGTAAACTGCACTCCCTGGAAAAACTCATCAGCTTGAAAAATGCTGGTGTTTGTGCTGTCACTGAGACTTGGTTCAAGGTCACTGACAGCACCCCAGCCGTACAAGGCTAGAATGCCTTTTACACATGTAAAAATGAGCTTGAAAGGACCAGAGGTGGTGGTGTATCCATCTTCATTAAATCCAAATACAGCTTGAGACTGCATGAGACTGGTGAAACAGTAAGACACTCATGAGCTAGTCCAGGTCCAATTATCTATAGATAAAATATCCTTCCACATCACTGCTAGCTACAGGTCCCCTACCATGAACCAGGAGAAGCACCACCTACCTGGACATGCTAAAGTCATTCAGTGTACAGCCAAACACCTTGGTCATGGAAGATTTCAACTGTTCTTCCATCAATTGGGTGACTTACATGAGCATAAACACAATTACTATGAGGTTCTTGGACTTTGTTAATTCAAATGCCAGTGCTCATCAGCATGATTGGGGTCACTGTGCTACCTGCTGTTTATTGCCCTCCCTGGTAAGGTGAGACTTTAACGCTGTCTTGTTTGAATTAAAAATCAAACCTGACACCCCCACAGGAGTAAAATACTGAAAAAAATTCTCCAAAGTAACCTATTACATACTAAGTGATGGTATACAAAGTTTCAAAGTCCTTGCCACCTTAGCCAAAATGACCCCTATGCAGAGGAATGCGCAAATGCCCCATACAGCCATTTAAAATAATGCATTGACTCAACTGTATCAAACAGGAACAACAAAAGGTCTTCCCTAAAACACAATCCATCCTTGTGGACTGTAAGTATAAATAAGCTATACAACTAAAGAAAGAAACTGATATCTAAGAACAGGAGGCAACTTACTCAACAGAGGAAGAATACCATCCACAGCTTGAACAAGCAAATCAGATATCCTGTTAAGTCCTCTAAGGCTAGTTATGAGTCTAAATTAGCATCCCTAGCTAAAGAGAATCATAACGCATATTTTAGCTATGTCCAAAACATAAAAGGGAATACCCGGCTGTGTGCCAAACTTAGACTGGATGGTACTACTTACACTGAACCTGAGGAAATTGCCAACCTGCTAGCCAAACGATTTGTCAATAACTTCACTCCCCTGTCTCCAACAGACATACCCCAAAGCATTTCTGACACCAGTGCTCCACCTAGTATCTCCAAAGAACAGGTCATACAAGTACACTCCAAGGCCAAAAACATAGCCTCTGTGGGAACAGATAACATATATAGGTTCGTAGATTAGTACTAAGCTAACTGCCCTTGTGAGCCATTTTAAGCCTAGCCAATTATCCCTTGTGAGACTCAAACCCTGCACCTTAACCATTAGGCTACCCTCCCAACCCCAAGCTGCTTACTAAACATACCAGGCTGCTTAATAAACAATCTAAAACAAGACCTAGTCAAACCTCTCAGCACTCTATTTAAACATAGCCTGAGAACTGCCTTTGTCCCAGCAGAGTGGAGAAAAGCAACAGTAATCCTCTTGCACAAAGGGGGTCCAATAACTGAACCTGGGAACTCTTGGCCCATAAGCCTAACCAGTCTTATTTGCAAGGCCATGAAAAGAATCATCATGGACCTTATCCACAAGGATATTGTCGATCTTCAAACCCTTGACCTGACCCAGTTTGGTTTCATCAAGAATAGATCTTGCTTATTCCACTTGGTAGACTTGTTTCAGAATGTCACCAAAGCCCTGGATGAGGCAAAACAACATACCACCTATCTTGATTTAGCCAAGGCTTTTCACACAATCCCCCATTCAGGTATCACAGACAAATTCTCCCAGCTGTGGATTAACCCATACATTGCTAGATGGGTAGCAAACTGGCTCACCAAGAGAACACATATTATCAAAGCTGGGGAGTCCCACCCCACCAGTAGGCCATTTGTCAGTGGGGTACCACAAGGATCTGTGCTATGCCCTCTACTGTTTGGAATCTATTTCTCTGAATCCAGGTGAAGGTAGATTGCCTGTGGCTTACCAAGTTTTCAGATGACTGTAAATTGTGTGCAATCATAGAGTGCCCCAAATTATGTTAACATACTACAGAAAGGGCTGATATAAACAAATAATTTGTATCAAACTCATGGACTAAAATTTAATGCAAAAGAAAATGCTTCGTTATCCCCTATAGCAAATAAGTAGCCCCTGCTAATTATGATACAGATAGCATCCTATAAGTTAAAACTCAGTGATGTGACACTTGGGAACACAGGTTGATAGCAATCTAAACTTCAATCACCATGTGTCCTTGGTGGTAAGAAAAGCATTCTGCATTGTGCATATCATAAATAAAAGCATCACATCCGAGACCAGGGATGCTATAGCCCTGCTGTACACGACCCTTATCAGACCACTAATTAAGTACAATGCTCCCTTCTGCATGTACCTTACCAGACACTTGCAGCAACTGGAGAGATCAAAAAGTTTCTAACCAAAAGAATCCAGGGCCTCCAAAACATGACATACACGGAAAGACTGAAAGCCCCGTCACTATGCTCTGTATCATACAGGCTGCTGAGAAGTGACCAGTGTCTGGCCTACAGAGCAATCTCAGACCCTGCTCTAACAGAAATGCTGCACATCTGCAAATCAGATAGGACAAGAATAACTTACTCCTGGAGATCTCAATCTAGTCAGTGACATTAACAGAAGATTCTAGCTGGCCTTGTGGGCCATTGTAAGCCTAGCCAACTTTCCCTGAAAGGTGAGAATCAAGCCTTATACCTTGTGATTGTAAGGTAAACACCTTAAGCATGGTGCCAACCTCCAGTAGGTTGCTTCACTCCAGATGGGTCTTAAATCTACAATACCTGGTGTAGGAAGCAAGTGCCTTATCTATTAGATCACTGGGGCCTGATTAAAGGTGATAATCAAACGGTGTATCTTACACCTATAAGGTAAACACTTTAACCATTATGCCAACTCCCAACTCTAAAGTATGTCAGGACAAGTCCATTTGATTATAATGAAAAAGGACAAGTGCAGAAGGTAAATACTAAGTTATCATTCTGTAGACCACACCAGCTTAGCCAAAGGTCAAAATCAAATCCTCTACTTTGTATCTATGAGGTAAAGATGTTAAACATTATGTCAACACTGCCTTTTCAAGAAAAGAAGCAGGACTACTTGAAGTCATGTCCCTTGTGGAAGTGATGGGTTGACCACTACAGCCAATTCAATGCACATCCCTCCCTAGTTCCTTGCAAGCTGCATGTAGGGATTAGGGCATAAAACAGAAAAAGCTTGAACTACCTCTTATGGCTGTCTAAATGATGACGTCTCATGGCAGGCCATCATAAGGTTGATGGGGGGTAGTGGGGAGGGCAAAGATTACAAAAAAAAAATATACATATACATACATACACACACACATATATGTGTGTGTGTGTGTGTGTGTGTGTGTGTCTGTGTGTCTGTGTGTGTATATATGTATATACATACATATATATATATATATATATATATATATATATATATATATATATATATATATATATATATATATATATATATATATATATGTATATTGAAGTTGATTCAGTCAAATCCACTTTAACGTAGTCTGGAGGTTGAAAGGTGACAATGTCGAACTCCGATATAGTCAAAGTACGAATCTCACCCCTATTTCGACCCATGTTAGTGCTTGCTCCGAGGTCAAATTTGGGATGTAATTAAACAAAATCAGAATTTGACATTGTGACATTTTGCGGACATGGGTCGATGGTACAATCATTTGACCAAGTTTGCTTCAATATTCTGACAGAAAACTTATACATATATCCATCTATATATAGATATATATATATATATATATATATATATATATATATATATATATATATATATATATATTTACATACATATAGATATATATATATATATATATATATATATATATATATATATATATATATATATATATATATATACAAAGACTGCAAAATATATATACAGACATCTTAAAACTATGCATTAGAATACATATAGAGTCATAATTCAGAGGTCACTATATTAACTTTTGTCTCTTTCAAAACACATATTGCAAGGATCAAAATTGAGCTTATTATTCATAATTATACATATATTCAACAATACAAACTGCAGGTCATCTTTTTTCTGACAACCTAAGCCTTTCCAGAGCTGATGACTTAGTAATTGATCCCAGCTTATTTACATGTCAGTCAACTAACTACTAACTACTTCTGTGTTACACACAACTATGTCAAGTTTAAAACTTAAAGACTTCTATTCTCCCAGCCATGTGTTAAAAAGAGTTCCTTGGGCCCTGCTGAGGCATTCTGTATCACCCATTACCTGGACATTTGACTGCTCTTCAGTTTGTCCTTGTGTAGTGAAAATCTTCAAGTAAGACCTAGGCAAAAAGATCAGTAATTCTTGCAATGAACATAGTTTTCTTATCTTAAATAATGTCATCCTACACTCTTGTTAAAAACTCTTGTTAGAAAAACAGTAATTTTTCCAAGATGGCAGCACAATATTAGCAGCTTAATTTCAGCCCTCCCAGTCTGAAAATAGAAACTAAAAGACAAAGATCTTTATTACATTCAGTTACTGACTGGTAAGTACACTGCCTGGATGCCAGCAAAGAAGAAATTGAGAGAGCCTGAAAGAAAATCAGCTAGAAAAGGTGAAAAGAAAGTACTGAATGTGAAGAGTCCTGCACCTGTTGATGAAAATGCAGCTCAATCTCCCGCTTTGGTGCAAGACATGGTTTCCAGTAATCTAGAGTAATAAATAAGTTAAATGTGCCCAGAGCTGACTAAAATAAATGAAACATTGAAAGAGGATACCAACTCAAATGACAAAAGACTGGAAAATGTAAACAATTTTAAACAGATATTCAGGTGAACTAATGAAACTGCAAAAATTAGAGGATTAAATGAAGAAAAGGCTGACTGAGTATGAGGTTGGTTGAGAATAGATATTTTAAAAAAAGTAAAATTAGAGGGCAACCACATAGAGAAATTCTGAGATGTTCTGCTGTATTATAGAAACAAGAAAGAAATGACTGGATTATTTTTTTGAAGACACAAAGAAGCAATTTGACTGGTATGCCACAGCAGGATATGCTAATGGAAAGGACACACTGTGTGTATGCTCCAAACCTGGCCATGAGGAAGCAACCAAGACCTGTACTAGTAAATATGCAATCCTACCTGCAGATTGAGTTAATCCTGACAAAAATGTAGCAAAAAGGCTAAGTATTAAAAGCTGGAGACAGTGGGCTATTTCTAGAATGATTATTCACTGTACACCAGGCAGAAGACAAACAATTTTACCCCAGCAGTCGGGAAATGTCAAGGGGCAGGTGTGACATTCAAGCCGCTGTTTACAGTTGTCGTCAGAATGTTTTTTTCCAGGAAGATCACAGTCATTTTTGATGCAGAATAAGCTAAAGAGGAAATACAAAATTTTCTCCAACAAAAAGTGAGCCATCAAGCAGAAGGGGACTCTGCTTCTTATTCTTCAGATAATAAAATACATGAAGACTTTGCCCGTTAAACCTTTTCCAATGTTTCAAAGGAACATTCTTGAGAGACAGATAAAACAATGGAATTGACTAGAAGAATCAGGAATACACTGGAACTGAACTGGAGTCTGGATTTGGGAGACAGAGATGAACTGGAAGAACTCCAGCAATATGGAAATTAGTGAGTAAATGAGAGATTATAAAACATCAGTCATATTTATGAAATATGGCCGTACAAGAAAAAAATGGAAAGAACAGACTTTTGTTCTATTTGTTAAACTAGTGGGGAACTGAAAAGCATTTGTCTCACTTTATGTAATTAATGTTTCAAAGGACACTAAGGGGAGGGAAAGAGGAAAGAAAATGAAACCTGTAAGTAAACGATTTTAGTTCTTAACAGTATTTCTTTAAAATGTTTCATGAAACAAATTGCATGTTTTATAATAAAGCATTTTTAGTTATTTCTGTGCATGATTAAAGACACTAAAGTAAATGGATGGCTTTTTCTTCTTTTTTTAGTGTTAAGAAATGTAGGCATTACAATGCAATAAGAGAAAAAAAGGCTAGAGAAATGCATGTTTAAGTACATAGACTGTAAGCTTAGATTGTTGAGGTGGGGGTTGGGGTGCAAAAGTACACAGATCATACTATATGCATAGCTGATATGTTTTACATAGATGATTCTCTGGATTTAGACCCTTGGCCTAATCTAATAACAAGTGTGAAGATGAAACAAGTAAAAAGGAGAACAATGAATGCAATGAAGAGATTTCCTTTAGTAATAAATGTTTCAATTTGTCTTTAGATGACTGCATCTGAGAACTATGCTGCTTTATATCTGTTTGAGTTTAGTGCAATATTTGTATATAAGATTTAGGTATATGAGTTTAGAACAGTATACATTTGAGCTTAGTACTAACTGTATATACATCCTACCTTTATTTCTAGCCTCTAGCTAGATATTGGTATATCTGTTAATTACTATGTTTCATATTGAATGTATCACTGTTTGTTGCAGTATGTATTATTTGCTATTATACAACGACCCCCCATTAAATATTCAAAAACGTGCATGCTGATTGGTCAGCATGCACGTTGTAAATCAGAGTTATAGTAATGGAAAAAGGTCCGGTCGCCGGGAATTTTTCCATTACTATAACTTTTTTTTTTTACAGCAATGGGGAACGCAAGATCTCCGTTGCTTCACACTGTCTCACTATGTTAAACTAGTTTAACATAGCGAGACAGCTTTAAAAAAGCAACAGAGATTCTCCGTTGCTTTTTTAAAGCTGTTTCGCTATGTTAAATGAGTTTAACATAGCAAAACAGTTTTTAAAAAGCAACGGAGATCTTACTTTCTCCGTTGCTTTTTTCTAAACTGTCTCACTATGTTAAATGGGTTTAACATAGCCAGACAGCTTTAAAAAAGCAACAGAGATTCTCCGTTGCTTTGTTTAATGCTGTCTCACTATGTTAAACTCATTTAACATAACGAAACAGTTTTTAAAAAGCAACAGTGATCTTGCTTTCTCTGTTGCTTTTGCCCACAGCTCTGATGTACTGCGTAGGCATGTGCATGCGCAGTACATCAGAACTGCCACAGAATACCAGACAGCTATGGAAGGGCAGCAAGGAGGCATTATACAATGCCATTATTTGAGAAAATTAATTTTTTTTTTCTTAAATAACGTCATTGTATAATAGCAATAACCCACTTCTGGGTGTGGGTAATGCTGGATTTACCCACGGTTGGCTTTGTTTGGCCACTTGGGCTTCGCTCTCGTGACCAAACCACACCAACCGTGGGTAAATCCAGCATTACCCACACCCAGGCGTGGGTTATTGCTATATTGTATGTATATTCAATTGTTCTTCATGTATTTTGCTGCTCATTTATTGTTTTGTGGAACTTTTCTCCCCGGGCCACCACTGAAAAAGGACCTGTGTCCAGTTGGAATTTCCTGGTAAACAAATGTAAATAAATTAAATAAATAAATAAATAAATAAGCTAAATTTATAGTTACATAGGTTCATAGGTAAGTACTAGGCTATTGGCCTTAGGGCTTATACAAGCCTAGCCAAAAAGGTTCCGTGGCTTTTGCCACCCAAGAAAATTATTTTCCCATGCCCCTGTCAAGCAGAGCCACAGCAGTAATTCCTGGGGTGAATTTCTTATTACCCATCCAATTGTCAAGATTTCTCTTAAAGATGGCTAATGATTAGCTTTGCTTGACATGAATGGGCAGACTATTCTAGAGCAGGGGAATTCTCTGGGACAGGAATCTGTCCCTCCAGCATGTTCTGTTTATTATGGTGACAAGGTTTAGGTCCCTGGAGTGTGCGGCACAGAAAGATTGGGATTTCTTTAAGTGTAGCATGTCCAGGTCTGGGTTAGACATGACTTTGTATGTTAGGCAGAGGTTGCCTCAGAGTAGACGATATGTAATGGAGTAGAGCTGGAGTTTTTTGAGATGGTCGGCATATGGCATCTGTTGGAGGCCAGTAATCCTCTTTGTGAGGTATTTCTGTGGCCTTTCCAGCTGCTGCAGATGTCTTTCAAGGTACATGCCAAATGGGGTGTTGTACTCTATAATGGGTCTAATAAGGGATGAGTAGAGAGGAATGATGACCTCTCTTTTTCTGGAGGAGAACCCCTTTGTGAGGAGGTGTGCCACATAGAAGGATTTCCTGACTACTGTGGCGACGTGATTATCAAACGAGAGGCTACTATCCACCTGTGTCCCAAGGTCTCTTATCACACTTTCATATTTAGTAGGCTACCACCTATGTGATAGTTCATGGGTACGGTATTTTTCCCAAAGGGGATAACAATGCACTTCTTGGCATTGAGCTTTAGGCCATGACTTTGACACCAAGCATCAGTGTCAGTGAGGCCTCCTTATAGAATGTCCACATCCTTAGGTGAATCAATTATGGCTCCTAGTTAGCAGTCATCTGTGAATTTCACTAGCCAGAAACCAGCTGTCATTGCCTGGACTTCAGAGAAGTAGATACTGAACAGGAGGGGAACCAGGACCAAACCCTCTGGCACTCCGCTTGTCACTGGTCTGAAGTCGGATTTGGAGTCAGCTACTTTCACTATGTGGGTTCTGTCAGTGAATCAGTTGGACACTCATCTTGTGACATAGGGATTTATGCCTAGTCCAGTGAGTTTATCTATAATACCAGAGTGGGGGATGGTGTAAAAAGCCTTGGCGTGGTCAAGATAGGCAGTGTGCAATACCTTACCCTCATCTATGTCTCTAGTGATTGCTTCAAAGAAGTCAGTCAGGTTTAGAAGGCATGATCTACCCTTTACAAACCCAAACTGAGTGGATCAAACGTTTGGAGGTTACCTATGTCTTTGTTTATAAGCTCTAGGATGATGCCTTCCATGGCCTTGCAGACCAGGCTCTTCAGGCTAATGGGGCAGTAATTCCCAGGGCCTGTGGTGGCACCCCCTTTGAGGAGTGGGATAACTGTCACTGTTTGCCACACCTTAGGCACAAAGCCTAAAGTGAGGCTATGGTTGAACATGATACTTAGGTGGGGTGCCAGTTTGTTCTGTAGTCTGTGCAGAAAGCAACCTGGGATGTTGTCCTGTCCCATAGATGCTGTGTTTTTGGTTTTGGAGAATGCAGTTTTCACCTGTACAGCAGTGATTTCAGGGGGTTTGAAATCATCCGGTATGGGGATGGGACCTTTGGGAGGTGAGGGGGAGCATGAAGTTAGCACTGAACCTGTCTGCCAGGATGTTGGCAATATCATTTGGTTTGGTAAATGTAGTGCCATTGTGCTGTAGTTCAGAGCAGATCTGAGTGTTTGTTTTCTTATTTCTCCATGGACACAAGTTGATTATAGATCAGTATAAAAAGTCACAGTGCACTGCTTTCTTCAAGGCTAAAAGTCAATGTTTTCTGAAAGCATACATGCTGTTTTTCACATCTGGAAGGGGTTTAAAGATTAAAACACTAATTAGTATAAGTAGGAGCACAGTCAGCACCATGCATCTTATCATGGATAACTTCACCTTTAAGTTAGAAAAGGCCTATGTTTGTAATCATCTATTTGGGACAATTGTTGGGACAGTTCAACTTCATTAATTGAAGATGATCATAGTTTTGTGTGGTTTTATTATGTTAACAGGTTATATGAGTATGGCAATTGAAGCATCTGCATTCCCTGATACAATAATAATAATAATTAAGAGAGTATGTAAGTGAGTGGAGGAAAAAAATGCAAATGTTCCTCTTTGATAAGATGTGTCTGAACAGAAGAACCAGGCAGGGGTGTTATCTTTCTCCCTTGTTATTTGACTTATATTTAGAATCATGGGCAAAGAAAATAAGGGACTCAGAAATTCAAGGATCTAAATGGCATGATAATCAAAAAAGTTGGCTTTATTTGCAGATTATATTATTTTGTACCTGATAAAACCAGAAAATTACATGTCAGTGTTATGGAACATTCTGAGATGGTACCATATATTTTTATCAACCAGAGGAAATGTTGTAGGTAGTATTTAATAAAGAGTTGAAGGATTTTATCTTTGAGGGGAAGACAGGAAGGGTAATGTGGGATATGTTGAGCCTTCCAATATAAGGTACACTCTAAATATACATAACACAACCAGAAATCTACAATTTGTGTGAAAATGGATGATGATGAAGCAGAAGAAGGATGCAAGAAATAAGGAGAGGCTGGTATCTTGGATGCAGATCCTTAAGGAGAATAATAGTCATGCAGAATATTATATTCATAAAGAAGCAGAAAGTATAATAAGAACTCAGCCAACACAGGCATGCTGAAAGGAGAGTCTGATGATGGGGCTGACTACAATTGGGGATACATAGAATAGGCAAGAGGGGTCTGGAATTTACTGGAGGCAGCTGACAGAGGAACCAAGGTAGTGGTAGGAAATAACTAGAGATGGTATGGTAATAGAATGGGAAGAGGCCACAAAGACATTTGGACTGCAGGTTAGAGACTTTCGTTCCAATTAGGGATTGATATCAGAGTATAGGCAAAGAGAGAGTGACAGTGGAATCCTTAAGTGAAAGACCTACACTTGTTAGCTGAATCTAGAGTAGAAGCTGCTGTTAAAAATGGGATAATTAGTAAGGCATATAAAATATTGCATGATAACTATAGGAATTAGTCAGAAGAGGTCAGAAAAGAATGGAAAAAGAGATTAGATAAGCAATTCCAAAGAAACAGTTGGATGATATATATGTATGGCCCCCAAATATGCAACTGAGTCTAGAATATTTAGGATTTTTGCTTGTAATTGTTTGCATAGATACATTTATACCCCAAGCAAACTCCTAAGAACTTTTCCTCAGGTAGATGTCAAATGTTGGAAGTTTGATTTTGAAGAAAGAGATACCTGGGAACAGGTCTATTTTGTAAGTTTGAAGTTTCAAAACTTCGAACTTCATATGGTCGAGAGCATAGCATTGAAGTTTTGAAACTTCAGATGGTTTAAATGGAGATTGCTGTACTTCGTGGAACATAATATTTACTGTTCTCTTCACTGTAGTGCGATCTGATGTTGCTATATTTAATTAGTAGGGGTTGTATAAACATTAAAAAAATGTTTTTGATTTTTTTTAATTGAAGTTTCGAACTTTCAAAACTTCAACGTTATGGTCTCGAGCATATGAAGTTTGAAGTTTTGAAAGTCCGAGCTTCCAAAGTAGATACCTGGGAACATATGTTTTCAGAGTGTAATGACTTGGCAGACTATATAAATTTCCTACAGAGTACTCTGTCATGAATTAATGGGCAAGAAAATGAATATATCTAAGGGACATTATTTTTTTAGATCTGAGATATAGGAACTGAATTGACTAGACATAGTAATGGCTTGTTAACTTTTATTCTAGTAGCTGCCAAAAAAAGCAGTTACTGGAAAAAGGAAACCAAGTCTAAACCAACCATACTTAAAGTCGTGAATATTGTCACTCAGATAAAAGAACAGGAAATGGGATTTTTATAAAAGGGTAGGAGCACATTATGTAGGAAAGTGGTAATTGTGGGAACAATACATGCAGAAAAAATGTTTTGGAGAAGGAATGAGGTTTAAGAGAAGGCAGGAATTGAGCAATTTATGTAATGTTGGATTGATTATATCATATAGGAGAATATATGTGATGGATAATGTTTGCAAATTTCAACTTGTTAGTATGGTTTGCTTACTTTTATATAAATTTAAGTTTGCCTATGTCACAAGTGATAATTCAATAAAGATGTTTAAAAAACAATCAGAGTCCTCCCTTGCTTACCTTGCGCATAGTAATGCTATACAATTCTCTACTGGGACAGGTGTTTTCATAGGTTCATAAGCTTTTTGCAAGCTTACAGACAAACATGACCATCAAGGAGTTCAGCTTCATTACCCAATACTGGTTAGAGACCAACAGTGTCCCCATTAAGGAGACTTTATCCACATATCACTGGAAAGATTTGTGATCGCCATCCATTCATCCAGACTGGTTATAAAGATAGCTATGGAAGAACATGGCTGATAAGTAATGGCACCCTACTCAAAAAATGGGGGACACATTGAGTGAGATATCTGTCATGCCATTTGTTGTTGAGATTACAGTGTAGGTTTTGGTCTCTGCAATAAGTGTTTGCATCACCACTTGTTATGTTTACTTGAGAATTGTGTATACCAGGACTGGACTCATCATTTACACACAAATATGGGGGGGGTACCTTTTGCTCAACCCTTCCTACTGCACATGCCTAGCACATACTCAAGGGATTGATGTGCAAGGGTCTATATTAGAACACTGAACATTTAAAATGTCGAGTGTTCTAATATCAACACATTGTCAGCGAACGCTGAAAATATCGAAAGAACAGAAAAATAAATTTTTTCCTAGGGAAAAAATTCTGTTGTCCATTTCTGTTGCTTCAGTATTTTCAGCGCTCTTGTGGAAAGTTACGGGTTGGGTTCAGGTAAGTGTGCGACTGAGTGCAGGTTAGGTTAGTTAGGGTTAGGTTGTGGGTTAGGTGTGTGTGCGATTGTGTGGACATGAGGGTTAGGGCGGGTTAGGTGAGTTAGGGTTAGGACGCGGGTTAGGTATGTGTGCGATTGTGTGGACATGAGGGTTAGGGCAGATTAGGTGAGCTAGGGTTAGGGTGCAGGTCAGGTAAGTGTGCGATTGTTTGGATGTGAGGGTTATGGCGAGGTAGGTGAGTTAGGGTTAGGGCACAGGTGAGGTGAGTGTGTGATAGTGACGGACCTTAGGGTTAGGGTTTGGGTTAAGGTAAGTGGATAGTTAGTGGTGTGTGTATAGTTTAGTGTAGGGTTAGGGGTAAGAGTTAAGGTGTATGTGTGTGGATTGCTGTTTGTTTGGTGTGCTTGTGTTGTGTGTATGTGTTTTGGAACAGCAAATTCTTTCCCTAGGAAAAAATTTGCTGTTCTGAATGTTCGATGTTTAGTATTTTTAATTGGTGGGGTTTGATATTAGAAAACTCGACATTTTGAATGTTCGGTGTTCTAATATAGACCCAATGTGCAATTATCTCCACAATAGTCATCCATACATTAGTGTGTGACATAATCAAAGCCCAGCCACCCTTGGAAGTTACACTTTCAGTGCAAACTTCTGCCCCCACCAAAATTTTAGCCACTGAAAATGTAAACAGATACATTCTTTTCATGCCCTCCTCCTGAGAACAGTGAGCTGGCTCTTCCTGTGCCTTCACTACTATGTCACCCCATTCAGCTGTTCAGGGCTGCTAACCAGGCCCTAGTTACCTGAGTCCCAGCCAGGTCTCTGTCCGTCTGCACTACAGAGACAGATGTAATCCTGAATCAAGGTATACTTGCTTTCAGTGTTCGAGTGCTATTAACACACATGGCATCATTTAAGAATATGCCGCCACAGTTTATGATGTACACCCAAAATCGGTTTGCTCACATATTTCAAGATTGCATTTTCATAAAGAATAATGAAAAAAGCACAAAGCATTTTCAGCAACATTTACAGGTCACTGCAGCATTTCTGTTCAATAAGAAGCATTTGCAATGCTGTAACATTAAAAGACAAAATGTCTTCAGACTGCTCTTTCAAAGACATTATAAAAGCTTTTAAGTGACAAGAAAGTATGAGGTTTTGGTGACTTAATGACAAGTGCTCACCAAAACATTTTAACACATATTTCACTGAGCTATATAATCTAAATTTTCTCTATATTTTTAAAAAAAGTGTGCCTCTTTGTCATGTGGTATCCTCACTTTGTCAAATCTCAGGCATAATCTGTGTGTAAATTGCAGTGGTCTGTGCTGTTCATTATCCTGTTTTGATGTCTGCACGTGTATTGATACAATCTGAAGAGATATATCACTGTTACCAAACATAGCAATGAAACTAATATTACACTATTATTATGCATTATTTCAAAGAAATGAGACAAATTGATTATTTACAGCTACTGCTTTGATTATTTAACATTTGGCACAAAATGAAGTTGCAGTCTATGTAAAGAAAGGGAAAATGAAAAGTGGATAAAGAGAAGGGAGAAAGAGATATATTGTGTGTGTGTGTGTGTGTGTGTGTGTGTGTGTGTGTGTGTGTGTGTGTGTGTGTGTGTGTGTGTGTGTGTGTGCCTGTGTGTGTGTGAAAGAGAGAGAGAGAGAGAGAGAGACAGAGAGACAGAGAGAGAGAGAGAGAGAGAGAGAGAGAGAGAGAGACAGAGACAGAGAGAGAGAGACAGAGAGAGAGATGGAGCTAGAATGACAGAGAGAATGAGGAAGGCTGTGTTGTTACCCACGAGGCATTGTGTTTGCTATGACAGAATCTCATCCTCAACATTTAGCCAAGGAAATTGGCTTGTCACATTCTATTGTAATCCCACCTTGTTTATTAGTGACTGGGAGATGGTACTTTAGTGTTCCTTTGGGAGCTGTCATTCAAGTATGACTGGCAGGTAAATCTCTCTTGGGTTAACCATCTGCAAAAGGGTTGCAAATTGTCCTTGGCTAATTGGAACAATCATTTTGATTCTGAAACAAATAGTTTTAAACCAGAAATTGTATTCTTCCTTGAGTAATGTCAGGCAGATTACATTTCCCTCTATTAAGAATGGTTTCTACCTTTAATTGCATAAAAAAACAAGTATGCATATTGTGTTGTTTATTCAAGATCTTCAAGTCATTCACAAAAATATACTGAGACACATGAACCCAGAAAAGAAATTGAGATAAAAAAAACACATCACAGAAGAGCGTTTAAGCTTCACCTTCTGAAAATAAGTATTTGTTTTATGACCGATAGATAACATTTTCAATTCAACAAGGTGTTTTACACTATCAGCTATAAAAGATATCCTTCGTTGCTGCCAGCAAAATGCACTTTCTGTACCTTTAAATATAGTCTATCTCTTTATATATATATATATATATATATATATATATATATATATATATATAAAGAGAGAGAGGAAGAGAGAGAGAGAGATTATATAGAAACACACACACACACACACACACACACACACACACACACACACACACACACACACACACACACACACACACACACACACACACACACACACACACACACACACACACACACACACAGATAAAACATAACAAAGCAAAGAGTAACAGCATTGCCTTTCACTAGAATCATAAGATTTGGATCAATATAAATCCAGCTGGTTGCAAATATATTCATTTATTATCATTAGTTAACTGGTCAAATAGGGTGGCCACGGTCCTGCAGCGGTTAGCATTGTTGTCTCACAGCAAGAGGATCTCCAGTTCGATGCTTTGGTGCCTTCTGTGTTGAGTCTGCATGTCCTCCCTGTGGTCACGTAGGTTTCCTCTGGGTGCTCCGGTTTCCTCCCAAATACATGCTGTAGGTGGATTGGACACTCTAAATTGGCCTTAGGCATGAGTGTGTGCAGGTGTGTTCCTTCTGTGGAAGGTTGGGTGCCGGGCGGGCAACTCAACACTTTAAAACTCTACTGTCAATCATGACCAGACAGGTGATCCTGTGTGGCAACCCCTAATTGGGAAAAGCTGAAAGAAGAAAGTAACTGGTCAAATAGGGTGGTCCAAAGGACATTTTCAATCATAATTTAGCCACAGGCATAGTGCATCAACATAAGCAAGCAGTAGGGTCTAATAACATTGATGTTACAGAGAAACAACAGGCCATCCAGGAGTTTTGTGAAGCCTAATGTTGCAGGTAGTTGTACTCCAGACCCTTAGAAGCTCCGTTATTTTCCTATAATACCCACTGTCAGGCATTATTGCACTTTAAAAATAGGCTGTTTAATTGCTTTGTATTTAATTTAATATCATTGTATACATTTTGGTTTTATAATTTTGATATAAAATAGTTGTACTGTATAAGTTCCAAAGTTGCTGTGGAATATGCACTTACTGAGGAATGTATTTACATCCAACATATACATTATGAATGTTTCTAGTAATGTCTACAGCACACACACACACACACACACACACACACACACACACACACACACACACACACACACACATAGCTGACTTTTTTTTCAGTTTAGTTACCTTTTTTGATGCTGCATTTAATTAATGTAAATAAGATGGTGACTTTTTTTTTTCTTCAGTCTGTGCTTCATGTCAGCTGAATATGCCACCCCAAAAGTCATGGACTTGATACAGAGCTATCTTTGTATATTAATATTATTTTGAGAACATCTGTTTTACAATAATGGATTGTATTTGTGTTTTGACAATTTTCTATTGCTAATTAATGTACACTTGTGAATTTAGCAAGTGTTAGGGACTTTCTGTCATTTTACTGCAGAAGTGGTTATTTATTTATTTTTTGCAACTTTCAATAGACACTGCAATGTCTGGAAAATCATGTTCACTTGTCTCAGCTACAGCCTACATCTACCTCTTAATGGGAGTCTTGTGATGGCATCAAAAGAGTCATTCATTTCACATCCAAAACATTTGTAAGAAAACATAAAATGCAGAAAATGCTTTCTGTGCCATTACTATGTCAAATATAGATTTTTTGTTCCTGTCACCTTTATGACCTATGTATATACTAACACATTTAGATGGAAACAAAAACATATTGTGTTGAGAAATTATGTTTTAGCTCCAAATTAATATCATTAAATCTAAATGCAGGTATCATTGTAAGAAACTCCAAGATACCAGATTACCTAGTGCAGTAATTTCCTCACATTAGTATATACAATTAATATCTAAATTGACTATTCTCATAGCTGACCAGGAAGACAGAAAAAGAGTACCATAACAGAATTATACAACAGAAGGTCATTAGTATTCCAGAACATGCACACTGATTGGATATTCAATCAGCATGCATGTTGCAAATTGAGCATATCCAAACAGAAAGAACTCTGGATGCTCAACTCTTCATGAGTGATTGGATTTCTATTGGACTATGTTCCTTAATGTCATCCAAATGATATTTTAAGAGAGACAGCGCTATATATTAGAAAAATCAGGGAAGCTCTGCAAAACTGTGAATATTATAAAGTATGGTTACCAAAAGTATGACCAGTCATACTGCCAGTAAGCATTTCTCTCAACTATTCACTGTTTTGCAAAATAACCTGATTTTCAGCATATCTTTGCCACGTCCCTTGTAAAAATTTCACCTGTGCTGTCTGCTGACTGGGTGGGATCATCTATACTATGCATATGCAATCTGATTGGCTTACACTATATCCCACAAGTGTGAAAATGGTCTTCTGAAATTAAAATTGCAACAGTACTTAAGATATTCCATTCGGCTTTTATTGCTGTTAGGAAGTTTTTATCATATATTTGAAAAATCATTCCAGGTTTTCTGCATCTCTTCTGCCATCATTTTAAACTTTATAAAATAATGACATTAATAATGATGATGATAATAAATAATAATAATAATAATAATAATCATGATAATAATAATATATCTTAGTTCCCTTTTTTGGATTTTCTGGAAGGAGACTTAGGAAATATAACTTGTACTTTATTTTTGCAATCTCTTATGAGTGTTAAAGCTCTTACATGTTTTGCACCTATGTTTATTTTTAAATTTAGTTTTATCGTACACTTTTTTGCAGTTTTGCTTGTAATGTTATCAATACTTTTAAATGGACACTTTAATAGTCATTGCTGTTTTACTTTTTTAAATATGCTACTGCAGCGGATTGTGTGATTTGCTAAAGTGTACAGAATTACTTTATTTCACATATATTTTGCATATTAATAGTTTTATACTGCATATTATCATTTTGCAGAAGGTAAGTTGTCACTGACATACTGTTGGCATATGATACTGCTGCTTATTGTAAACTTGTCATGCACATTGTATACACTGTATTGTTAAAGATGAATAAATGTACCATATTTCTCAGGCATTGCTTATTGTTTTAAGTTGTTAATCAATTGACAAAATCATTTGTTGAGTATCACACTATCAGCACTGCTGGCACAAAGAAATTACTACTGACATAGCCACATAATTCATTAATACATAGATCAAGACAATAGAGTTGCTCATGTTAAGAATAGGCCTGTTTTTAATTACTCAAGTAATATTGGCCACGTCTGTGAAATTATTAAGAAACACTGGCCCATACATTTATCCGAGCCTGATGTCAAGAAAATTATTGACCAGGAACCAAAGTTCATTTTTAGAAATAATCTTTCTTTGAAAAGACAATCCTGTTACAGAAATGTTAAAAAAAGATTTTTGCCTGAAATCTACTAATTGTGGTACTTTTAAATGTGGTACATGTAGAGCCTGCAAATTTATATTTGCTTGTACCTCTTTTTTTTCATCAGCTTACTGGTTTAATTTTTTTTTTATTTTGACCATTTTGCACATTGTGGAAGCTTTGATCTTGTTTATATGGCTATCTGCACAGTGATGCCTTCTATATAGAACAGATGAACAATACTCTTAGCGAGAGGATTTTAGAGCATATTTATAATATTCAATGGAATAGAGACACTAATGCTTTGGCAAGACATGTCAGAGCAAGAGGTACTGAACATTCTTTGCTTTACAGCTTGTTAGTCTGAATAACGGGTGGTGAGCAAGAGGAACAGAAGTGGATTTTGAAGCATAAATCTTACTGTGAACCACTGGCTTAGATGATAAAATGAGTATTAGCCCTTTTATTAAGAGTCCTCCTCTGAAGCACTGAGTAGGTGTTAGCTCTTTGGAGGCTAGTTTTTTTAAGCTAGCTTACTGGTTGAATTATTTATTTATTTTTTGTGTTAGATGACATCACTGCTAATTAACTCCTCTCTGGTGTCTAATTGGTTGCACTGACTATTTAAACTCTTTCTTTTAACATGTTTTTATGGTCTGAAGAAGGAATATTGTTCCAAAAGTGCTTACCTTGGTTTTTAAACGGTGTTTTCACTAAACTGTTGGATTCTTAGCTGTGGTTGTTTGGAGTCAACATTTGTTTCTCTGCCTCATTCATAACACACCGCTAAGAGTAGACCAAGTAGTCAGGGATTTGGGAATGCATGTCGATAACAAGCTGGCCTTCAACTTTCATGCGTCTGTGGTACTAAGAAAATCATTCTATGTTGTGCAACGTATAAGCAAGGGTATGCAATCCAGGTTCAAGGAAGGCATAGTTCCACTATATTTATCCCTCATATTGAGTACATCACCTCCTTCATTATGTTCCTGACAAGGGACATGCAGCAAATAGAATGCCCACAGAGATTCCACATAGAAAGGATACAGTGCATAAACAACATGTTCACCGTGGATTGCTTCAAATCCCTATCCCTGTACTAGGTCTCCTGTAGACTGTTAAGGAATGATCTATGCCTGACATACAGGGAATCCTTGCATTCTGCTCTGATGGACTTTCTGAATATCCACAAAAAAAATTACATCAAAATTACCCTATCTAGGGATGGGACAGGTATTCATTCATGGGATACCCCTTCACTGGAACAGGCCTTCCATCTATGTGTTGAAGAGTTGGTCCCTAACCAAATTCAAGTGTAATTTGGACCACTGGATGGGGTATCAGAAATTCACCCCTTGTCCCTAATGGACCAGGCAGGTCCTATCAGTTCAGTGATAAATTGGTTCATCGAACAAGATTTTCAGTGCAGTTGCGTCAAACATGCTGTTTGTCAAATTGTTGATACTGAGATTGTGGTATAGTGAGGATCAGGGAAATTTGCCCCTTCCCTCTGTAGTGTGATTTTGAAGTTGGTATATATAATTAATGGGAGGTCGCCCCAAACATGAGGGTAATTCTATGAATATTATTTACAATGAAATGCTGTTCATTGAATTGACCATTCACTGAAGTGATATAGACCTAGACCAGGCAGCCTGTAAAGGCTTGAACACCCACCTAGCTTACATAAACCTCTTAGAATAATTTTAAGTTTCCAAAACTTGTTGCACACATTTGGGATGTATGGTTAGGCTTAAAAATGCCACTGTGGTCATTAGCCTAGTGTACATTTATGAACCTATAATCATTCCTGGACAAGCTACAGAAAGCCATCTACCAAATTAGAACCATTACAATGCCTGTGAGGTATGGTCTATTTTTGGGGACAGGGGGTGGGCTGGAAGTAGTCTAAATAAAGGAAGTCTAACCTTTAATTTTCATACTTCATATAGTTTATTTTGAACAGAATTGTAGTAGTTTATAAAGGCCACCTGCAACTAAAATGTATTCACTTAAAATAAAATACCATAATATGTCACTGTTCATTAAACTATTTTGTCTCCTGGAGAAGATAGCCTGTTGTTGAGTGACCATTTTTATAGCTGAACATATTCAGGATGCCCAATAATACCTTTGTTAGACTGTCACATTGAAATGCTTATATGATGTCTAGCATCATTGAACTGATATGGCCTTTCTTTTCTAAAAATATAGTTTGACAAGTGATAGCTCTAAAATGTTAGAAATAATAAATATCTCATTCACTCCAAGGGAGTTCAGGAAGTTTGCACTGTAACTTCCATGGGTGGAGCCTAAGCCTTTTGACAGAATCAAATTAAATCTTTGCATTTCAAACAAATGTTCATACAAACTGTCAGCAACATTTTATTAATCTATCTGTGAGCTTTCATATGAGGCTAAGGAGTTCTGTCTGTGTTACTTGGTTGTTGAGATATTTAGAAAATGGGAAAATTATATCTGTATAAATTAGTATCATAAAAACAACAGTGAATATCTATTTACCTGCACTAGACAGAGGTCAAATATTAATGCAGTTGAGTTTGCCATTGTGTAAGTTTTAAAACGAAATCTTTTAAAACCTTGTACATATCATGGTTTTGGAATTATTGATGCAAATATGAAGAAGCAATATTTGACACCGAGAGGAGTCAGTAGAAGTTAACCACAGATGCACCTGGAGGCATCACTCAGATGTAATGAGATATAGTACTTGTAATGAAAAAAATATATATATACTATGAAGCACTGAAACTACCATACCCTACCATGTTCATAGGTTCATAGGTTCATTGGTAGGTACTAGGCTATCTGCCCAAGGGCCTATGTAAGCCTAGCCAACAAGTTCCCTGGCTTTCACCACCCAAGAAAGTTATTTTCCTGTGCCCCCGTCGAGCATCCCCGGGGTGAATTTCCTATTTCCCATCCACTCATCAACATTTGTCTTGAAGAGTGCTAATGAGGAACTCTGCCTGACATAGATAGGTAGCTTGTTACAGAGTATGGGAAGTCTCTGGGACAGGAATCGATCCTTACAGCACATTCTGTTTATTGTGGTGACAAGGTTTAGACCCCTAGAGCATGTAACTTGGAGGGATTGGGATTTCTTTAGATGTAGCAACAGCTCTGGGTTTGACATAGCTTTATATGTTAGGCAGAGATCACCTCGGAGTAGGCGATATGCTACGGAGTAAAGCTGGAGTTTTTTGAGGCGGTCAGTGTAGGGCATTTGTTTGAGGCCCGTAATCCTCTTTGTGAGGTACTTCTGTGGCCTTACCAGCTGTTGCAGATGTCTTGTGAGGTACATTCCAAAAGGGGCATTGTACTCTATAATGGGTCTAATGAGAGCCAAGCAGAGGGGAACAATGACCTCTTTTTTCCTGGATGAGAACCCTTTTTGTGATAAGGTGTGCCGCATAAAAGGATTTCCTGACTACTGTGGCAATGTGATTATCAAAGGAGAGACTACTGTCCACCTGAGTACCAAGGTGTCTTATCATGCCTTTGGTATTAAGTGGACTGCCGCCTATGTGGTATTTCATGGGCACAGAGTTTTTACCAAAGGGGATGACAATGCACTTTTTGGCATTGAGTTTGAGACCCTGGCTCTGACACCAGGCAGCTGTCTCAGTGTGGCCCTTCTGCAGAATGTCCACATAGTTTAGGGACTCGATTATGGGACCTAATATGCAGTCATCTGTGAACTTCATCAGTCAGAGGCCCTCTGTGTTAGCCCTTACTTAAGAGAAGTAGACACCAAACAGGAGAGGACCCAGGACTGAACCCTGTAGTGTGCCACTTGTCACTGATTTGAAGTCAGATTTGGAGTCTGCAACTTTTACAGTGTGGGTACTGTCAGTGAGCCAGATGGCAACCCATCTTGTGATGTATGGATTTATAGCCGGTTTAGTAAGTTTATCTATAATTCCAGAATGGGAGATGGTGTCAAAAGCCTTGGTGAGGTCAAGATAGGCTGTGTGAACTGCCTTACCCTCGTCTCCGGCTTTGGTGACTGTTTCAAAGAAATCTATCAAGTTCAAGATGCACGATCTGACTTTCACAAACCTGAACTGGGTTGGGTCCAGAGTTTGGAGGTTAACAATGTCTTTGTTTATGAGTTCCATGATGATATGTTCCATGGCCTTGCAGACCAGGCTCATCGGGCTAATAGGGCGATAGTTCCCAGGGTCCATGGTGGCTCCCCCTTTGTGGAATGGTATAACTGTTGCTGTCCACCATTCGGTGGGTATAAAGCCTGACATGAGGCTATGACTGAACATGGAGCTTAGGTGGGGGGCCAGTTTTTTCTGAAGTTTGTGTAGAATGCAGCCTGGGATGTTGTACAGACCCATGGAAGCTGTGTTGTTGGCTTTAGTGACTGCAGTTTTTACCTGTGCAGCTGTGATTGCAGGGGCTCTGCAGTCATCCAGTATAGATATGGGCCCCTTAGGGGGTGAGAGGGGGTAAAGTTAGCACTAAACCTATCAGCTAGGATGTTGGCGATATCAGTTGGTTCTGTAATTTCGTGCCATTTTGCTGTAACTCAGAGCAGATCTGGGTGTTGCCATTGAGATTCTTGACATAGCTTTAGAATGCTTTGTGGTTTTCCTTAGAATCAGTGGCAATCTTGTTTTCATATCTAGCTTTGGATAATTTTATGAGGGATTTCAGCTTCTTGCTGAGGCTGACCAGGGAATTCTTCCATTTATGGGATTTTACTCTCTTCTGCGACAGTTTCTTCCTTCTGTTGTAGACTTTGTTTATAGCAGGTGGCCACAAGATTGGCTTCCTTTTTTTGGAGGATAGTGTCTTGTTTCCGTTAAGGATAGCATGATCCATGCACTCATGTAAGTGCTTATAGACTGCATTTGTGTAGGATTTGACAGTCATAGCTGTATTGTCCATTTGCAAGGGTGTTGCGAAGTTTGCCACTTCTGTCTTAAAAAGCATGAAGGCTTGGAAGAAATTTTTTACAGTGGTTTCCTTCATTGGGGGTGGGGTGGGGTGTGGATATCTAAGATGATTAACTTATGGTCAGATCTGACCAATGAAGAGTTGATTTCAGGTGTGGAACACCAGTCACTCATGTTGGTAATGACTAGGTCTAAGATATTGTTGCCCCTGGTGTGAGTTTGGATAAGTTGATCCAGGGCATTGGAGTTTATGAATTCCAGAAAGCGTTGAGTGAAGGAGTTGGTACATGAGTAGTTTTCCCAGTTAATGGTGGGGTAGTTGAAATCACCCATTATTAGGGTGTTTGGTTGAGCCCTAATATTTTCAAGTATATTGAAAAAAGAGGCATGGGAATCCTGGGCCATGGAGTGGGATCTGTAGCAAGCTACAGTTTGGATTGCAGTTTTGCCCAGAGTTAGTTGCACTTGGATAATTGCAGATGCATTATGTTGGGCAACTAGCCTGAAGGTGTGGATATCATTAATGAATATGGACACACCTCCGCCTTTGGTGTTCCGATCCAGGTTAAATGGCCGAAAAGTATGATATGAGTTACAGCCTCGTAATGAAGGGGTGCTATATGGAGCCTTGAACCAGGTTTCAGTCACTGCACAGATATCGATGTTCTCCATTTTAAGGAGTTCCTCAAGTGAGTGTATTTTGAGGTTTAGACTTCTAGCATCAAGTAGCGCTATCCTCAGTTTTTGCTTGCCTGTACCTGTTGCAGTGGTGGGTTTGTCATTTGAACCTTGCCTAAAAAGTCACTATAGGGGTGGCAAGAGCTTTCAACAATATCCGGAATCCCAGGGGCGCCAGGTGCAGGCCATCCCTGGCAAAACACTGTGGCCTGTCGAACATGTTGTTCCAGGCAGACAGATACTGGATCCCCTTAAAATGACACCAGAAGCTTAGCCAATTGTTGAACTCAATCATTTTGTCCTTGTACTGTGATATCATTCTAAGCAAAGGTAGGATGCTACTCATGGCTAGGATCATACCTGCCACTAGACTTGAGGGAGTTCTGATTTGGTGTATCACAAGCATTCTTTGATTACAATAATAAAATAATCTGCGATAAATAATCAATATAAATACATGCTGACGTAAATCCCATGAACACTAACTCATGGTCAGTATACTATATGCTGACAAACATTCACTTTGCCACTGAGGTGAAGAAGATGCTCAAAAGTCATATCTGTAACTATTCAGTAAGTTGCCAAAGCTGCATCCATCAAATTTCTAACTATTAGTCCATTAAGTGAGTCCCACTTATAAATAGACTGAGTGCTTAGACATTTCTACAGTTCATATTCTTATGTAAAGTATTAATTGTTTATTAATGATTCTATCAATAATTGTAAGATAAGTACCAATTAATTCTCTCACCTTATCCCTTAACTCTGAAATAATGGAAATGAAATTCTTCAGTAAAGTCAGATAATGCCATTTTATTCCTGGAGGTTATGAAATAAAGGTAAACCTACAATATGTGAAATTTATTATGACAAATGTGACAGTGCCTTTAAACCATTCCAGCTTCAAAATGTAGTCAGTATCATACAAAATGCATAAATAAAGTATACTAAGCCCTCACCTCTGTAAGTAATCCTGGAGAGTTCAAATTTGCAAATGGAATAATTTCCTTTTCAATACCATACATCAAAATGAATATCATCCATTTTGTATTAGCTAAATGGGGACTATTAAACAGACATCTTTCAAAATGAATAAAGCTTAAAAATTATAGCAGACACAACACAGAAACTTGTGACCTATTTCTAATAGCACTATATAGGTTTTCTAGACCTTGCAAATCATTTTCTATGGCCAAAGTGGTGCAGCGGTTAGCGTTGTCGCTTCACAGCAAGAGGCTCTCCGGGTTGATTCTCAGCTGAAGTGCCTTCTGTGTGGAGTCTGCATGTCCTGCCCATGGTTGAGTAAACTTTACAGGCATGCAGGTTGGTGCATGTGTGACTGGGTGTGCCTTCTTTGAAGGTTGGATGCAGGGCTGGCAACACAAAACCATAAAAATCCACTGCCAATCATAAGCAGACCAGTGATCACTGTGGTGATCCTAACAAGGAAAAGCTGAAAGACAAGTTTATATCATTTTCTGAAATACTGCCTACCTTGTTTCAAAAGTAAAGTTTAGACTCATAACAATAATAATAATAATAATAATAATAATAATAATAATAATAACTTGCATGTTGCAGTCGATGATGTGCAACATTGACTTTGTGAGAATGACTTTTTTATGATTGACCAAGTTTGCTGATGACTACAAGCTGGGTACTATTATTCACTCATAACCTGACATAAAACTACTCCCACAGGGGCTGAATATGCACATACTGTATGTAGGGCAGTGAAAGCAGTCTCAGTCTAAATGCAAAATGTGTAGCTTAGGAGAATTTACCAAAAAATTGTACCCACCTCAGATGCTATAAATGTCGCTCTTCTTCACACGGATAGAGTTATAAGACACCTGAGTACTTATGTGGACAACTATAACTCATTCAATGTATCCACAAACAGCTTCTTAATCAGATTCTCCAGGAAAATCTCCTGATCCCCACACAGCATGGCTTTTGGCCAAAGCACAGTACTGCTACTGCCCTGACATCCTTCATCAATACTATGGCAAAATCACATGATAACAATACATTAGTCTCCTGCCTGTTTCTAGATCTAGCTAAAACTTTTAATACTGTTCCTCATATACTACTACTATCCAAACTTGCCTCTCTTAACCTCTCAAGCTATACGATATCATAGTTCTCCAGCTACCTCTCAAACAGATTTCAGGCTGTGAGATAGCAATCTAACTACTCTTCCTTTCTTCCTGTACAAACTGGGGTGTCCCAAGGCTCCATCCTTGGTTCCCTACTTTTCAACATCTTTATTAATGACCTCCACTCATCTTGTCCACAGTCTACCCTTATTCAATATGATGACAACTCTACAATTATCTCATGCTGTGACAGCATCACACACCTTCGTACCCTCACCCAAGAATCCCTCCACTCTGTTGAAAGATGGCTTACTTCCCACCAACTTTTACTAAACCCTTAGAAAACTAAACTCCTCTTGTTTCTCCCTAGCTGCTTTCAGCTTTGTAAAGCTTCCTTCTTTGTCTCCTCCCTGAATAATGCTACAATCTCATCTGAACCCTACACCAAACTTTTAGGTGTTATACTTTCTCTTTTACATTAAAATCTCCACTGCACACAAACTCATTTTCAAACCCTTACACTGCCCTTCTCTTGCTGCTACCTTCTCTATGCATCTTCCTGACCGATCCCTCAGGTCTAACAATCAAAACCTTCTAAAATATACAAACCATTACGCACTCCTGGCCACCTCCTAATGTCTTACTCCCTAGCACTGAAATGGAACTCCCTTCCTCCCCACATTCGAACTACACAATCCCTCTCTACCATCAAAAGTTTGATTCACTCTTACCTCTCTTCCAATTGGGAATGTTTCTGCTCCCACCCCTCCTAATCTATACATCACACCTTCCACCTTCCATTCCATTTTCCATTTTCCACTCCACCTCCATCTTGTATTCCTTCTCCTACTCTCCTCCTCACTCTACCTCATCCAACCCTTTCTCACTTTTCCCTACTCTTTTATCTCCTACTATTGCTTTTTTCCTATAAGTTTGACAACCTAAAAAAAAAAGAAGCATTATTGCTATCTCAAACTAAATTGTTGTATTATCTCCAGTGTTTTTACAGTCATAACACCCTGTAAATTTCATAAGCAATTGCACATTGTATCATTTCTTTAAACATTGTTTTTGTAATTGTTTTTGTCTGTAACTTTGTATATGTTTTCACATGGAGCTTTTCTCCCCAGGCCTCCATTGAAAAATGGTTCAATCTGGCCCAATGGATAAACTGGGTTAGCAAACTACAAATAAATAAAAATAAATAAATAATTGATGACCATCTCAAATTGGACCTACACACTCAGCAGTGCATTAAAAAGACCCATCAAAAACTAGGTTTGCTTTATAGACTTAAGAAATACCTTACAAATGCCTCCAGACTCTACTCCCCACTCTGCTCTATGCGGCCCCTATTCTCACACACCTTCAATCAAATATTCTCACTGAACTCGAACTTGCTTATAACAAAATAACTTGATTTGCCCAACTTATCTTACCACATCCACCACTGCATTGCACAAAGAAAGATGCAGTGGCTTGAATTTCAGCACCAAATCTTAATACCACAGCTTCTCTTGGTTCATTCAGTTCTACATCAACCTTCTTCCTGTCACTCTCTCATTCCACTTTCATCCAACCCTATACCCCCAACCGCTTCCTCTGCATCTCACAACAGAACCTATTACAAGTATGCATACCCAACAAAAATATTTGAATAGTACTTTATAGCTATTCCATTGCTAATGCCTGGAATAAACTACCCCACAATGTCAGATGCATCACTGAGCCAAACAACTTTAAAATAGCAATTAAAGACTACTTCCACAAATGACGGACATGCCTCTGCCCTGACCCAACATATGCTACCTGCTACTACCACAGAGGACTGCCTTCTTAGCTACGACCATACTAATCCTATTACAGGCCCCCACCTGCTCGCTCTTCTTTCTAGCTTCTACTCCACATACTCTTCTTCTGCTTCCCTTTTACTCTTTACTAGCATCAACCTTGTATATCTTGGTATTTTTTCACCTCATATATTCTTGACTAGTGCTTTTCTCTATATACCTCTTTCCCTTACTACAATATCACTTCCTAAATGTTCTTATAACTGATCATACTTTGCTAATATCAATTATTTATCCTGGTTTGTTCCTGATGATAAATCTCCAGGTTACTAGCACATTTCTCATTTTCTACAGAATGTAAAAACTACATTTATTATATACAGTTATTCATTTTTTTAAATTCATATTTTAATTAGTTTTTTTATTTCATTTTTTTTCTTGTCTTGTAACAAATGCCTATGCTAATTAATATTTATGCAATGTAATACTGGAGCTTTTCTCCTCAGGTCTCTGCTGAAAAAGGACTTTTCCCAGTCAGACCAACCTGGTTAACAAATGTCAAATAAATAAATAAATAAATAAATGTTTCCACTATAGTCAGGAAATCCTTCTAGCTGGTCCAGTTAATTTCCAAGGATATATATTTCAGATCAAAAGAAGGCATCTTACACCTTTATTTTTTCAGACCATCATCAAGCACAATGCCCACTTTTGTGTGTACTCATTCAAGCATATCACACAACTGAAATGTCCCCAACAAGTTTTAACCCAAACAATTAAAGGCTGTAAATCCTTAGGAGATCCTGATAGATTAGACCATTCCTCCTTATGCTCACTAGCTTACTGGTTGCTTCTGGCTTACCTATGAATCACTTTTCAAGCTAGGAAAAACCTGATCCTGTTTGATCTCTTATTTTTCCCAAACCTGGTGTCTCTACAAACACCTGCACCAGGGACCTTAATTTCTACCAACAGATAAACAAGACTGTCTCATGGGATAGGTTCCTAACTCATTGTATTACCACCCCAGCCGATGGAATAAGTTACCACTGCAGGTCAAGAAATGTACTACTTTGTTTATCTTTAAGGCTAGCCTTGATGACTGGATGGGTAGGCACAGGTTTACACCTGAGTTATCCTGTACAGCCCTGCTTTATTTGGGAAGAGAGCTCTATTCATTTCTTTTAAATGTTGGCAAGAACTTCTTAAAGATATATATAGCGATGCACCTTACGGTCCCTGTGATCATTTGCCTAATATGGTTCCTATATTCCAGTGTTCATCTCAGTAACTAAGAAAGCTGATTCAATGTATAACCATACATATATTCTTCAGTTAAGTTTTTATTTATTTTTTTATTCATACATCAATGTAGTAAACCCAATGGGAATAAGAACCTTTACAGTGGTGGCCGAAGATCATTGCCTAGTTAAGTAAGTTGCTTTGAGACAAGCAATCAAGCAATAAGCAAAAACACACAAAGTAGACTACTGATCCCTGTGGTGCAGTCAGGCACAGCAAATAATTACTGTTGGGGTACATAATATCCTAAGGGTCTCATAATAATTAAAGGCTGAGGTATGGGATAGAATCAAACACACCACCAAACTGCCAGTCCAATCAATTCTATACATCTACAACTTTCATTCCAAAACAGTCTCCCATTAATTGCGGGGAGAACTTCTAACCTCTAAAGTTTAATTTTTAAAACTGCTTGAATTATTGTTGAGTTTACAAGTCAGATTCAAAACGGTTGGCAAAAGTTAAGCTTTTTTGTTTCTAAATTACACAAACTGCTTTATGGTCGTAGTGAGTGCACTTATAAAGGGAAAGCAGAATGTTATGTTTTATAAATTTACCACAGTGATGTTATTTTATAGAAATCACTGTCCAAGGAAATGAGCACCAACATAGCTTGGGAACTGATTTAGAAATTAGCATCTGGCAATGGGGATCAGTAATCAATGGAATATGAAACAAAATATTCCATAGAATAAAACCTGTCAATTGCAAATGTAAATAGTTTTCACTCTATAAAGCATTGTTTTGTAATTGTGTAAGCAACAGCTGGAGCTTACCCATGTATCAAACAACTGAATATTGACACAAATTGTTTACTGTGAGAATGTTTAACTGTTGAACAGAAAAAGATATCTGCTAATAAGATGACAAACAAATTTAAATTTGATTGCATTACATCTTTAGACATAGTAGTTAAATTATTATCATTTTAATGTAATTATTTGACCTTTATGTCATTACTTTTATAAATCTGCATGTTACAAGAGTGATACTGCTGTTGCATCCTGCACAGCATGTAACATTGAGAAATTACCTCTTTCCGAATATTTTGTAATTATATCACAATGTTGTATCCAATGTTTAAGCAAATTAAGGGGTATGGACTGCACTGCTGAATGGTTTTCTCCTGATATAGGTTCATAGGTTCATAGGTTGATACTAGGCTATCTGCCCTAGGGCATTTATAAGCCTAGCCAGAGTATGTTTGGCTTTTGCCACCCTTTTAGATTAGTTGACTGTGCCTCTGTATAGTAGGTCACAGAAGGTAGCCCTTTTAAGGTTTGTTTACTGTACCTCTGTCAAGCAGCAACACAGAAGAGATCCCAGGGGTAAACTTACGATCTCCCATCAATTCGTCAAGATTTCTCTTGAAGAGTGTCAGTGAGGGGCTCTGCCTGACATGGATTGGGATTTTGTTCCAGAGTGAGGGGAGCCTCTGCGATATGAATCTGTCCCTCCAGCATGTCCTATTTATTTCTGTGCTGAAGTTCAGATGCCAGGAGCGTGTAGCTCTAAGGGATTTAGATTTCCTGAGGTGAAGCATGTCCATTAATTCTGGGTTGGACATGGCTTTATACAACAGACACAGATCGCCTCTGAGTAGGCGGTACACAACTGAGTAGAGTTGGAGTTTCTTTAGCCGAACTGCATCTGTTTGAGCCCCTTGATCCTCTTGGTGAGATACTTTTGGGGTCTTTCCAGTTGCTGAAGGTGTCGGGTAAGGTACATCCCAAATGGGGCATTGTACTCAATTATGGGCCTGATAAGTGATGAGTAGAGGGGCACAATGACCTCTCTTGATCTAGATGTGAACCCTTTCATGATAAGGTGGGCTATATAGAAGGCCTTTCTAACCACTTTGGCAACGTGATTGTCAAAGGAGAGATTGCTATCTACCTGGGTCCAAAAGTCCCTAATTACTTCTTCTGTACTTAATGGATTACCACCTATGTGGTAATTTGTGGGAACTTTGTTTTTTCCAAAGGGGATGACTATGCACTTTTTGACATTTAGCTTTAGGCCATGGCTCTGGCATCAGTTATCCGTCTCTGTGAGACCCTTTTGGAGGATGCTTGTGTCAGTCGGAGAGTCGATTATAGCACACAGTTTGCAGTCATCTGCGAACTTGGTCAGCCATAGTCCACCCGTGTTAGCCTGTACCTCAGAGAAATATGTACGGGACAAGAGAGGTCCCAAGACTGAGCCTTGTGGGACACCACTTGTAACTAGTTTAGAGTCTGACATGGCACCTGCTATTCTGGCCATGTGAATTATGTCCCTGAGCCAGTTTGCAACCCATCTTGTGACATAGGGGTTGATATTTAAGCTGGTGAGCTTATTTATGATGCCCGAGTGGGGTATTGTGTCAAAGGCCTTTGCAAGGTCCAGGTAGGCTGTGTGGACTACCTTCCCTTCATCTATGGCTTTGATAACTGTTTCAAAAAAGTCGACCAGGTTCAAGAGGCAAGATCTGCCCTTAACAAAGCCAAATTGGGTAGGATCCAGTGTCTGGAGGTTCCCAATGTCTTTGTTTATGATTTCCATGATGATACGTTCCATAGCTTTGCAGACCAGGCTAGTCAGGCTTATAGGGCGATAGTTTCTGGGCTCTGTTGTGGCACCACCTTTGTGGAGTGGGGCCACCTTTGTGGAGTGGGGCTACTTTTCCAGTTGCATTGGAATCATGTTAAGTGTTTCTGAAATGAAGTGTCCCAAAATGTCAAGAAGGCAGATGATAGAGTAAAGAACCCAAGACAAACCTAAGGGTCTAAGCAACAGAGAATTAAAGGAGAAATGTTTAAAATGTTAGACGTTGAAGAGAAGAAGGAAGGGTGGGAAAATAAGGCACCAGCAGGAGGCATTTTTTTTCATTGAATTTGAAATGGACCACCTTTACTTCACCATTATGAAGAATCCGTCTGCAATAATGTATCAATGGGAATAAAAAATGCTGGATTTGAGAAGGAATTACAAAGAGATAAAGATAAATTGCATGATCTGAAAAACAGTTACCTAGAGAAATATTACTGAGCTGTGAGCTGTTGAATCAGTGAGCGATATGAAATCTATGTTCTTTTTTATTTATTTAAGCTAGGCAGCTACTAGCTTATAAGCACTACTACCATACTTGACAGGGATTTTAAATAGTGAAATATGGTCCATAAAGGAGGCATTATAATTTTGAAGTTTTTTAGTTTAGACTTTAAGTCATTTGAAATTAAGGTCTTATGAATTCTACACTGTATTCCAAAATAGTAGGAATAGTAAAAATAGTTCTGAGCACCCCTTCCTTTAGCTGAAAAGTATTTGTCATACTAAATGATTGCATCTAATTCCTTATTACTTTAGCAAAACCAAATATGTGTGATTGTTTTGCACTAGTTGTGTATTTATTTTTCAAAAATACAATTAAATTCTTCACCTATTATTCAGCTAACTTTATATAACATGTGCAACACTCACTCGCATAGAAAAATGAGACTGAAATGCAAATGGCAGTAGAGGAACTCATTATAGTATTAATGCAACATTTACATACATCTCCTTATTCTAGTCTCATTATACAGCTATTTGCATGTCTGAATCACAGTTCATCTGTGCTTGAGTGTAACAAGCTTGTATACTAAATATGCATATGTCTGATGACTATAAATATCACCCAGTTTCTTTTAAACAACAAAACTTACTAGGCTTCAGAATCAGACTTTTTAATATGGGTCTATATTATATGAACTTATGTTCATAATTCCGAATGCTCTAAAGAGTGAAAATGCCAGACCTTTAAGTACTTCTTGTGGGATCGCAGTAAAGTGAAGGTTGGAATATTTGCCCTTTCCTCACTGTAGTGCGATCTTGGAGTTGGTATATATATTTAGCATGGGGCAAGTGGGGCAGCCCCTCACAATAATGAGTTTGACGTCTGGCATTTTCGCTATTTAGAGCGTTTGATATTATGAACATTCGTTCATATAATATAGACCCTTTAATAATGCATTGCTTGTGTCTCTGGCTTTGCTTTAGGCTATCCTGCTTCATATCCCCCTGAACGATCTGATAGTCCAGCCCTAGTCTGGGTAGAGTCTTCTGTCTTTTTACATCTGTGGAATAAATATGTTGAAGATGCCCTTGCCTGGATATCAAACTGCCACCCGTATAATTTTTTTTTGCATAGCCCTTATAGTGGTTATTAAACTCTCATCTTTATATATCTCTTTGATAGGGTATTACCTGTATGGCTTCTGTAGACAAGGATCTACCACCCCCTCCTCTCCCCCCACTTACATCCATCCATAATACATTAACAGTGAAACCACAATATATTTGAAGTTTCCCAGTAAGGTTACTTCAACTCCACTTTCAGGATACCTCATTAAATGACAAATCTCCCAGCTCTTTCTGGCCCTACATATGAATCATTTTATGGAATGGTGGAGATTTTATCTATATACTACATTACAAAATATTTTTACATAGGTTCATAGGTAGGTTCTAGGCTATCTGCCCGAGGGCATTTATAAGCCTAGCCAGAGTGTGTCATTTTTCGCCGCCCCATTGATTAATTAACTGAGCCTCTGTCAAGAAGAGCCAATTTAGTGATCCCAGGGGTGTATTTTCTGTTACCCATCCACTCTTCAAGGTTTCTCTTGAAGAGTGTTAGTGAGGGGCTCTGCCTAATGTAGTTAGGAATTTTGTTCCAAAGCATGGGGAGTCTCTGTGACAGGAATCTATCCCTCCAGCATGTTCTATTTATTGCTGTGGTGAGGTTTAGCTCACTAGAGCGAGTGGCTCACAGTGACTTGGATTTCTTTAGGTGGAGCATGTCCATCAATTCTGAGTTGGACATGGCTTTGTAAGTCAGGCAGAGATCACCTCTGAGTAAGTGATATGCGACTGAGTACAGCTGGAGTTTTTCCAGTCGGGCTGCATAGGACGTATGTTTGAGGCCAGTAATCCTCTTGGTGAGGTACTTTTGTGGTCTTTCCAGCTGTTGGAAGTGTCTTGTGAGGTACAACCCAAATGGGACATTGTACTCTATGATGGGTCTGATGAGTGAAGAGTAGCGGGGCACTATAACCTCTTTATTTCTATATGCAAACTCTTTAGTAATTAGATGGGCTACATAGAAGGATTTTCTAACTACTTTGGCAGTATGATTGTCAAAGGAGAGATCTACCTGGCTCCCCAGATCTCTTATTACCTCTTCTGTATTAAGGGGGCTGCCACCTATGTGGTAATTCATGGGTGTTTTGTTTTTCCCAAACGGGATGACTATACATTTTTTGGCATTTAGCTTGAGACCATGACTTTGACACGAGGTGTCCGTCTCAGTAAGGCCCTTTTGGAGAATGTCTGTGTCAGCTGAAGAGTCAATTATGGCTCCCAGTTTGCAGTCATCGGCGACCTTGATTAGCCATAGTCCTCCTGTGTTTACCTGTACTTCCGAGAAGTATATGCCGAACAGTAGGGGTCCCAGGACCGGGCCTTCTGGGACACCACTTGTGACTGGTTTAGAGTCGGACCTGGAGCCCGCTATTCTTACTGTGTGAGTTCTGTCTGTAAGCCAGTTGACAACCCATCTCGTGACATACGGGTTTATGTTCAGGCTGGTGAGTTTTTCTATAATTCCAGAGTGGAGAATGGTGTCAAAAGCCTTGGCGGGGTCAAGGTAGGCTGTGTCAACTACTTTCCCCTCATCTACGGCCTTGGTGACTGTCTCGAAGAAGTCAACCAGGTTTAGTAGACATGATCTGCCCTTAACAAAGCTGAACTGGGTTGGGTCAAGTGTTTGGAGGTTCCCAATGTCTTTGTTAATGAGTTCCATGATGATGCGCTCCATAGCCTTGCTGACCAGGCTAGTCAGGCTTATGGGGCGATAGTTACCAGGGTCAGTTGTGGCCCCTCCTTTGTGGAGCGGAATAACTGTTGTTGTGTGCCATTCTATGGGCACATAGCCTGTGGAGAGGCTGAGGTTGAACAGTGTGTGTATACAGATGCAGCCTGGAACACAATCTGGCCCCTGGCTTTTGAAAGGGCTGTTTTCACCTGTGCATCTGTGATTTCCAGGACACTACACTTTTCCGGTATTGTTGTGGGCCCTTTTGAAGATGAGAGGGGTGTGAAGTTTGCACTGAATCTATCTGCTAGGATGTTGGCAATATCAGTGGGTTCAGTATATTTTGTGCTATTTTGCACTAGCTCAGAGCATATCTGCATGTTGCCACTTAGATTATTGACATAGCTAAAGAAGGCTTTGTGGTTATCTTTCAAATCCTTGGCTATTTTTCTTTCGAAGTTAGCCTTGGAGGATTTTATGAGGGACCTTAGTTTCTTACTGATACTGATCAGGGATGTCTTTCCTTCTTGGGACTTGCTTTTTTTCTGAACTAGTTTCCTCCTTCTATTGTATAGCCTGTTTATGGCAGGGGTCCACCCGACTGGTTTCCGTCTCTTAGGGGAGTGAGCCTTGGTTTTGCTAGGGATGGCATGATCCATGCATCTTTGTAGGTGCTCATAAAGTGCATTTGTAAAGGTTCCTGCATCTTGGACACTGCTATCCTTTAGCGTGGGGGCTGTGAAACTTACCACCTCAGTCTTAAGTAAGGTGAAGTTTGCTATAGAAAAGTTTTTCACTGTAGTTTCCTTGGTTGGAGGTGGTGGTGTGGTGTGGACATCCAGAGTGATTAATTTATTGTCTGATCTAACCAGTGATGGGTTGACCTCCGGTGTGGAACACCTGTCGCCCATGTTGTTGATGACCAGGTCCAATATGTTTTCACCTCTGGTAGGGGAGTTTACCAGCTGATCCAGGGCATTTGAGTTGATAAATTCCAGGAAGTGCTGGACCTAGGAGTTTGTACTTGAGTAGTTTTCCAAGTTAACGGTAAGGTAATTGAAATCGCCCAATATCAGGGTGTTCGGTAGAACCTTCATGTTTTCCAGTGTCTCCAGAAAGGCAGAGTGATGGTCCTGAGTCATGGAGGGTAATCTGTAGCAGGCACAATTTGCATTACAGATTTGCCTGATGTTAGTTGCACATGGATGATCTCGGAGGTATCATGCTGCGCCACTAACCAGGAGGTGTAGGTATCCTTGATGAATATGGATACACCCCCCCTTTTGTGTTTCGGTCCATGTTCTGTGGCCGAAATGTGTGGTATGAGTTGTAGCCCGGTAGTGCTGGGGTGCTCTGTGGAGCCTTGAACAAGGTTTCAGTTACTGCACAGATGTCGATGTTCTCCATACTGAGGAGTGCTTTGAGAGCATGCATTCTGAGATTTAAACTCCTGGCACTGAGTAGCATAACCCTCATTTTTTATTTGTGCTGTTTATGGAGGTGGGTTTGACTTTTGAGCCTTGCCTAAAAAAGGCACTATGGGGGCAGTAAGAGCCTTGGCCAGTATTTGAAAGCCTAGGGGTGACAGGTGCAAGCCATCTCTTGTGAAGCAACAAGGATTGCCAAGCATGTTATCCCAGGCTGACAGACACTGGATCCCCTTTGAATGACACCAGAAGCTTAGCTAATTGTTAAAATTGATCATTTTTTCTTTATACTGTGGTATCATTCTTGGTGAGGATGCTACTCAGGGTCAGGATCATACCTGCCTGGGCTACATGATCAGAGAGCTCTTCCATGTCTCTTTTCATGTAGTCCAGGGAGGTACGTCTCAGGTCATTCACACCAACATGAACAATGACAGAGTCATATTTGTACTTGTTCTGGAGTGACCTGAGTGCTTGTGTTATGTGGCGGATTCTGGCTCCCGACAGGCAGCTAAGAGTAACCTTCTCCTTGTCCAGCCTAGTGAGTGGCATGTCAGTGTGCCTGACTATAGAGTCGGCTATTACTAGAGTGTTAGGTATCTTATTTTGCCTTAAGGGCTGTGATTGTGTGGCACACTGATTTTGTGTTTTATGTGTTGTCTGGTTTGTGACGGGAGGTGCAGGTTTTTTGAGTGTCTGCTTTGGAGGTCTGGGATGCTTTTGCAGGTTTTTATTTAGAGCCTCCGAGTATGATTTTGTGTATTTATGTGTATTTTTTGCCAGTTCTGGTTTAGTATGTCTATGTGAGGCTGGAGGTGTGGTGCAAGTGTTAACCTTCTCCTCATGACTGCCTGTTCCAGTCTTGGGTGGAGAGAGCTTAGCCTCCAATTTAGCTATATAATTGCATCTCTCGCACATGTTAATATTTTGTGGTAGGAGGAGAGGGTTGTCTGTGTACATGAGGCAGCTGTAACATTGCCTCAGGATACCCAGGTTCACCAGCTGGACTGGAGAGTATACCTGAAATTGCCCTTTGGTCATGCCTGAATAGTAGGGTGAGCTGCTTAGTCGTTTGGTTGATGAGGGGTGAATAATGAGCCTTGCCCTGCTGGGCAATCAAGTGTTGGGGTATATTAGTGCTTGCTATTAAATCTGAGCAAGTGCTGGACTGTAGGATGCTTTTTAAGTGCTTCGGTTAAGAGTTAGACTACTTTCAAGGGAAAAACTGAAGAGGAGACTTGGTGGAGCTTGGATAAATTTAGCCCTAGCTAACCGGCGCTGCCCGAATGTGCAAAACTGTGCAAACACATTTTTTACAGCAGGGAAATGAAAGATATAGAAATTATCCCAAAATGGCCTATAAACTACTAACTTCTGGGCTAGAACCACTCCTCCAGGGACAGATGGCTGCTCAAAGCTCCCTCTCTCACAGGTGAACAGAAAAACCTCCCTCTATCCCAGTAAGGTATGGGCAACTCTGAAAATTGTAACATAGCCCTGAATTCAGCACTAGTCTGAAAACTGGACTATACTAGCTTAGAAAGGTGGGAAACAAGGAAAAAATGTTTTTATTTTTTAAAGATAAGGCAAAAACAGAAAAAATACAATTAAAACAGCTTTAAATGACTACAAACAGTAAAAATACACTTAAACAGCTTTAGATGACTACAAGCAATCAGAAAAGGCTTTTAAACAAATTACCCAATTAACCAGTAAAAAAAATCGCAAAATTGAGCCCTGTTCCTGTAGTCTTCAATCAGACAAGTTCTACCTGCACACTCTTGCCACTGGGGTGCAGGGGAACCTTCTCTAAAAAGAAGGCATGATTAGTGCTCAAGTTATACAAACAAAGCTAGATTCAGTAGGCCTGGACCTAGTCTATGCTACAGCAAACAAGGCACACCAATTTCAGTAAGAAACAGTTCAAATATGCAGGCACTATAAGCCTTTAACCAGAAATTCCAAGCTCAGAAAGGCAGAGTCCAGCCTCTCCTCCCACAAGAGTGCAGACCATGAGCCTTCTTAATGTAAAATAACTGGCCTGAAGCCCAAGTGCTTAAACCAGAACTAATACACTTTTAGAATAACAGACACTGAGCCTTCAATTGGCAGTTCCCAAATTAGAATGATGTCAGCTACCTGTCCTGCCACAACAGTGCAGACCACAAACCTACTTAATGTAAAACAACTGGTCTGAAGCCCAAGTGCTTAAACCAAAAGGCTTAGAATTATAGCTAAACTTTAATCAGGTCACTACCAAGCAGTAATAAATACAATTGAATACTTTTAAGAAGGTCTGGATTAGTGCTCAAGTTATACAACCAAAGCTAGTTTGAGCAGGCCTGGATCTAGTCTATGCTACAGCAAACAAGGCACACCAATTTCAGTAAGAAACAGTTCAAATATGCAGGCACTATAAGCCTTTAAGCAGAAATCCCCAGCTCAGAAGGGCAGAGTTCAGCCTCTCCTCCCACAAGAGTGCAGACCACAGACCTTCTTAATGTAAAATAATTGGCCTGAAGCCCAAGTGTTTAAACCAGAACTAATAAACTTTTAGAATAACAGACACTGAGCCTTCAATCAGCAGTTCCCAACTTAGAAGGATGTAAGCTACCTGACCTGCCACAACAGTGCAGTCCACAAACCTTCTTAATGTAAATCAACTGGTCTTAACCCCAAGAGCTTAAACCAAAAGGCTAAGAATGATAGTTACACCAAGCAGTAATAAATACAATTGAGCACTTTTAAGATGATGCAAAAGCAAAATAAAGTAATAAAGTAGGAAGAAACACAAATACAGTAAAAGCAGATGAAAAAATTGCAAATTTTTTTTTTTTTTTTAGTGAGCAAATGAGATGGGCCCAGGAGGAGTATCCAAATGCAAATTTACAAGAGGGGCAGGCAGTTTTAATGCCACCAAGATTAACACCAAAACAAAAGCAGAGAGGGTGGATGGATAATTAACTGAAAAAAACAGAGCCACAACTTCCAGCTAGATAGTATTCAATGCAACACAAATAAATCAATTTAAATGCTGTATTATTTGAAAAAAGTGCAGATAAAGATTTTCTTAAATTCACTTATATGTCCAGTTGATTGCATGTAGGTCTTAGCTGTCCAAAGCACAGAGTTTAAGCAGAAATAATCCAAAATGTACATCTTATATAAGGGAGAAACTGAATAACAATGAAGTGAACTACTCCCACTAATCACTGGCTATGCAGAATTCTAACAAGCATTAACTGAAAAAAACAGAGCCACAACTTCCAGCTAGGTAGTATTCAATGCAACACAAATAAATCAATTTAAATGCTGCATTATTTGAAAAAAGTGCAGATAAAGATTTACTTAAATTCACTTATACGTCCAGTCGATTGTATGTAGGTCTTAGCTGTCCAAAGCTCAGAGTTTAAGCAGAAATAATCCAAAATGTACCACTTATATAAGGCAGAAACCGAATAACAATAAAGTGAACTACCCCCACTTATCACTGGCTATGGAAAATTCTAACAACCATTAACTAAAAAATCAGAGCCACAACTTTCAGCTAGATAGTATTCAATGCAAAACAAATAAATCAAATTTTTAGAATTCCGCATAGCCAGTAATAAGTGGGGTAGTTCACTTCATTGTTATCTGGTTTCTGCCTTATATAAGTGGTACATTTTGATATGCTTACTCTGAGTTTGACAGCTAAGACCTACATACAATCGACTGGACGTATAGTATTCAATGCAACACAAATAAATCAATTTAAATGCTGTATTACTTGAAAAAAGTGCAGATAAAGAATTACTTAAATTCACTTATACGTCCAGTTGATTGCAGGTAGGTCTTAGCTGGCCAAAGCTCAGAGTTTAAGCGAGTTCACATATATGTAAATGTCTATCTGTCCATCAATCTATCTATACATATGTGTGTGTGTGTGTCTCACACACACACACACACACACACACACACACACACAAACACTCGCAAATACATATGTGTGCATCTATCTATGTAGATATGTATTTGCAAGTGTTTGTGTGTATATATATATATATATAGATATATATGTGTGTGTGTCTGTGTGTGTGTGTTTGCGGAATTATGATATTATTATGATATTATAGCAAATGTGTAAAATATCAATGCTCAAGTCATTGATCTGAAGAAAAACTAAAACTTACAACACTGACTGCAAAGAAAAGGAAGAAAAAAATAAAAAAGATATACAGAAGTAAATATTCTGGGAAGAAATAGCTAGGGAATTGTTATGGCTAGGCTTGTATAGGCCCTAGGGCTGATAGCCTACTACAAATCTATGAAAATATATATATATATATATATATATATATATATATCTATCTATATATCTATATATATATATATATATATATATATATATATATATATATATATATATATATATATATATATACACATATATAAAAAATGTTTGCATAGCGGTAAGCCCCCATTCCTGCCACACTTCTTGCTGCTGCTTATATATACCAACTCCATAATTATACACTGTATCATGAATTCCCCAAAAGAGGAAATGGCAGAAAACCTCTCAAACATTGCAGAATGTCCATAACTTTGCCTCACATTTTCACACTGCCCCATGAAAATTTCGAATAATTACAGTCGATCATCAGCCCCAGACATTATAATCTCCACTTCCTCAATGGTAAGACAAGCATCTTAAACATTTGATTTTTTGAATGCTCAATAAGTTAACTTAATAAACAAACACAAAATTAGATATTCTGAACAGTCCATCAAATGTCAATAACATATGTGTATATATGTCCTCACTTTGACAAAGCCAAATTGTGTCTTGTCCAGTGTTTGAAGATTTCCTATGTATTTTTTTTTTAGGTTCAAGATAATTCTCTCCATGGTCTTGCAAAGACTGGTCAAACTTATGGGTTTGTAGTTTCCTAGGTCAGTTGATGGGCCTCCCTTGACAGATGGATGACTACTGTAGTTCTCCATTCCTCTGGGACTAAGCCCATCCAGAGACTGTAGTTAAAGATGTTTTCTAGCCACCCTGATAGATTCTATTTTAAAATATTTAAGAAGCATCCTAGAATGTTGTCGCAACCTATGCAGGCTGTGTTTTTGGCTTTATCGAGTGCAATAAGGACCGGTTTCCTCAAAATGACCATTATGGGGATTAATTATAGGTGTGTCTTTGGGTGTGCAAGGAGGTGATGAGGAGAGACATTTGAAGTGAACTTGTCAGCCAGTAGGTTTGTTATGTTTCAGGCTTGGTGTAAGGGTTACTATTTATGATTACCTCCACACATTGCTGAGTGTTTCCTCTGAGGTTAAGAATATAATTAAAAACAGCCTAATGGTTATCTTTCATCTGGGAGGCTATCTTTTCCTTGTACTTTGCTTTGACATATTTTACCAGTTCTCTGATTTTTTTTTTTTGTTAGACAGGTGAGTGTCTTTTTGCACTGTTTTGTTTATTCCTTCTTGACTTTGTAAAGGATTTTTTTCCCTTTGTTGAATAGCCTATTTATGCTAGGCATCCACCAGGGTGGTTTATTTTGTCCAGTAGTCATAGATTTGACTTGACAGGTACTGTCTCCTCTGTGCAGCAAAGAATGTGGTTGTATAGTGCTTCTGTGTACATGTCACAGTAGGCCTCAATGTTATCCATGTTTGGATGTTTAATAAGCTGTCACTTAGTTTGAGGTAATTTGCCTTTGCAAAATTCTTAACAGGTTTGGAGTGTGATGGGGGTTCTAGGTAAGTCTTAATACTAAAGGGGATAATTTTATGGTCATATCTTATCAGGGAGGAGTTAATGCACAGGAGAGAGCAGCTACCCTCCATGTTCATGAGTAACAGGTCTAGGATATTTGTGCCTCTAGTTGGGGAGCTAACTAGCTGCTCCATGGTGTTTATGTTGACAATGTCTAAAATCCTCTGAGCAAGTGAATTATGGGTTTTACATGTCTCCCAGTTTATGGAGGGGTAGTTGAAGTCACCAATAAGTATGGTGTTAGGCTGAATGTTAAGAGATAAAAGTAGGATTAAGTAGAAGGTGTGATTTTCCAGATTCATATTAGGGGGATCTGTAGCTAGCAAGGACATGATAGGGAGTTGAACCAATGGTCAGTTCTGCATGGAGCAGCTCAATTGAATCACGGTGTTGGCCCAGTCTAGCGGTTTACATGTCCTTTACAAGCACTGAGACATCTCCTCCCAATTTTTAACATGAGATGAGCGGATCAAAATGTATGAAGAGGCACAGAAACAATAATAAAAATACTCACATTACAGTGCATGTGGGTAGAGATATAAACTTTATTTAATTTGAAATTACACTGTTTACCTACAAGTCATAAAGGTTACCTCATAGTAACCATTCAGAGACAACCCTAACATGGTGCTTTTGCACAAAAATGTGCAGCATCATGTTGTGCTGTCTCCTTGGCTGTGCTACATGACAATGTGGCATTCTTAGGGAAGACTCATACACTAATTAGCCATGTGCCGCCCACACTAGAACTGCCTCCAGGAAGGCATATATATGCCAAGCCATTCACAGAATCACTCTGCTGTGTAGATTAGTGCAGCCTCTCCTTGCACCTTATGGTAGTTAACAAGGCCAGAGGACCATGTCCATCAATTGCAGTAGGGATACATACTGGGGATATAGTGGTAATGTAGTATTAGGAGGTGTGTGCGTTATGGTTGCTGACTTTTCATGTCAAAAATTCTGGACATGTATGTGAAAGCAAAATGTGTGTAATTTTAGTATCCTGTCCCCTCACACATTGCCATTCCAGTGTCCCATTACTTGTCTATTTCTCCATTTTTTCCCAGTTACCATAAACACTGTTCAAAACTCTCAGTGTGCATACTCTTTTTCTACAATGATTACAGATATTTGCATTTAATTTAAAACTTTTATTTCAAATTTTATAGCACAGACACCAGTAGACATTTGCTAAATAAAAGCAATACAGTCTCACAATAAATATTCACTGAAACAGCATTGAAACCCACATTCATAGGTTCATAGCTTCATAGGAGGGTACTAGGCTATTGGCCCTAGGGCCTATATAAGCCTAACCAAAAATGTACCCTGGCTTTCGCCACACAGGAAAATAATTTTCCTGTGCCCTTAGAAAGTTTAGGATAGACAGTTTCAAACTTGCATACCTACTGCTCAAAGGCAGAAGTCTTACCACTAGACCAAAGAAGCACATGAATACATCTGGCCAGTGGCAGATTGTTTACTTTTGGCCTGTTTTCAAATCATAGGCCCCTTGTACACATTTTAGGACCATGCAAAAGTTCTTTGAGTCACCTTCCTGACTGTATTAAATTATAATATATAATAATTAAATTATATCCCTTGCATAATATAGCACCATTTGTTAGAGTGTGTTTTATATTTATAGGTTTGAACATTTTTCCAGTAAGCAATGAAACAAAACATATGAACCAATAATGATAAAATTGCCCAATTTAAGACATTTCATCCATAAAAGGTCAAACTTCTGTCATTACAAATCCACCAATATCAGTCAATATGCATAATCTCTGCAGAAGTAAAAGTCATCTAAATAATTCTACATTAAAGAGATATGTAAGTAACGAAAAGGTTGCTACTAGCAAACAACTTGTTCAGTGTTTCATATACAAATTCAGTGGCTGCTGTCCTTTAAGAATAATTTGCCTATGTTACATAAAAAATGTTAAACTGGTAATATTGCAATAGGGAATGACTTGCAAACTGAAAACAGGTTCATAGTCACTAGGCATCTCATCCAAAGGAGGACATACTCAAGACTGCTGCACCCCAACCACTTAAAATACAACACAGTATCAGCAATCCGTCCACATACTGTGGAATACTACTTCCCTAGAAGAGTTCAAGTCAGCCCAAGACATACAACATTCAAAACTGCATAGAACTGGTTTACTACACTTTCAGTTGTCTATGTACTTCAAAGTTACAAAAAAGCCCACAAGCCTACAGTTTGTTTAACTACATTCCCCACAGTTTGGTACTTCCTATTTCATACAGTCAGGAAAGTACAGGCATGCTGAACAGCCAATTTAGTCTTTAGTGCTCCATTGTGAATGTATTATGTATTATACTAGCATGCTCTTCGCCCAGGATGACCTCACTTAAATTAAAATCTGTAACCTGCATCATGAAAACTCAAGCCAGAATAGAACATTCTGATTTTTATGTTCCGTTCCAGCTGTAATCTCCACCAAAGCCTAAATAAGATTCTGCTCTTTTACTGCAAGACTCTATACAATTCCATCATCAATGGCAACTAAGTTATCTATCTTGAGGATAATTCATTGCCTGACACTGTATTCTAGCGATCTTTATCACTTTTATGTCTTTCCATCACAAAGTTCCACTCTGCTATGTTCCTTCCCATTAAATAACTTTGCAAATCATCTGTTAGCAGATCCAAGAAACAGATTACACTTTACAGATCACACTTTTGTACCTTGAAAACATTGCAATACATATATTTTCTAAATTCCATTACTGTTCTTTTCTTACGTCATTATCATATCCACTCTGTTAAAATATCTGTTACTGCATTTCCTGCTCCAGTACTTTGATATTATGGGATGAATGAGTCTGGAAAGCATAGTGCACTGAAATCTGAAAGAACTCCTTACTTTCAGAAAAGTCACATTAATGGAAACAAGTTTCGAAAAAGCAATATGCTTAGAAATATAGGAAAGTAATACTTAAAATTACTAATCCTAACAATTAATTTTTGGAAAGGTTTGGTAGACGTCTTTACATCTAAATAATATCAGAACAGAAAGAGGAAAATGTCTTTCAGTCAAATGAGTTCTAACCAAGCTTTAACAAGAGAACATTTATTTATTGTATTTATTTATTTGCAGTTTGTTAACCGGGAAAGTGCATTGGGGCAAGATGAGCTCTTTTTCAATGGAGACCCAAGGAGAAAAGCTCCATGCACAGACATACCAAACACAACAAAAATCAATACAATCAATAAAATCAGTATCAAAGAAAACAAAAATCAATACAAAATCAGTAAAAATCAATGTGAGGTAATATAGAATTTATACAAAGTGATTGTATAAGCAGGATCATCAGAACTTAGTACAATGTATTACAAATCTCTGATCTATTGCACTACTCTAATGTTTGCATAAATCAAGTTTGTGTATTGTAAGCAGTGTCGCAGTATCTTTATACGTAGTTCACATTGATAATAGGTTCTGAACAACCTGAGATGGTGAGAATTCAAATTTTGGGTGGATTAGAAATACTTATGATGTGCAAGGGATAGAAGGGAGCAAAAGATAGTCAAAGGGAAGTGAAGGAGGAAAGAGGTCTTGTATTAGAGTTATGGTTTAGGGGATAATGGGGGGAGTTGGAGGATGTTAGGAGGAATGGGAGCAGGAGCATTCCCAAGTAGAGAAGAGATGGGAGTGGAGTAGAGTCTTAAAAGAGGAGAGGTTCTTGGTGGTTCGGATATGGGGAGGAAGACAATTCCATTCATGCGCTAGAGAAAATGACAATAGAAGTTGCCCTGGAGTACGTAGCGGTTTGTATACATTGAGGAGATTCTAATTGTTGGCCCTAAGGGATCGATCAGGGAGATGTAAAGTAAGGATGGATGAGAGAGAAGGGCATAGTAATGGCTTAAAGATAAGCTTGTGAGCAGTAGAGAGCTGAATGTACAGGAGATAGTTGATGAGTTCCAGCCAATTCAGAGATTGTAAGGTGACACAATGGTGAGAGGAGGATTTGGAACTGATGGCAAACTTGGCAATTTTTTGTAACAGGTTTCCAGTTTAGCCTTAAATGTGGCTTGGAGATTAGTGAGGATAGGGGGGGCCCGTAGGGAGGGAAGGAGGTAGGTGTTAGAAAGGGCAAGGCTGGATGAAGGGGTTAGGAAGTGATTATGACAATAAAGCATTCCAAGCTTCTGGTGAGTTTTTTTGATGTTGGGTTGGAGGTGAATGTCAAACTTTAGTTGTTCGATGTGAACACAGAGGAGCTTAGTGCAGGGAACTATTACAATAGGAGTCATGTTTTGGCTTACAATGGAGAAGGAGTGTTTGTCTATTTTTGGCATTCTTAGATAGGGTAAAATCATAATTTTGGTTTTAGATGCATTTAGAGCAAGGTGATTATTAAGCATCCATGTCTCTGTCTGTTAAAGATGACTTGAGTTGCATGCATGAGTTTAGAGAGAGAATCAGCTGAGGAGATGATAGTAGAATCGTCTGCATATTGGACTAGTTTAATATTTGGGATACAGTGATAAAATTCATTATTGAATATGTTAAATAGTAAAGGTCCAAGGACAGAGCCTTGGGGGATGCCTGTCAGAGTGCCAAGGTAAGAAGAGGTGCAGTTATTTCGGTTGACAGCTTGCTGCCTATTTGAGGGGTAACTGGAGGACCAACTGATGGAAGAGGAGGAAAGGTTGAGTGGAGAAAGTTTAGACGAAAGTAGGCTATGGGAAATGGTATCAAAGGCCTTAGAAAGGTCTAGGAGAAGCGTTGCTACAATATTTCCCAAGTTGCGAGCTTGGTTGACGTTACTGAGGAAGGGCAGAAGACCTGTGGTGATACTATGTCTGGGTCTGAAACTGTGCTGTGTTGAAGTTAGCAGATGGTTGTCAAAGAGGTAATGTAATAGCTGCAGGTGAATACATTTTTCAAGAATTTTGGAGATAGGGGCAAGAGTGGCTATGGAGCCAAAGTTGGAGATTTCTGTATTGTTGCCTCCTTTGTGTAAGGGAATAATGAAGGTTTTTTTTCCTAGTAGAGGGGACATAGGATTCTTGTATAGAATGATTGATTAGAATACAGATCGGGACAGCTATGCCATTAGCAGCTAACCTGAGGAAGTTACATGGTAGGTTGTCAGGGGCATTAGAACATGGTTTTAGTTTTTGGAGGAGTTTTTTATAGTATTGACAGGAATGGGTTTGAGGGTAAAGGGAGGAATGTGTTTCATGCTGGAGGCTGAAGGAGATGAATTATGTGTGAGAGAAGTGGATGGAGGTAATGAGTTGTTATGGAAAGATCTGGTGAGCATGGCTATAAAGTTTATGAAGAAGGAGTTACATTTAGAGGCTATAATATGATGAGGGAGCTAGGGTCAGGGCAAGGGTTGACTTTTCTGCTGGGAATAAGGAGGGCTGAGATACTCCTCCAGAATTTCTTGGGGTTGGATTTGTGATTGTTTTGAAGCTTAGAGTAGTAGGAGTTGCGATTGGAGGCGATTAGTTTTTAAAAATGTATTACAGAGTTGTTTGAATTCTGCAAGGGAACTAGGAGTTTTGTACTTTACATAGAGTTTTCATGATTTGTCTTGAGTATGCATGAGGGTTATTGCTTGTAGAAAGCCAGGGGGAAGTTTTGGATTTCACTCTTTTCGTTTTAGGTGGAGGTAAGTTATGAAGTATGTTAATGGATGAAGTATTAATGTAAGTCACAGCATGGTCTAGTGGAAGACTTTTTAGAGGGTTCCAGTCCATTTGTTTTAAGCAGTCAGAGAATAATTCAGGTTTGAAGTTAGTGAGGATTTGGGTTCAGATATAATTATGCTGTAGGTGAAGGGCAGAAGGTGAGCGACGTATTAAGGCAGGAAGGTGCTCACTAAGGGAATTGAGTAGAGTGCCACTATCACAGATATGGTTGGGATGGGAAACTAATATCCAGCCAAGGATGCTGCCAGAAGAGCTGTTTCTTGGGCCTAGTAGGAAAGTTTATTAACTGGGAGAAATTGTAAAGGTTTATGTTCTGGGAGGTGTTGTCTGAGTGAATAGAAGTCTAGTTAATGTTAACATCCCCAAGTATAATTGATTAATTGCTTATAATAGATGAGAACCAAGAAAGGATATCTTCAAGTATGGGGATGTTGTTACCAGGTGAAATATATAAGGCAGCTATAATTATGCCTTTGTAGTTGTTGATTTTTAGGCTGGCCAGGGTTAATTCTGCTGTAGAGAATTGAGGTATAGGGTTGGTACTGGGTGCCAATGTTAGAGAGGAAGAAAAAACTAGGGCAACTCCACCTCCTTTCTTTTGTATTCTGTCATGTCTTATGATCCGATAGTTTGGGGGGGGGATGAAGTCTTTAATGTGTGGTTTGAGCCATGTTTCAGAGACTGATACAATGTCAGGATGGTTATGAGTGAGCCAGGTGTGGAAGTTGGGTAATTCATTACAAAGGCTATGGGAAGTGATGGTGGCAAGAAGTTGAGATTTGTGGTGAGAGGGTAAAGGGGTTGTGGTTGTACTGTATTGTGACAGACGGGGGGCCAGAGTTTGGGTGGATGTCTCCAGACAGGAGGATAGAGATTAATTCAAGAAAAAGGGAAACATGTTTTGTAGAGCTCCTAGAGCTGAAATTGAAAGGATGGGAGAGAAAACGATATGGATTTTAAGGTATGGGGACTATATTAGGCATGACAAGAAGCTTTCTGTTAAAGTGGAGATAATCATAGGTATGGAAGAGCCATGGGGAAATGGAACCAGAGTAGGTGGGTTCTCTTTTGTGATGACTAAAGGTTATGTGGAAGGAATAGTACTGAAAGATGTTAGGGAAGCAGGTAAGGTGGTATATTAGGGAGAGGGAGAAGGTAAGTATTGTGAGTATTGCCTTTGTAGATATAGAATACATAGTTATTGTGGTGCTGTGTGAAGGTAAGCTGTGATGTATGAGGGTGGATAAAAGAAATTAGGTGGGTTGTGTTAGATAGGTTAGATGTTGCAACTGGTGGCAAGATTGCCAGACGGGATAGGTGGGATAATTTGAATGTGGGAGGGGAATCGTTAAGTAGGTGTGGTTTCATATGAAAGGTTGTGCCTGATGAGGGAGTAACTTTATGCCTACAAATGTAGAAGTAGTGGGGGTGGGTGGGAATTAAGGGTAAGGTAGATAAGCAGAGTGAGCCCGTAGGGCAAACACAGTGGGCAGAGCTAAGAAGGAGGAATGGCCGAGAGAGAAATTCAAGCCAACAAAAACTAGCAGTAAAGAAACAACGCTGCAAGCAAGCACAAGGTGAGTAAAATGCCAAGAGATGAGTAGGGGCTGAGTGTTACAAGACTGAAGTTAGGAAAAATCAGGGGAACTACTGATGAAAGAGAAAGTCACAGAAATAATATAGTTGACTGAGTGCAGCAGGACAATAGTATGGAAATAAAGTGCTGGAAATTAAGAGTGGGGTTTACTGCCATCTAGTGGTATAACTTTGAATAATTATATGGAGGAGAGTTCAGACTGACTAGGGGAAAAATAGTTTATGGGAGGTGGAAGAACCAGGAGTAGGAGACTGCTTTAGAACCGCTGGTGTGCACGCCATGGGAAAAATAATAATATCTGAAAAACAAAATTCAAGGTAAAAGGAACATACACTCAAATATACTGTCTGTAGGGAGTAGGAAGATGGAGCAGAGGTAGTCTGGTGCACGTCCTCTGCAGTGGAATACAAGTCAGGTCACTGAAGTGTAGACTGGGGGGGGGGGGGGCACACGCGATAAGTATGTACTTCTGAGCTGTAAGGAGAAGAAAGACTATGTTAAAGAAGTAAAAAGCAATGTAAAGCAGGAGCAGCTAAAATGGGGTGAGAAATGGGACTGGCTAGAGAAGTCATAAAGACATGCAATGGGGGATCCTACATCGAAAAGTTAGTGTTATTTAAAACAGATGTAACACAGTTCAAAGCATAACTTGGCTATACATTCTAAGGATCTAATGCTTAAACAGGTATTAAAGAAACAATTATGCACAGTTCGCCCAGATACAAGTATTGCAGGTATGGTTCAGTACATATGGGATGAGCAGTGTGTGTGTGTGTGTGTGTGTGTGTATGTGTGTGTGTGTGTGTGTGTGTGTGTGTGTGTGTGTGTGTGTGTGTGTGTGTGTGTGTGTGTGTGTGTGTGTGTGTGTGTGTGTGCGCGCGCGCGCGTTGGTGCATGCATGTGTGTCTGTGTGTGTGTGGGATGTAGTGGCTGTCATACCGCCACACAACCTTAGACTAATGAGCACAGCCTTGGACATTTATTGGGAAGACTCAACAGGCATTAGGGATAACTCTTTAAAATAATGTCTGAGTGGCACTTGGAATAAGGACCTGGGATGGGAGGAACACTAGACCCCTGGGCCTTAAAAGACATTAAAACAATTACAAGCCTTCTATCCTCCCACCTTGCACAGGGGAAATTGAATTATGAAGGTGGGAAAAGATATTTAAATCTTGCACCCTTGATGCATGAAACACCTGCATTATACCACAACACTAATTTTTTTAAACACATATTGACTGCTTGGTTATTATACAATGCCTGCATCATGTTGTGATGTACAACTGAGAGGGATAGGAAATGTCAAGCATACCTCTCAACCTTTGCAGCACAAACAGAGAGAGAAAGAGAAAAAAGTTGCTAGGATAAAATCTTTTGCTGTAGCATTAATTTACTGAATGATATGAAGTGTGAAACTTAAATATCTGGAATTTATGGATTACCAGGACAAGTGGACATTCAGATAACACATGTTCAGGTATGGTGTTTGAGGTGTGTGTGTGTGTATGTGTGTGTGTGTGTGTGTGTGTGTGTGTGTGTGTGTGTGCGTGAGTGTCTGTGTGCGGTTGAATGAGTGCCATCGATTATATAATACTGCCACCAACTACTACTAGAAGTACTACTCTGTGGTAGTTAAATGTGATTTAGAGTCATGCAAATTAGACAATAATGAAGTATTTCCGTACTGCAACTAATGTGTCTCTAAATTGCAAATTACTGCATTGCTGAAACATATCCTTTTTAACATGGACTCTAACAATGAGTATCTTTATGAATCCTCTTGCATATCTTATTTTTCAAGAAGTACAAAAATATTTTCATAAGCACTAAATGGAAGAGAATAGAAAAAAAATATGTTTAGCCTCCAAACCAATTAATTCTTTTTGCCTCTACATTTTTCATTATTGCTGGCCCAGCTTCCCTGCCCAATCTGCATAGGATCTACCAGATAATCACTTGCTCTCTCCTGGACTTATACTTATTGCAGTATTGCTAGGGCCAGTCACAAATCCTTAGGCAACAAGGGCTTGGCAATGCTCAGCATCCACGGGGGGGGGGGGGTTCTGCATGACCTACCAACTTCCCCCATCCCTTGTGACAATGTGGTCTGGTTTAGGGCAAGTGTGCAATGTGAGGAAATGATGTATCAACCCACTGCCACAGCAGCTCAGCTATTTCCATTTCCCATCTTGTGGACCATACCTTTTCTAGCAATGTCCCTGCCTCCACCAGCGGTAGTTGCCAAGAGATGCCCATGTACCACTATTCCCTTTGGATGGGAACACCCATCCCACCCTGTCTTTCAATCAGTCATATGAGCCACTAATCAAACCCGGGTTACCTGTGTTGTAGTCAGGGCTTTTTATCTCTATGCCACTGGAGTGGCACATCTCCAAACCAACATCTATATATATATATATATATATATATATATATATATATATATATATATATATATATATATATATATATATATATATATAAAACAGAGAGACCTTCTAGCCACCTAACATACTTGCTTCATTATCATATAAAGCTAATGCTGTTAATGATTTGGTAACATATTTTACAGTCTCCTCTCGTCTACATAACCAAAATATTGGTGACCTAAATATTCAGAATATTGTAATATAATCTGCAACATGAAATGCCTACATTTAGACTTCCTTTTTTTCCACATACTACTGCATGCTTCCTTCTTTACCACCATTTTTACCTTGCTAGTGCAACGTGTGTTCATGTAGTAGTAAATTAAAGAATGTTATTGAAAAACAGGGACTGTTAGGTAGCGTGAAGTTAATAGTATACTATTTCTGCAGTAAAACACCAAATGCTGTACTACAGCATGGCTTGTTCTTCTCTGCTATTCTCAGGCAAGTGCTGAGTGGTGACATTGCATGGTCATCTGGTCTTCCAAACTTAAGCATGGTATATGCATCTGTATACAAATCTATTTACTTATTAATCAAATGCACCAGAAAAGGCACACTACACATTTTGTTTTTATTTTTGAGTAGGATCACTTGGCAAAATTCAACATGCTACATGACATGCTCAAAAGCACATTTTGAGCAGATAAATGTTGTGAGATTTAATACAGATTATTAGCATGCAGTCACTTCAAACCTCAGTACAGCATCACTGTGCCATATATCAAGACTGTCACTTCACTATTAAAGTAAACATGCTGTACCCCACAGGTGGTGTATAGTGCTTCAAAATATCTTGCAATATTTCCTATCTGAATATATATTTTTTTGTATATGATGTGCTAGAATATTTTGCTCATAATGGTGTATTGAATGATTAAATAGGAAATCTTTCTGTTTAAAGTCATATGAAAGAAAGGAAGAAAGAAAAAGAAAGAAAGAAAGAAAGAAAGAAAGAAAGAAAGAAAGAAAAAGAATAAAAGAAAGAAAGAAAGAAAGACAATTATTTTACTGACAGCTCAAATGGTGCAGTGGTATGTTCTCTGGCTATAGTTTACAGTGTCCTGGGTTTAAGACTTGGAGCTGACAATCTTCAAATGTTGATGAGTGGATGGGAAACAGAAAATTCACCACGGGGATAACACCAGTGGCACTTTTCGACAGAGGCACTGGGATGTAAGATCAGGTGACACTATGCCAGGGTAGTCTTATGCCTAGGCTTGTAAATGCCCCAGGGCCATTAGCCTAGTACACACCCATGAGTAATACAGACCTTAATTCTATAGCAAGTATAGCTCAACATCTCTAAAATTAGTCTTGCAGTGTTTTCTCCTTCATGAATAACATAAATATGTAGCCTTCATCTATACAGCTTCAAATATAAGAACTTTACAAAACTGTGTTATACTATCATCTATACAGCTTCAAATATAAGAACTTTACAAAACTGTGTCATACTATCCTATTACGATTTATTCAATGAAATTATTAGAAATATGTTTTGTGCCAAGACTAAAGCACCATGAAATAGATATTTGCTGACCTTGCTTACCATCAGGGTTCAGAAACAGCTGGGGCTACAGATAAAACTCAGGATAGTCATGATAAGAAAGAGTCTGCATTTTAATTAGTTTTCATCTCAGAAATGCTGGCTGCAAATGAAATCAGTTTAAAAGAACATCTTGCATGAAAAAGCAAATGCAATGTGCCAAGGCATAATGAAGATGGCTCTGGGATTCAGCGTGATATGTTGGCCTGCTTTAATCTCTTCCAGCTTAAGCTTCAAACTATTTATTTATTTATTATTATTTTCTTTTCTTACATCCAAGTTTTCCTCTCTCTCTCTCCCTTTCTTGCTTCCCTTTACATACATTTGTCTTATGGCCAGCTATTAGCCATTCTCAACATTTCACGGCCTCTTTGAATCTGTACAGAGATATAAGTAAGCAAAAATAGCCAGGAAATGAAAGGCATGTATTTCATTGTATAATGTTACACTCATTTTCATATTTTATCTTCTGGCTATGAACATGCAATGGAGCTGATGTATTGAATCTTTTCAAACATGAAAATGCATGTATTTAGGGGAAAAAAAGTGAGGCTTTGAAGAATTTGACATTTTGCAACAGCTTATCAGTTCTGCTTAATATAAAATTTGCTATTATTTAACATTTCTTTCCCTAGAAACTCAGACTGGGGAGAAACCATTTTCAGTGGAGGCCCAGGGAGAAATGCCCCAGACGCGTCTTTGGAATGTGAGAGGAAACTGGAGCACCCTGAGGGAAACCATGCAAATGCAGGAAATGAATCAAACCAGAGAACATCTTGCTGTGCTACAACACTAACCACTGTACCACATCATTACACTGCTTATGAATTATTTTAGCACTGATCACTCACGATTGAATTTGTGTGCCATTTTCAAACCCAGCCCATAATTAAAGGTGCACATTCACTATGAATATACTGTTAATAAGTAACGGGAGCTAAGGTAGGTAAACAAAATTTCATACTTTTCTGAAAGAAAAGATTTTTTAAAAAGTATTATTTTAAGTTTAGCAGATAAGTTCTATACTGAAGGAATACTGAAGAGATAATGTTGCAAGTGAAAAGTCTGAAATGCAGTAATAGTTTTCAGTTCATACATACAAAGTATCCCTCAATGCATTCCCTACTACTTTAATATTTACCTCCACAGTCATACATACTTGGAGTTCAGGGAACATTTCATTTTGATGAGACTAAATATTCTTTCATTTTTATCAATGACAAAACCAAAATATAAACCAAAATATAAAATAAATCAACCCTGCAAATTCCTATATAAATATGAAACATCAAAACTCACTGCAAATGCTTCAAATAATTTTACAGTGAGGCTTCATTCTTCTTCATCACACTAATTGTACAGTCAAGTCCCTTCACCTGTGTTACCAGGATAGCCCAAATGGGCAGGAAGTCTATCTCTTTTCAGCAGAGGTTTGGAAAAAAAGCTGTACAGAAAGACAAAACAATATGAATATAAGGAGTATAAACATAAATATACCATTAAATTATTATAATGATAGATACTAGTTAATATCAGTGTTATACAAAAACATACAATTAAATTATTGTAATTGCAAATAGCAAAAATAAGTAGCATTACAGAAATCATTGTCTCAAAGCAATCATAAGAAAAACCTTAATGATGAGGAAAACAGTGGAAAAGGAGGGAAAAGAGTGAGAGAAGTAATGGACGAGAGGAGGAGTAGCCTTGTTATAGAGGATTGAAGGAGGAAGTAGAAAGACGGAAGCATTAAAGGAAAGTTGTAGAAGTTTCCCATTTGAAAAGCAAAATGTTTGCATTTATAGGTCCAGTCAAAAAGTTTGGCCAGTTATTTGGTTATCCGCGAGAGTTACATGAGCATAGCATAGCATAGCCAGATATGCATTAAGTATTCCTTTAGTTTTTTTTTTTTATTCAAATAGGGAGAGGGATGGAGTTCAATATTTTTGAAAGGTATACGGAGTTTAAGGAGTATTTTGCAGCACTGGTTAACTCATAGACAGTAATATGTACAAACTACCTCAGTGATCTATATACTTCAAAGTAAGGGGAATGCTGCAAGGTAGTATGGCCTCAATCGTTGCAAACAAGTAATGCCAGTTATCATTTTGTTGATATACTTTTGCATAGTAGAAACAAGTCTGTCACATTTCTGACTGGAATTCTTCTCTTTTTAGGACTTTATGGCTTAGGATTTAAAATATTAAAGTAGCTAGAATGTGTGGAAAACTGTTCTCTACACTGTGGTCCCAGGTTGTGTGCTCCTTTTTATTATTTGCATCATTTTAAAATCAGAAGTTTAAAACTTCACTAAAGTTTTGTTCAGTTTAGACCATTTGATAGTTTTCTGTTTTCAAATTCATCTTTTTAAATACAAGTGTTTTTTCTTTGGTCTTTTACACTGGAACCATTTGATAGCTTCAAATCATAAACGCAGAATGGATTTGGAGATGAATGCCTGAGAAGTGGTATCCTAGGAAGACTGCTAAATATTGAATTATCTAAGTAAAAATTAAAATAATCAAGGGTCTTACTTAATGTAACATTCTGGCTACAACACTAGCCTATTATCTTTTAAAGTGTCAGTAAGAATGCAAATAAATAATACAACAGGTAGTCACCTTTATGCTAAGAAAAAGTCATATTGATTTTCTTTCTGGTTCAAAAAAAAATCATCCTTTATCTCAAGCCTGTAAGGAAAACGATAACACTATTTGTGAAAATCCTACTATTTATATAGTATTTTAACAAAAAATGTAGTAATGACAGGTAAGAAAGCAAAAGAAGAAATACTTTATGAGAAGGTCAACCCAATCATGATACCATTATTGGGGGTAGAATGTCAATAGTGTTGAGTAAGATAGAGTCCAATCATGCAGCCATGTTTCAGGGAACTGTATCAATGAGCAGAACATAAGTGCCAGCCAATGGTTCTCCGCTGTTGAAAACCTTAGTGTACACTATTAGCTTACCAATAATTCTCTGATTTAAATGAGTTAATAGCAGTGGCCCAATGGCAAATGAGTTTCTGAACTGAGCATAGCCAAACATAATGTAATGAGAAGGGCCAAAATGAGATGGCCAAAGGCCATCTTGGTCACTTTTGATTGGTGAAGTGGTAACTTCTAGAAACCACACCACAGGAAAAGTGAGGCATTTAAAAAAAGCAAGTGAATATACAACTGAAAAGTAATTAAAAGGGGTAAGGTATAAGTGGATGGATAAACAATATGTATAATAAAGAAAGAGTTTGTTCAAGTCATTTGTAGTAAAAATGGTTAAAAACCTTAGAATATGACAATATCTGAGACTAGATAAAAAGTTTTAAAACTAATCAATGTAGTGAATGTTGATGAGAATTTCTATTGTGATAAAAGCAGAAACAATCATGTAATCCCATACAGGCTACAAACAGTGCTATAAGAAAAGATAACCAGTAGGGAAATAGTATGAGAATGTTGGCATCTGTAAAAGGCAGACTAAATAAAATGGGAATCTGAGAACATTAATATAGTGGGACGAACAGAGATTCAGTCGTGACTATTCTCACTTGGTTCAGTTACTTTTAAATGGAAGGGGAGGGGAGGGTAAGCAGAAGAGAGTCCACCAGTGCAAACCTAAATACACAGCAGTCTCAGCAAATTCATTCAAATATGAATGTGCTGAGAGAGGGTGACTAATAAGTAAACAAATAAATAAATACATTTCATATGTCTTTAATCATCTGCCTATAATTCGTTCAGTGAAACCGTACTAGAATTCTTCTTCAGTTCTAAAGTAATCGATTTTATGCATCGTATGCCCCTCTTGATCTCAAGTCAGGAATTAAAAAGATTAACAGACCAGCCCAGCTATCCAGTCAACAAACAGAAACTAAGTAAATAAATAAAATAAATAAATGAACTGTTTTATGTCTACTGACTAATATTAATATATTAGTCCTAAAGCGGATCATAAAGCATGAATCCTGGTCTCTTCATTTGAGTTTCGGATGTCATCTTTTCTTTTTGATGGGCAGGTAAATATTATGATTAGGAAAGATTCCTAAAACTATGTTCATTTTATTAAAGCCACGATTCCAAGATGGCAGCAAATCTGTAAGGAGTGCCTGTGTTAGCAACAAGTTTCCGACTACTTTACTGGATTTTATTGTAATATAATATTATATTTTACATTATACTACTTGCTACTTTTGTACACTGCTTGCCAGTACTTATTCTGGTATCCAGATAACTTCATCTGATATAAAGCAACTTCACATCTTCAAGTAATTCTCTATAAGCTGTTGCAGCAGTTTAACAAACGGCTTTTCCAAAGTATGATAGGGAACCACAGACCCATAAGCTTGATTAGTCTTATCTGTAAAGCAATGGAGGAAATTATCATGGACATAGGAACTCTCCAAACACTCTTCCAGATCCAATTTGGCTTTGTCAAAGGGAGGTTTTGCCTACCCAATCTGGTGGACTTCTTTGAGAAAGTCACTAGGGCCATGGACGATGACTAAATGGTACACATCACTTATTTAGAGCTGGCCAAAGCTTTCGACACAATCCCCCACTTGGTGATCATAGATAAACTTCCCGAGTTAGACATATACCCCTGCATCATCAGATGGATAGCAAACTGGCTCACCGCCATGACACATGTTGTCCAGATATGTGAATTCACTTCCAGCAAGAAATCTATTACTGGTGATATCTCACAGAGCTCAATGTTGGGACTCTTGTTCGGTATATACTTCTGTAAAGTGAAGGCTAATGTTGGGGGCCTCTGGATTGCCAAGTTTGCTGACAGCTGCAAGCTAGAAGTGATTATTGAATCCCCAAATGATGTTGACATCCTATAAACAGTGACAAAATGACAAATGGCTAGTACCAAAACCAAGGTCTAAGACTAAATGCTAAAAAATAAATAATCATTCACAAATCAGATATTGCTGCAAATTATAATATTGATACCACACCCCTACAAGTAGACCCAGTGGTGAGTGAACTAGAGCACAGATAGTACCATAAACTTTGACCACCGGGTAGCTATAGTAGTGAGAAGACACATGTCTTATGCATACTGCCATATCCCTTTACTCTGCCTCATATTGTTTATTGAGATATCACTTATGCCTGACCTACAAGGCATTCTCTGATGTAGCCCTGATGAAAATGTTACATATGCGCAAGAAAAATTATATGTGGATTACAAGTTCCATGGACCTGAACCTTATTTGTGACAGAACTTGCTGGAGTGACTGGTTCATATCCCAAAGGCTACTTCAGCTATGGAATAAACTTTGCACCTTCATAAAACAAAGCCAGTCCCTCACTCTCTTCAAAAAAAATTTGTATAAATGGATGGGGAACTGTAAATTCACTCCTGGGTTACTACCCATGTCTCTTATGGACAAAGGCAGTCTATAAAATGACTTAGGATTCCAACACCCAAAGAGTTACTACCCCATCCCATATCCGGGGAAATCTGGGGAATTAAGACATAATATTGTCATATTCTGAATATTATTATTGGCTAGGCTTGGAAAGGCTCTTGTGCCATTTCTGTATTAACAGAATCAGCTTCTAGAACAAGACTGTGTTTTATGGAATGAAAGGAAAAAATGTCTAATATTAATGCTTCACTAACATGATAAATACAAGAGGGATGTATCAGCTCTATGAATGTCATTTCTTTGAGTCCTAAAGCAACAGGGTAGATGAAATCCTAGATTCAGCAAAACCAGTTTTGCCCTTTCTTTAGTGCTATCTTTCCATGTAGTTATAATGTATATGTTCTGACATATGGGGATCCCATACCTGGAGGACACAGGGTACTTGACCTTCAGAAAGCACTTTATTTTTTGTTCACTGATAGGTGAAACCATTTCTTATCTTTGGATCTCAGATATTTTAACTTTGGTGATCAACATGATCTAATAAAAGGACTAAAGAATACACTATTTTTCTAACACATCCCGCATAGCCTTAATTTTAAAGGAAATGTTTTTGAAAGAAAAAAATAATTTAAAAGCTATAACCATTGAAGTAGTATCTTGCCAAAGGGATTGCCTGAGAAACATGAATCTAGTCATCATGATCATCACCTTTTGGCTGTTCCCGTTAGGGGTCACCACAGCGGGTCATCTGTCTCCATTTCTTCCTGTCCTCTGCATCTTGCTCTGTCACACCAACCACCTGCATGTCCTTTCTCACCACATCCATAAACCTTATCTTAGGCCTTCCTCTTTTCCTGTTACCTGGCAGCTTCATCCTTAGCATCTTTTTCCCAATATACTCAGCATCCCTCCTCAGCACATGTCCAAACCAACGTAATCGTGCCTCTCTGGCTTTGCCTCCAAACCTTCCAACCTGGGCTGACTCTCTAATATACTTATTCCTAATCCTGTCCACCCTCGTCACACCCAGTGCAAATCTTAACATCTTTAACTCTGCCACATCCAGCTCTGTCTCCTGCCTTTTTGTCAATGTCACTGTCTCCAACCCATATAACATAGCTGGTCTCACTACCCTCTTGTAGACCTTCCCTTTCACTCTTACTGGTACTAGTCTGTCACAAATCACTCTTGACACTCTTCTCCACCCACTCCATCCTGCCTGTACTCTCTTCTTCACCTCTCTTACACACTCACCATTACTCTGAACTGTTGATCCCAAGTACTTAAACTCATCCACCTTCGCCACTTCTACTCCCTGCATCCCCACCATTGCTCTATCCTCCCTCTCATTCACACACATATAATCTGTCTTAGTCCTGCTGACCTTCATTCCTCTTCTCTATAGAGCATATCTCTACCTCTCCAGGGTCTCCTCCACCTGTTCACTACTCTCACTACAGATCACAATGTTATCTGCAAACATCATAGTCCACAGGGACTCCTGTCTGATCTCATATGTCAACCTGTCCATCACCATTGCAAATAAGAAAGGGCTCAGAGCTGATCCTTGATGTAATCCCACCTCCACCATAAACGCATCTGTCACTCTCACCGCAGAGCTCACCACTGTCACACTACCCTCATACATATCCTGTACCACTCTTACATACTTCTCTGACACTCGCGACTTCCTCATACAATACCACAACTCCTCTCTAGGCACCCTGTCATATACTTTCTTTAAGTCCACAAAGACAGAATGCAACTCCTTCTGACCTTCTCTGTACTTCTCCATCAACACTCTCAGAGCAAACATCACATCTGTAGTGCTCCTTCCCAGCATGAAACCATACTGCTGATCACTAATCATCACGTCCCTTCTTAACCTAGCATCCACTACTCTTTCCCATAACTTCATGCTGTGACTGATCAGTTTTATCCCTCTGTAGTTACTTCAGCACATCACCCTTATTCTTAAAAATCGGTACCAAAACACTTTTTCTCCATTCCTCAGGCATCCTCTCACTTTCCAAGATTTCATTAAACAATCTAGTTAAAAACTCCACTGTCATTTCACCTAAACACCTCCATGCTTCCACAGGTATGCCATCTGGACCAACAGCCTTTCCATTCTTCATCCTCTTCATAGCTATCCTTACTTCTTTCTTGCTAATCCACTGCACTTCATGATTCACTATCCGCACATCATCCAACCTTCTCTCTCTCTCACTCTCTTCATTCATCAGCCCCTCAAAGTACTCTTTCCATCTGCTCAACTCACTCTCCTTGCTTGTGAATATGTTTCCTTCATTATCCTTTATCACCTTTACCTGCTGCACATCTTTACTAGTTCGGTCACTCTGTCTAGCCAATCGGTACAGGTCATTTTCTCCCTCCTTAGTGTCCAACCTTTCATACAACTCTTCATACATCTTATCCTTAGCCTTTGCCACCTCTCTCTTTGCCATGCACCTCATCTCTTTATACTCTTGTCTACTTTCTTCATCTCTTTGACAATCCCACTTCTTCTTCGCCAGCCTCTTTCTCTGTATACTCTCCTGTACTTCTTCATTCCAACACCAGGTCTCCTTGTCCTCCTTCCTCTTTCCAGATGTCACACCATGCACCTTTCTAGCCATCTCTCTTACTAGCTCTGCTGTAGTTACCCAGCTATTTGATAACTCTTCACTGCCACCCAGTGCCTGTCTTAACTCTTCCCTGAACTCCACCTCACAATTACCCTTTTCAATTTTCACCATTTGATCCTTGATGCTGCCTTCACACTCATCCTCCTCTTCTTGATCACCAATGTAAGAATAATAGTTTTACACTTTTTAAAAATAATACAAAAAAAACAAACAAAACAAAAGAAAAAAACAAATGCAGCTTATATAATTATACCAAATTATCATAATATGAAAACATTGGTTAAGAATAGATACAAGTTGATTTAATAATTAGAGGCATTTTAGCCAGTTTATAGAGAAATTAAAGGTAAGTTGGTATAATACAAACAGGAATTGCAATATAAAAGGAGAGAAAAGCTGGCCTATGGTATATGTAGGGAGAAAGCCAGGGGATAGAAACTGATAGAAGTAAGGAAGTGAATGAAGAAGGGAGAATAAGAAGATGTAGGGTATAAATAGGTACTGTATTTTTCTACATTTAGGGATGTTGGTGTCGAGCAAGGAAAGAGAAAGGTGTTTGGTTGCGAAGTCTTTCAGAATGGTTTTGAAGGATGGGAGGGAGGGTATTGACCAGATGGACAGAGATAAGGAGGTCCACGCCTAAGGAATATATTATGAATACAGACAATGCTTAGCAGATTTGACAAGTTTCTGACAGACAGGAGTTTTTGGTCACTGGATCGTAATGACCAACTAGGAACACAGTTGTGTAGAATTTTAATTAGTACTGGACAAGTAGATTGATTCTGAATAATTTTATAGATGATAAGAAGCTGGTTTATATGTTAGTTGATGAGATAGGTCTAACCAATTTAGGATTTTGCTGTACAGTGGTGGGTTCTGAAAGGCGTATTGGCTACAAATTGGCTACAAATTTAGCAACTTTGTCATAGCATTGTTCATGTTTTGATTTTTGTGATGCCTGAAGGTTGGTATGGTAGAGGAGACAAAAAGAAGTGTGGGGAGTAGATAAATAGTGGCAAGTGTACCTCTAGTTTTTGATGAGTTTTTCTAATGCAGTTTTGTACATGCAGGTCAAAGTTAAGATTACCATCCACTATCGCCCCTAATTACTTGCTAATAGAAGTGGTTATATTATCAAGAGAGAGGACTTTAAATGTTGATTTTTTTCATAGGAGCAGGATTTGGGGAAAATTAGTAGTTTCATTTATGTATTTTTGTTAGGGATGAACATGAATTATGAATTACAACACCAAGTTCCAGCTGATGTTGAAGTTTCCGGAGTTTTTTTTTTTGAGATGTGCCACATTGTCAGATGTGCAAATGAGTTTGGAATCATCTATGTACTATATCAGGGAGGCCAGTTGTATGGATGGTATTAGTGAAAATGTTAAACAGGAAGGGACCAAGGACAAAGCCTTGTGGTCCACCCCTGATAACTGGGAGGTATGGAGAGAAGGAGGAGTGTTATTTTACTGACTGATACCTATTGGATAGGTAGCTTTTGAACCATAGAAGAGTTGGCTGAGAGTGACCTAATGATAATTTAAGATATTGAAAATTAAGAATATTTGTTTAATAAGAATTTTAAAAGGCAATACTTTGAAAATAGTGGACGAAACTAATTAATTAAATTGACAACAAGGACACAAACAGCATATGGAAACTAACAGCAGAAAAAAAAAACAGAAAGATTCATGAAGGACAGGGATTAGTATATAAGTCACGAAGAATGACATACATTCTTAAAAGAGAAACATGAGTATGATCCCATATACAATGATAAAATTATCAGAGTATCCAGACAAATGGCAAGACTATGAAAAAGTTTTGAGAAAAGAACATCAATGAGGCAATAGGTAAAACACAAGAAAAATAAACTGCAGCTGATAATAATATGAATGAAGCATACAAGGCAATGAAGAAAAATGTGGAAAATATTTAGATTCCAATTTAACATTTCTGTTTTTTTGGAATGAAAAAAGAGTCATAATTCCAGTTTACAGGAAGGGTAAAAACAAAATGAAAACTTCAGCAAAGCTAGAACTTCCACCGAGTGACTTCCCAAACCTCTTGTATCAGAGGCACATGGGATATATGCAAATGATCCTTATGAACATCAGCTGTTTCAGCTAATTGGCAATTCTGAATGTCCATGACTTGTTTCGTCGTTTTTACTGGACAACTGCAGACCAATAAAGCCAAACCCCACTAGCTGTGGATATGAATATTTCAGCCTTATTATGACCTCATCAGCACAGCGCAAGCAGAGTGTTTGACTAAGCATTAGAAACACAGGGCTGTAGCACCCAGCAGATGTCTACTTATTGTTTTAGTTTGTTGTTTGTTGTAGAACGCAGCCTGGGATGTTGTCAGGTCCCATGGATGCTATGTTCTTGGCTTTGGAGAGTGTGTTTTTTACCTGTGCAGCCATGATTACAGAAACTTTGCATTCTTCCGGTATAGAGATGGGCCCTTTAGGGGATGAGAGAGAGGTAAGGTTAGCACTGAACCTATCTGCCAGGATGTTGGCAATATCAGTTGGTTCTGTATATTTAGTGCCATTGTGCTGTAACTCAGAGCAGATCTGAGTGTTGCCATTGAGATTCTTGACATAGCTATAGAATGCTTTGTGGATGTCTTTAGAATCAGTGGCGATTTTGTTTTCATAACTAGCTTTGGAGGATTTTATGAGGTATCTCAGCTTCTTACTGAGGCTGACCAAGGAGTTCCTCCAATCATGGGATTTTACTCTTTTTTGCAACAGTTTCTTACTTCTGTTGTAAAGTTTGTTTATGGCAGGGGGCCACCAGATTGGCTTCCTTTTTTTGGAGGATAACATCGTGGTTCTGTTAGGGATTGCACGATCTATCCACTCGTGTAAGTGCTTATAAAGTGCAATTGTATAGGATTCAGCAGTCATACCTCTATTGTCATTCAGCATGGGTGTCATGAAGTTTGCCACTTCTGTCTTAAGAAGCGTGAAGTTGTCTTTGGAGAAATTTTTTATGGTGGTTTCCCTAATGGGGGGTGGAGGTGGGATGTGGATGTCTAGGATAATTTGGTTGTGGTCTGATCTGACCAATGAGGAATTGACCTCTGGTGTGGAACACTGGTTGCTCATGTTGGTAATGACTAGGTCTAGGATATTGCTGCCCCTGGTGGGGGTGTGGATAAGTTGATCCAAGGCGTTGGAATTTATGAATTCCAGAAAACGTTGAGCACAAGAGTTGGTACATGAGTAGTTTTCCCAGTTAATGGTGGGGTAGTTGAAATCGCCCATTATTAGGGTGTGAGGTTGTACCCTAATATTTTCCAGTCAATCAAGAAATGAGGAGTGGGAATCCTGAGGCATGGTGGGGGATCTGTAGCAAGCTACAGTTTGGATTGTGGTCTTGCCTAGAGTTAGTTGCACTTGGATAATCTCGGATGCATTATGCTAAGCAACTAGCCTGAAGGTGTGGATATCCTTAATGAATATGGTCACGCCTCCACCTTTAGTGCTTTGGTCCAGGTTAGGTGGCCGAAAGGTGTAGTATGAATTATAGCCTGGTAATGCGGGGGGGGGGGAGCTCTCTGGAGTCTTGATCCAGGTCTCTGTCACTGCACAGATGTCGATGTTTTCCATTTTAAGGAGTGCCTCGAGTGAGTGCATTTTGAGATTTAGACTTCTAGCATTAAGTAGCATTACCCTCAGACTTTGCTTGCTTGTACCTTTTATGGTGGTGAATTTGTCATTTAAATCTTGCCTAAAAAAGGCACTATAGGGGTGGCGTGAGCCTTAGCCAGTATCCAGAATCCCAAGGGTGACAGGTGCAGGCCATCTCTGGCAAAGCATCGTGGTTTGTCGATCATGTCATCCCAGGCAGACAGATACTGGATCCCCTTAGAATGACACCATAAGCTTAGCCAATTGTTGAAGTCAATCATTTTGTCCTTGTAAAGTGGTATCATTCTGGGTGATGGCAGGATGCTACTCAGGGTGAGGGTCATACTTGCCTGGGCTGCAAGATCGGACAGCTCCTCCATGTCTCTTTTCATGTAGTCCAGGGAGGTACGTCTCAGGTCATTCACACCAACATGGACAATGACAGAGTCATATTTGTACTTGTTGTGGAGTGACTTGAGTGCATGTGTTATGTGGTGGATCCTAGCACCTGACAGGCAGCTGACAGTAACTTTCTCCTTGTTTAGCCTGGTGAGTGGAACATCAGTGTGCCTGACTATAGAGTCACCTATGACTAGAGTGTTGGGTAGGTTGTTATGCCTTATGAGCTGTGGTTGAGTGGCACACTGAGTTTGTGGGCTATGTGTCATTTGAGTTGTGTAAGGGGGTGGAGGTTGCTTGTGTTTCTGCTTTGGAGGTCCCTGTTGCTTGGGTAGATATTTTTTGAGAGTCTCCGCAAATGTAGGTGTGTGTTTTGTGTTTCTATGTGTGTGTTTTGGTAGTGTAGGTTTTAAGGGGCTATGTGATGAGTGTGGTGTATTGCAAGTGTTTACCTTCTCCTCTTGACTGTCTAGTCCAGTCTTGGGTAAAGAGAGCTTTGCTTTCAGTTTGGCTATATAAGTGCATCTCTCACAGGTTGTAGTGTTGGATGGTAGGAGAAGAGAGTTGTCTGTGTACATGAGACAATTGCTGCATTGCTCCAAGATGCCCAGATTCATCAGGTAGACAGGAGAAAACATCGGGAGCTGACCCTTAGATATGCCTGGATAGCTGCTTATTTATTAAGTACTAAAAACTGTTTTCCTCTAGACAAGTGAGGAAAGTTGAGTGTTGTAGTAATTTGTAGCTTACTTAGTGCTTACAATGAGTTCTGAACAAGTGCTTAGCTCAAAGAAACAGATTTGAGTGCTGAAACTAGAAAACTGGCTAGTTCTAAAAAACTAAATTAAGCTAGAAGGCTTCCCTCCAACACAGAAAGGCTTGGGGGCTCAGAAGCTTACAAACAGTCCTGGATACAGCAAATCTGTATCTGGAATAGAATGGCAGGAAACAAGCTCAGAAATTTTTATTTTTTTTGTAAAGGGGAAAGGAGGAGCAGAAACTAACTGGGTTGGCCTTTTCAAATGTTCTCCCTGGATTTGGTAGAATGAGGTAAGGACACTAGACTGGGAGGAGTGTCCCAGATCAAATTTACAGTAGGGGCGGGCAACTGCAAAGCCACCAAGTATAAAAACAGGATACCAATAGGGAGGGAGGGTGGAAACAAAAATCAGAACAAACAAACCTAACCAGGTGCTTAACCATTGTAGAAAATTTCTAGTTAATACCTCACACAGTGAAACTAGCTAGCAAAGTATAGGCAGACAATAAAAGTACTGTAAATAACTCAGAAATAAGCAAAAAAACAGGATACTTAATGTTATATATCACAGATTAGTTGGCTCAGAGCCCTTCTTCCGACTTCCTAAGATTAGCTCAGTGTGAAATGTCAGAAACACTCACAGGTTAACTTCTTAAGTAACAAAGTTGAAACCTGAAACAACTTTAAAAAAAAACTTGAAAGAACCTATGAGGTGCTTACTCCAAGCCGTAGTCCAGGCAAACCCAGTCAGCCAATGACCGCAAACAATTCACTCTCACTGAAATGCTTTACTGGCCTTGGCTAAGCTATGATCGCCTGGAACATGTGCTCAGACACACAGCCTCTAGTAACAAACAGCTAGGCCCAAAGCACAAGCCTGAATATTAAACCAAATTCTCCAGCAAAGCACAAGCCTGAATATTAAACCAAATTCTCCAGCAAAGATTCATTAGTCACAACGCTTGAAGCACACACACAAAAAGTGATCACTAGCAACCTGGAGAAGTGTGGACCACAAAATAAAACACCATGATGGCACAAAGACGATGCTTACTGGTTTATCACTTTTATCTACTTAAAATTTTGTAGAACAAAGTAAAGCTCTCTCTACCTACTTATATATCTTTTTTCTTTCAGTTTCACATAAATATATATGTTAAATGCTTTTAATATGACTGTAACAGCATTTTGTTGATGCAATAATCATTTTTTGTACTTTTCAGCTCTTAAATATTTATTAATCTCTTGTTAGCGATCTTTTTAATTTTGCTTACTTAAGAGGTACTCTCTCTTAATATTATATGTTTATACATATTGCAATTTATCAAAATCAGATTTTCTATAGATATTTTGAATTCCTACTTCAGTGTCTATCTTTTAATTGGTAATGCTGCTGAATTGTAAACATGTATTATCTTTTGTTTATATCATCATTTGTAGATTAAGGTAGCAACTTTCATAATTCTCAATATGCTTTAAGTTGTTTCTCTACCTATCTTTTATTGAAATCAACATAATGAATGACTTCCATGTGTTTTTGAATTTAGAGAGTAGTCAGTATTTTAATAACTATTTATATAAACATTGAGTGAGAGAGAGGGAAAACTCACAGTGAGGTTTCATTTAATTCATATACAGTATGTTTATGTAGTGCAGATTATTTTCAGTGTCTTCCTACCACGTCCGCCATATTATGTAGGGTACTTACAAATCAGTCTTGGTAAATGATTCAAAATTTAGTCCAGATAGCTCACAGTTCAACATCTTTCCCACTCGAGAGGCTAATATCTCTGTTTCTCAGTTATCTCATGTTCTACAGGCCTCTGCCTACACATTACATCCTTAAAATACTAGAAAGGACTACAACTCTTTCTTTACAAGCGTGACTCTCCATAGTACATCCTTTACATTCTCTCCCTCCATCTCTATCTCTTTCTTTCTTTGCAAGAAAGGCCATCATCTTCCTATTTTGTATACTCCTTTTTATAAGAAAAGAATGCAGATTCTCTTTTCAGACTGCTCTCAGACTATAGCCCCACACAACAAACAGCATATATTAAGGAGCACTATACCACACAACCCTATGGCAAACTGAGATCTCTGGGGAATGAATAGCATTGGTCAGCCAGATTCAACCACAGCTGGCCTATAAATTCCTTAGCACATATAACTTTCCAGATTGGGCACCATCTGGCAGTATATACAACTTAGGAATAAGCATAGCACTGTCATTGCCTAATTCTATATACACTTCTCAGTAGCAAAAGCTTTTTTCTCTTGACTCAATGGGGGAAGTTCACTTCATTGTTTTTCAGTTTCTGCCTTATATAAGTGGTACATTTTGGATTATTTTCTGCTTAAACTCTGAGCTTTGGCCAGCTAAGACCTACATGCAATCAACTGGATGTATAAGTGAATTTAAGTAAATCTTTATCTGCACTTTTTTCAAATAATACAGCATTTAAATTGATTTATTTGTGTTGCATTGAATACCATCTAGCTGTAAGTTGTAGCTCCGTTTTTTCAGTTAGTTCCCCACCCACCCCCCCGGTTTTGTTTTGGTGTTAATCTTGGTGGCTTTGAAACTGCCCGCCCCTCTTGTAAATTTGTGTTCGATTCTCAGCTAAAGCGTCTTCTGTGTGGAGACATGCGTGAATGGGCGTACCTTCGTTGAGGGTTGTGCGTCAGAGCTGGCAACTACCCACATAAAAATCTACTGCCAATCATTAGTGTACCGGTGTTCCACTGTGGCGACCCCTAACCGGGAAAAGCTGAAAGACACAACATACTCCTCCTGGGCCCATCTCATTTGCTCACTCAAAAAAAAAAAATAATAATAAAAAAAATTGCACTTTTTTCATCTGCTTTTACTGTATTTGTGTTTCTTCCTACTTTATTTTGCTTTTGCGTCATCTTAAAAGCACTCAGTTGTGTTTATTACTGCTTGGTTTAACTATCATTCTAAGCCTTTCGGTTTAAGCACTTGGGCTTCAGACCAGTTGTTTTACATTAAGAAGGTTTGTGGTCTGCACTGTTGTGGCAGGACAAATAGCTTACATCCTTCTAAGTTGGGAACTGCTGAGTGAAGGCTCAGTGTCTGTTATTTTAAAAGCGTATTAGTTCTGGTTTAAGCACTTGGGCTTCAGGCCAATTATTTTACATTAAGAAGGTTCATGGTCTGCATTCTTGTGGGAGGAGAGGCTGGACTCTGCCCTTCTGAGCTGGAAATTTCTGGTTAAAGGCTTATAGTGCCTGCATATTTGAACTGTTTCTTACTGAAATTGATGCACCTTGTTTGCTGTAGCATAGACTAGATCCAGGCCTGCTGAATCTAGCTTTGTTTGTATAACTTGAGCACTAATCCAGGCCTTCTTTTTTGGAGTAGGTTCACCTGAACCCCAGTGTCAGGAGTGTGCAGTTAGAACTTGTCTGATTGAAGACTACAGGAACAGGGCTCAGTTTTGAGAGTTTTTAATGGTTAATTGGGTGATTTGTTTAAAAGCCTTTTCTGATTGCTTGTAGTCATCTAAAGCTGTTTTAAGTGTATTTTTTACTGTTTGTATTCATTTTAAGCTGTTTTAAGTGTATTTTTTACTGTTTTTGCCTTATCTTTTCAAATTTTTTTTTCCTTGTTTCCCACCTTTCTAAGCTAGTATAGTCCAGTTTTCAGGCTAGTGCTGAATTCAGGGCTGTGTTACAATTTTCTGAGTTACCCATACCTTACTAGGATAGAGGGAGGTTTCTCTGTTCACCTGTGAGAGAGGGAGCTTTGAGCAGCCATCTGTCCCTGGAGGAGTGATTCCAGCCCAGAAGTTAGTAGTTTATAGGCCATTTTGGGATAATTTCTATCTCTTTCATTTTCCTGCTGTAAAAACCACGTTTGCACGGTTTTGCACATGTCCAGGAAGTGCTGTTTAGCTAGGGCTAAATTTATCCTGGCTCCACGAAGTCTCCTCTTCAGTTTTTCCCTTGAAAGTAGTCTAACTCTCAACCGAAGCACTTAAAAAGCATCCTACAGCCCAGCACTTGCTCAGACCTAATAGCAAGCACTAATATACCCCAACACTTGATTGCCCAGCAGGGCAATGCTCATTATTCACCCCACACAATCCAAGCGACTAAGCAGCTCACCCTACTATTCAGGCATGACCAAAGGGCAATTTCTGGTATACTCTCCAGTCCAGCTGGTGAACCTGGGTATCCTGAGGCAATGTTACAACTGCCTCATGTACGCAGACAACCCTCTCCTCCTACCACAAAACATTAACATATGCAAGAGATGCAATTATATAGCTAACTTGGAGGCTAAGCTCTCTCCACCCAAGACTGGAACAGGCAGTCATGAGGAGAAGGTTAACACTTGCACCATACCTCCAGCCTCACATAGACACACTAAACCAGCACTGGCAAAAAATACACATAAATACGCAAAATTATACTCGCAGAATCTAAATAAAAACCTGCAAAAGCATCACAGATCTCCAAAGCAGACACTCAAAAAACCTGCACCTCCCATCACAAACCAGACAACACATAAAACAAAAAATCAGTGTGCCACACAATCACAGCCCTTAAGGCAAAGTAACATACCTAACACACTAGTAATAGGTGACTCTATAGTCAGGCACACTGATGTCCCACTCACTAGGCTGGACAAGGAGAAGGTTACTGTTAGCTGCCTGTCGGGAGCCAGAATGCGCTACATAACACAAGCACTCAGGTCACTCCAAAACATGTACAAATATGACTCTGTCATTGTTCATGTTTGTGTGAATGACCTGAGACATACCTCCCTGGAATACATGAAAAGAGACATGGAAGAGCTCTCTGATCAAGTAGCCCAGGTGAGTATGACCCTGACCCTGAGTAGCATCCTGCCCTCACCAAGAATGATACCGCAGTATAAAGAAAAAAATGATCAATTTCACCAATTGGCTAAGCTTCTGGTGTCATTCAAAGGGGATCCAGTGTCTGTCAGCCTGGGACGACATGCTCGACAAGCCTCATTGCTTCAAAAGAGACGGCTTGCACCTGTCACCCCTAGGCTTTCGAATACTGGCCAACACTCTTGCTGCCTCCATAGTGCCTTTTTTAGGCAAGGGTCAAAAGTCAAACCCACCTCCATAAACAGCACAAATAAAAAAATGAGGGTTATGCTACTCAATGCCAGGAGTTTAAATCTCAAAATGCAAGCGCTCGAAGCACTCCTCAGTATGGAGAACGTCGACATTTGTGCAGTAACTGAAACTTGGTTCAAGGCTCCACAGAGCACCCCAGCACTACTGAGCTACAACTCATACCACACATTTCGGCCACAGAACTTGGACTGAAACACAAAAGGAGGGGGTTTATCCATATTCATCAAGGCTACCTACACCTCCAGGTTAGTGGCGCAGCATGATACCTCTGAGATCATCCATGTGCAACTAACATCGGGCAAATCTGCAATGCAAATTGTGGCCTACTACAGATCACCCTCCATGACCCAGGACCACCACTCCACCTTTCTGGAGACACTGGAAAACATGAAGGTCCTACCAAACACCCTGATATTGGGCGATTTCAATTACCCTACCATTCACTGGGAAAACTACTCGAGTACAAATTCCCAGGCCCAGCGCTTCCTGGAATTCATCAACTCAAATGCCCTGGATCAGCTGGTAAACTCCCCTACCAGAGGTGAAAACATATTGGACCTGGTCATCACCAACATGGGCGACAGGTGTTCCACACCGGAGGTCAACCCGTCGCTGGTTAGATCAGACCATAAACTAATCACTCTGGATGTCCACACCCCACCACCACCCCCAACTAAGGAAACCACAGTAAAAAACTTTTCTAAAGCAAACTTCACCTTACTTAAGACAGAGATGGTAAGTTTCACAGCCCCCACACTAAAGGATAACGCTAACCCAAGATGCAGAAACCTTTACAAATGCACTCTATGAGCACCTTCTAGGATGCATGGATCATGCCATCCCTAGCAAAACCAAGACTCACTCCTCTAAGAGAAGGAAACCAGTTTGGTGGACTCCTGCAATAAACATGCTATACAATAGAAGGAGGAAACTAGTTCAGAAAAAAAGCAAATTCCAAGAAGGAAAGACATCCCTGATCAGTATCAGTAAGAAACTAAGGTCCCTCATGAAATCATCCAAGGCTAACTTCGAAAGAAAAATAGCCAAGGATTCAAATGATAACCACAAAGTCTTCTTTAGCTATGTTAAGAATCAAAGTGGTAACTCACATATATGCACTGAACTAGTGCAAAATAGCACAAAATATACTGAACCTACTGATATTGCCAACATCCTGGCAGATAGATTCAGTGCAAACTTCACCCCCCTCTCACCTCCAAAAGGGCCCACAGCAATAGTGGAAAAGTGTAGTGTCCCAAAAATCACAGACGCACAGGTGAGAACAGCCCTTTCAAAAGCCAAAAACACAGCATCAGTGGGACCAGATGATGTCCCAGGCTGCGTCTTGCATGAACTACAGAACAAACTAACCCCCCATCTAAACACACTGTTCAACCCCAGCCTCTCCATAGGCTACATGCTTATAGAATGGCACACAGTAATGGTTATTCCTCTCTACAAAGGAGGGGCCACAACTGACCCTGGTAACTATCGCCCCATAAGCCTGACTAGCGTGGTCTGCAAGGCTGTGGAGCACATCATAATGGAACTCATTAACAAAGACATTGGGAACCTCCAAACACTTGACCCAACCCAGTCTGACTTTGTTAAGGGCAGATCATGCCTACTAAACCTGGTTGACTTCTTTGAGACAGTCACCAAGGCCATAGACAAGGGAAAGGTGGTTCACACAGCCTAACTTGATCTTGCCAAGGCTTTTCGACAGCATTCCCCACTCGGGTATTACAGAAAAACTCACCAGCCTGAACATAAACCCCTATGTCATGAGATGGGTTGCCAACTGGCCTACAGACAGAACTCACATGGTAAGAATTGTGGGCTCCTGGTCCGACTATAAACCAGTCACAAGTGGTGTCCCTCAAGGCTCGGTCCTGGGACTCCTACTGTTCGGCATATACTTCTCAGAAGTGCAGGCAAACAGAGGACTATGGCTAACCAAGTTCGCCGATGACTGCAAACTGGGAGCCATAATTGACTCTCGGGCTGACACCGACATCCTCCAAAAGGGCCTTACTGAGACGGACACCTGGTGTCAAAGTCATGGCCTCAAGCTAAATGCCAAAAAATGCATAGTCATCCCATTTGGGAAAAATAAAACACCCACAAATTACCACATAGGTGGCAGCCCCCTTAATACAGAAGACGTAATAAGAGATCTGGGGACCCAGGTAGATAGTAATCTCTCCTTTGACAATCATATTGCCAAAGTAATTAGGAAATCCATCTATGTGGCCCATCTAATTAATAAAGGGTTCACATCTAGAAATAAAGAGGTTACAGTGCCCCTCTACTCGTCACTCATTAGACCCATCATTTAGTACAATGCCTCATTTGGGATGTACCTCACAAGCCACTTCAAACAGCGGGAAAGACAACAAAGTACCTCACCAAGAGGATTACTGGCCTCAAACATATGTCCTATGCAGCCCAACTGAAAAAATTCCAGCTGTACTCAGTGGCATATCGCTTACTCAGAGGTGATCTCTGCCTGACTTAGAAAGTCATGTCCAACTCAGAATTGATGAACATGCTCCACCTAAAGAAATCCAAGATACTGCAAGCCACGCGCTCTAGTGAGCTAAACCTCACCTCAGCAATAAATAGAACATGCTGGAGGGATAGATTCCTGTCACAGAGACTCCCCATGCTTTTGAACAAAATTCCAAATTACATCAGGCAGAGCCCCTCACTAACACTCTTCAAGAGAAACCTTAACAAGAGGATGGGTAACAGAAAATATACCCCTGGGATCACTTCATTGGCTCTTCTTGACAGAGGATCAGTTAATTAATCAATGGGGTGGCAAAAGCGGACACACTCTGGCTAGGGTTATAAATGCCCTCGGGCAGAAAGCCTAGTACCTACCTATGAACCTATGAACCTACATTGCTCATATGATTTGTTTGATCTTTTAGGGCTCTCCAGTCTGATTTGAAGGCACTTCACTTTTTTTCATGTATATATAAATCATGGTCGTTGACTGATTTGTTTCTTAATCTAGTAAAGGTTGTTAAAGTACATGCAGAATGACATTAATGAACCTCATTATTTTCTGATTATTCAAAAGTTTATTATTGTTTTTTCTAAACTGAATCAAAAGAGTAGTACTACTTGGATATGGACTTTTTATCCTGGTATACTTGACATTCCAAAAGTCAGAGATAATGCCAGTTATAAACATACTAAGCTCACAAATAGCTTTGTTATTCGTTGAATTTAAGAAGAAATATAGTGGGACGCTTTTAAAGCCAAACAATGGTGTCATCTTATTAAAAATAATACACATTTTAACAAACAAAAATTTACAAAAGGGAGGAGCTGGAAAACCAAATTAAAGTGGTAGAAGTAAGTTTAATAAGCAGTGATGATGCTAATGTAAACTTACCAATTTGAAAGGAAAAAGAAAGAACACTCTGCAGGGTCCACAGTAACTGCATTTCAGCCATGTGTTGCTTAGTGATTACTTCCTAAACAAAATATGTTGTATATTACATGCACAGATCATCTCAGTTGCCATAGTTCTGGCCAAAAACCATGACGCATTGCCATATTTACATATACCATTTCCTGATAAATAAGCCACACCCATTGTGTAATGTAACGCCACCCCTGCTTTAACTATCTTCACCCAGTCAACAACCAACAGACAGAAATATTAATTATGAATACTGTATACAATGACTGCAGCAAATGCACTCTGACACAAAAATAACATGCAAACAGATTATTTTTTTTATTTAGCAACAATTTGTTTCAAACACATAAGAGTAACCAAACAGTTACAACATTATTGTTGAGGCCAGGCTTTTTCTACCTTTAGTACCAGGTTGTTCAGTAATATCTACGTTTCTTCCCTAGAAGTATAACCAAAAACATAACTTGCTTTCCTTCCAGTAATCAAATTATGCTACTGGCAGGTACTGCTTCTTTGTGCAGACAGTGGCATTTATTAGGTCCAGACCAGGCCTTATTTATTTATTTATTTATTTATTTGTTTATTTATTATTTATTTATTTAAAATTTGTTCACAAGAAAGGTCTAACTGGGATACAGCCCATTTTCAGTGGAGGTCCGGGGAGAAACATTCCAGAACACGTGTTTGGAATGATTCTCTTTGGAAGTGCATGCTATTGCTGCTTTTAAACTCAAATCATAAATTGATCTGTGTCCACAGAAAGCTAAATAAATTGCTCTGTGCCCAGTGAAAGTTACTGTCAGAAAATATATATCATCTGTCACTTATGTTTACTGTACCATTTATTGTTGTTTTAGTAACCATTTTTGTGTATATTTCTTTACATAAATGAATAAAACACTACTTTGATCTCTCTGTGTCATAGACAAAAATCGCACTTTTTTTTTTCCTTAGGGGAAGTTTAGCTGAACTATGTAAAACTGTCTGCATAAAGTGCAACGTCTGAGGTGTGCAAAGTTTTGGAGGGTAGGAATCCTTGGAATTCATGCAATTGAGCCAACTGGACTAAGGGAGTATTTTTACCCTAGAGATATAGGAATATAACAGGACTTGCTGCTGGGACATATTTGTGTCCCAGAGACTCCCCCATCTATGGAATAAACTCCCTCTCCACGTCAAGCAGAGTACCGATTTATTCCTTTTTAAGCGCAATCTGGATAACTGGACGGAAAATTGAAAATGCATCCCTGGGATTCCACCCATGTCCCTGCTGGACAGGGGTATTGGGTGCTGTTTTGTCTATCCATAGTCTAAACTCTTGGCCAGGATTATAAGGGCCTCAGGGCCAGTAGCCTAGTAACTTCCTATGATCCTATGATATGCATTCCATATAACTCATGCTACACTATGCAATGCACAGACACCTAGAAATATGTTCATGCCTCCACTCAAAAAAAGCACTACCATAAACACCAAAAAAGCTGCAACACAAGGACCACAAACACCAAAGAATCTAAACCAACATCAAACTTTATTCTGGTACCTTGGCCTTTCGCCTTATGGAAATAATTAATACCATCAAATGCTATCTAATTTATGAACCTAGTAATTCAAATTGACCAGTAAAACACTATCAATTAAATATTTTAATTATTTAAACATTTAAAGGTATAATGACAAAAATTATTATGAACTTAAAACATAAATATTAATTGCATAGAAATACATAATAAATACACATACTGACATGTACACCTCTATTATAATCAACTAAAACATTATCAAACTACCAAGAATTTATTCTTTTATTATTTATATATATGTACAAATCAATGTGCATTATTTTGAACATGTATATACTTATTTCAGCTAATGATAGTAAATAAAAAAATGTTTTGTTTTACTTTTATTATTTATGTTTATAAAGTTATATTACTGTCCAAATTCGGGTCTAAATTATAACATCGAAGTTCAAAAACCTCGAATGTTATAATATTGAACCCAGTAGAGTGAACACTTGAAATAGCGAAGCTGCAGAACACAGAATACTTTCCTAGGAAAAGTATTCACTGGGCCGTTTCTGCAGCTTCGCTATTTCCTCAACTGTGAAGCGAAGGTTATAGACCGGGTTAAGGTAAGTGTGCGAATGAAGGTGAGTGTGCGATTGGGCGTGGGTTAGGTGAGTTATGGGTAGGGCACGGGTCAGGTAAATGTGCGATTGTGTGGACGTGAGGGTTAGGGTGGGGTAGATGAGTTAGGGTTAGGGAGCGGGTAAGGTGAGTGTGTGATAGTTAGGGACCTTAGGTTTAGGGTTGGGTTAAAGTAAGTGGGTAGCTAGTGGTGTATGTCTGGTTTAGTGAAGGGTTTTGTGAAGTGTATGTGTGTGGATTATTTATTTTGCTATGCTTGAGCTGTGTGTATGTTTTCGGAACAGCAAATTTTTTGTCCCTGGGAAAAAATTCGCTATTCTAACTGTTCGGTTTTCTGGTGTTCCGATTGAATGAGTTCGATATTATAACATTCAAAGTTTTTAGACTTTGATGTTATAATATAGACCCCTAAATTCATCCCCCTAGGGTACAATGTCCTATAATTTATGATCATCCTGCATTCTAACCTATTAAGTTCCCTCTTAAAATTCCCACCATCTGTAACATTAGGTCATGCTAAAACACTAAAGAATAAGCTATTTACCACTCCCTTGTGTGCATAAATAAAGTGACCGGCTACTGGACTATCCATATTGCATCTCCTTATAGCTCCCAAATGTTCCATTAAACATACCTTGACTTTCCTATTTGTTTGCCCAATATACAACAAGGTTTCCTACAATCACACCCAATGATAATATAATTAATGGTAGGAGGTACAGAGTTACAGAATACTTTAATTGCAATTCCTTTGGAGTAGTGTATATATCATTGGGTAAATCCAATATTACCCAAACCCATTTGTGGGTAGTTGATTAATTATACTTCTTAGTTATCATGCAGAATTGCAGCTTTCTTTTTTTGCTCCTTTGAAATGTTAAGTGTACTTTGATGGCATAGCTGATCTAAAGGTGACAATGTGCACACCAGTGTGGCTTGTAGTGGCAATAAGAGCTTCTATCATAAGTACATTAAATATAGTTGTGAAAACCCCTAACATACTCCCATGGGTCAGTAACATGTATATAAGAATTTAGCTTTGCTCAATAACACTAATGTTAGAGTACCACACCAATCTCTTTTATTACTCCACCATCATGCTTTACCTCCCTTACATAATCAACATCACTCATTTTAATACTCACTGCTGTCTGTTTATACAGCCATATGCATATATCATGGTAGGCTTCACTGCTTACCATTCCCCACTTGAGCTACAACCTCTCTGAATCACTCATACCCTGCACATGGCCACTCTTCATGCAAAATGTCTTACTCCAATGTGGTGTCTTCCATTATAACAAAGTCAAGTAGAGTTCCTATGCTTCGTTTAAAGAATTAAACAAATGTAGCCAGTATTTTCATGTCTGAAGCAAAATGTCACCAGAAATGGTCAGGCTTGTTCTCATGACCACTTGCACATATTTACAGCTTGTTAGTTGCTTAGAGCACAGGTATTAGCTGTCACAGCAGACCAGATAGTTTTTGAAGCAAAATCTTTTCACCAATAAATGAATGTCAGCAAACTCCACAAATAAAAAACAACCTTGGAACTTTACATAGTTCATTGTACATCATCCAAAGCCAATTACAAGTTGCCTACCAGAACATCTGGTTAAATTTCACATTGCACTTAACTGCAAGCTCACCAATCACTATGGTGTAATATTTATTTACTGTATTGACAGGCTTGGGAGGAAGCCAAGTCAGCACAAAAGTCAGGAATAGAAATAACTCCTGACACAAATACTGTGGTAAATAAATGAGAAAATGTTACTTAGATTCAGAATTATGAATTAATTTTGTGTTGATAGTTCTGTACATAACTTGACCAAGAAGTAGTTTATACGTACTTAATGCTATTAAATGAAAGAATGCATTATAATGGAAACCTTTGAATGATATCTAGTGTCTGTCATCAATGACTTTGAAAATATCTGTGTTTCTTTAGCAATACAATATGCTAATATACAAATCTGTCACAAGATGTTTTCTTAGTGGTATTGAGGGATAGCATTTCTCAGGCCAAGCTTACAGGTCAGGAATTGCTGCTGACTTCAATAGGGTGGTCACTATGTCAGAAAGTGTGATTCATTTTCTGCCAATTTATAAATATATGCTATATTATTATTTCTATTAATGCTTTGACCATGAACATTTTTATATGGTACTTCAGTGGAAATCTCTTAGTGATACCTCACTCAAGTTCCATCATGCAACTAAAAATATACAAATACATTTAAATATAACATTTAGAAAATGTGTCATTAACTGTCCACTTAACAGTACTATGGAACAGAATTTCACAGACCAAATTAGGAAACTGGTCCCAAATAGCTGCTGACCCAAAGAGAGTGATCAGAAAATGAAGAGTTTTGACCTATTTCCTATAAAATTATGAATGAAAGATGTTAGTATTTCATAATAAGTTGTCCAAAAGAAGTATAAAATGATCTTTGTGGTGTCATTTTTTTGCAGAGTTTATTACATCAACCAATTTGAACTTCTGAGCAGCAATTTTCCTTATCCAACATGTATACTATTTTCCTGGAGGCATTTCAGTCAAAAACTGCTGTGTCAGGCTAATACATGACTTCTAAGATCACTTAACTTTATTCTTAAAATTGACTTGTGAACATAATTTTGACTGACTGACTGACTGACCGACTGATTAATTGATTGACTGAGTAACTGGCTGACTGATTTTTGAAGAGTGCACATTTCCCAGCAAATAATGTTCCAGATTCCAAACTTTGGGAAAATAAGACTAGAATATTAATTTAATTGCAAAACTCATACTTTCTTGTTTTCTGTTTTCACTTTTTTTGCAGTATTTTTTCCACCATCAGAAAAGAAAATCATGAAAGTGATTTAGTTTATTAATGATATAGCAAAGATTTTACAAGCATGATTAGTCCATAGATTTCTCTCAAACTAACTTCACCACTATCAAAGTCGTATCCTAGCAGGCCATAGTCGTATTGAATAGCGTTACCTGGAATACGCTGCCAGGTAAAGTGCTCATAGATCTGCAGTTGGTTGAAATACACAAGATTTAGCCAATGAACAGGATATGCATTTTCTTTAAGGTGCATGAACACTTGAGTTCATTTCACTGGATAATGGTGAGGATAAATGAAGCATATGTAAGGAGCTAGTCATGCCAATCCTTTCAGTTGTAAGTGATATTTTGTAAGGTGTTAACTCTGTACTGCCTTGAGACAGTTAGAAGGATAAATCATGTTTATCTGTGCAAGCCTGTACTCATATCAGAAAAAGAGCACTAAACAGTGAAACTGCTCAAACAAGATTCATTCCACAAGTACAAGAAAGTGGACAGCATTATAGAAGTTTCAACATTTTTAACAAAGATGAGGTAGTTTGGATCTTTGGAATAAAACATCCCTGGCCAGCAGTGATTGTGTCGGGGTCTGCTTCACTGTGGGTAAGGGGGGTATCAGATAAAGAAATAAAACCAAAAGTGCTAAGGAATTTTTCTGAGGCAAGCATAAAACAGTAGAATCAAGTAAAAGGAGCAAGTAGCCTTTGAATATAGATATAGACATATGTTAACAGGAAAATAAAAATGTTTATAGCAAAGGGATCATAAAATAGATGATGAAAAAAACAATAAAGAGAAATGAAACAGGCCAATATGGCTTAACAGGAAGATTAAGAAGGCAGCCCTTGCACAAATGTTAATTTCTTCAGCTAATGAAGACAGGAGAGAAGTTCTAAAGCTGACATCTGTAGAATATTTTAAAAAGGTGACCGAGGTCCAAAGAAAGGGTAAATCTATAAAACAATATAGTAGAACAAATAAAGAAAGGTAAGACAGTAGTGCTTATATACACAAAAGAAAGAAGGGATATTAACACTGAACTGTAGAGACTGAGAAATAAAGGACAGAGTATAGAGATGATAGGGAGAAGGCAAGAATTATCAATGAATTCTTGAATGAATTCTTTGCTTCTGTCATTACAAAAAAGAAGGTAGAAGGAGTGCTAACTTGGCACAGTGAAACAGGAGTAAGAGACTGGACACCTGACAGAGAGTCACAAACCGTGAGAATTGAAGAAAGGAAATTCATGCTTTTTATTACTTTATATATTTATTTACTTTTTAAGGTACAACAAGGTATATGATGCTGACAACATACCCCATTGTACTAAAGAAACTGGTGGAGGTGCCTACAGATTCTTTGACATGATTCTTTACTCAGTCATTTAGCAGAAGTAAGGATCTGCAGTGAAGTCAGGCAGTGATGTCACTCCATAAAGACAGACTCCAGGATTCATTAAACTCCATGTAGAGGAAGAATGAAAGGAACAGAGTGGATTAGAATGGTAGAAGGTACAATGGATTACAAGGTAGTACTCTGAGACTTAAGGGGCGTGGTGTTGATTTGAACGAACAACCTACTGCAAACTCACAAAGGAATACGGTCCAGTAAAAAAGACAGTGACTGTTATACCTGCAGAAGAACGAAACAGTAGTTTGCATGTAACAACAAATAATGCAACTGATATGAATTAATTAAACAATGGTTGTCTGACAGGCACTTGACCGAAAGGGACAGCACTGTGTATCCATTTTTTTCAGGTCTTCCAATCCTAATGAAACAACAGTTCCAACAGAGGAAAAAACGATCTCTAAGCAGAGACTGAAAAAGAAGGAAAATGTCAAAATAAATACATATATGCAAGATCCTATAGATAAAAAGTTAGATGTGTTGACTGTGAACTTATCACAATATACTTTGAATGAAACAGTGTAGAATTCTAAACAAATGCTTATCCTTCATACCTGCATTACTTTCATGACTTAGTGAATTTACTATTGCTATAAAATATTTTTCAAGAAACATAACACTTAAAAATGTGTTTAAAGTAAGCACTAATACTAACAGAGATGAAGTTTCTGTTAATATGTTTTAAAAAACAGTACTTTTATTCCCCTATGGCATCCTGTAGTGGAAACCTTTCTAAAAGTATGTGAGAGTGAAGTTGCTGCGATAAGGAATGACAGAAAGACCAAATGTTGTTATAATATGAATACTCATGAAAAGAAAGCCCTACAGGAACTTGTGGAGAATAATGAGATTATCATAAGATCAGCAGACAAGGATGGGGTGATTGATTAAGCTGTCTGATGAAGTTACTTCTGTAACAAAAACGAGTGTTATGGTGTTTTACTTGCGTTAACTTGAGACATTAAACCTGAGTTTATACCATTTTTGGATATTTCCTGGATATTTATTGGCGCTTTTCTCCACCTGGTGTTGGTTTTGTTCTTAAGGATGGGGTGATTGTGATCCTGGATAAGTCATGTTATGATCAGAGAATGGTAGAACTATTAAATGATGAAACTACTTATGAAAGAATACAGAGGTATGATATAGATAAAATTGGTAAAAGAATGACAACGAATTTATATGACCTTATGATCACACAGACCATTACCATATGGATCTATACCGATATGTGTAAGTGAATAATCCTACAGTTCCATCTATTAGAGGTTTATCAAAACTACATAAGAATAGCAGCAACCTACCGATACTCTCCATAGTATCAAGTAGTGGGTTGGTCATAGAACCTCTTTCTATTTATACTGAACACAATCTGAAGATAGTGTTATTGAGAGCAACAACTGTACTAAAAGATACAGAAGATTTTTTACAGACTTTTTCAGCATACTGTCAAACATCTGATGCAACTCGAGAATTTTTGATCATAACAATAGATGTAAGGTATTTGTTTACAGTTATTTCCAATGACTAGGGTATTGAAGCTACACATACATTTTTATTGGCAAAGCTAACTATGAGAGGAAACATTTCCTACAAATATGCTCTTTGCTTGAATTGGTGTTAGAGAGCAATGTACTATCATTTGGAAATTAATATTTTTTTACAAACATGGGGAGTATTGATGGCCAACTCCTGAATGAACAGGTATTCGAATATTGTCATGGCCCAATGGGAAATAGAGTTTGCATTTAATGGCATGAATATATGGAAGGAGTAAATTTTGTTTTGTAAGAGATTTGTTGCTGACAAATTATTTCTATGCTAGGGTGATGAAACCCAACTTTTAATGTTTGTTGAATATGTTAAGCACACAACATCCTTTTTGGATTTTGATGTTCACAGCTCAAGTAAGAATACAGACTTCCTTGATGTGACATTGAATAAAGGAGAGGACAGCACCTTGAGTACACTATTATTTCAGAAACAATGCTGGAAGAATCATCTCCTGCATTGAGATAGTATGCATTCTAAGTATATATTTTTCACGTAATCAAAGGACAATTTTTAAAGAGCTCTAGATTATGCACTAAAGAATATGATTATGAAAAGGAATCAATGAAAATAAAGCAGCAACTTTAAAATAGAGGATATAAATTAAATGCAATCAGTGAAGGAGCTTCAGAGGTTAAGAAAATGAGAGAGAAAAGAGAAAAGCCGTATTTCCTTCGGGAAAGTGAAGATAAAGGAAATATACATGTATCTAATAGAAATGAGACAACAAGATGTATACTTACATATAGCCAAGATATATGACAGGTATATAATATAATTAACAATAACTGGAAAATTCTAACATCAGGTGAAGAAATTAGTATAGTAGGATACGCCCTGCAGTTTTGTTTCCAGTATAGAAAAAATCTGAAACAGCTACTCTGCCGCGAGAGAAATACTAGGAAAATGGACGTAACCCAGAGAAAATGTACATTTAAATGTGGGACATCTAATGCTTGTGATTATGCAAACACAAGTAATACATTTTAACACCCTACTAGTAAGAGGAAATATAAATAGAATAGTTATGCAGATTGTAATACACAAAATGTGATTTATGTTGCAAAATGCAAAGTCTACTTACTGTTTTATATTGAAATGACCAACTGCCCCTGTGACATCTCAGTGATAAAAGGCTAAAGAAAGGAATAATGCTTTATCACAACATATAAATATTTTTTCCGGACACAGTTTTTATTTTATGGTGCTGGAGATTATAAATGAAAATTTAAGGCTAAGAGATTTATGTAATTTAACTGAAATTGCTGAGATAAAATGAATTGCAGATTTACAAGCAGATAGAACCCCTGGGTAAAATGGAGTGCTCCCTTTAAGACCGGTCTTGCAAGGTCGTCAACTGAGGAAGAGCGTTAGATTGGTTACATCCATGTTTAAATGAATGGATTCAAGACTGTATTTTTAAGATCTGAAGAAGGCTGTTTGCTGAAAACACTTATCTTTTATTGTTAGAAAAGTTATCAGAAATATTTTTACTGTCAAGACTCTCATTGAGATTTATTTTATTTTATTTTACTTCTAGTCTTAATAAAAAGTTATCATCCTGGAAGAACAGCTTTGTTTTGTTTTTAATGGTGATAACATAGTACAGGAGGAGTTAACAGAAACATCTGAATGGTGACACAGGCACACAATCTACAAATAAATGCCGAAATGTCCGCTTGTAATGCTGTCCATCTGAAAAGTGGAGTTCCATGTTAATCAAAGCATTGACAACAGTCCTGCTATTCAGAAAACCAATGAAACAAGTATTGAGAACACATTTAGATATTATATATATATATATATATATATATATATATATATATATATATATATCAGATAGCAATCTGAACTTTCATCGCCAAGTTTCAAAACTGCTACTGAAAGCCTATTTTGTGCACATCATAACTCACATCATGCTTAGGATTGTATGACAGTAGTGTAGTCAAACTGTATTACAGCACTAATAGAGTATAATGCTCTTTTTATACATACCTCAACAGACACATGGAGCAGCTGGAGATACCACTGGGCTTTCTCAGAAAGATAACACAGGGCCTACACACCATCCCATGATGTCTGTGGATAGATTAAAAGCAATCTCACTGTAAACTTTATTGTACAAGATGGTATGACCTTTGCCTGGCCCCAGGCCAGTCTCTGACCCTTCCTTTGCAGGAGTACTGCATAGCCAAAAATGTTATACAGCTGATCACATCAGCAATGTCTGTTGAGGAAATGATAGCAGTGTCCCACATGCTTGTATAAAATGCTCTCTGTATTATCAAGCAACAGCTCTGACACATACAACCAAGTTGGCTGCAGTGAGAGTAGAACCCCTATCCATCTACATACACAGATCACATGACATAGTACTTAATGCAAGCACCACTGCTCAAGTGTGACTTGGAGTATGTCAAACAACACTTTACAGCTGATGACATCAGCACTGTCTGGGGAGGAGACTATGGTAACAACAGTGTTCCACATGCTGGTGTAATAGGTTCTCTGTAATGTCAAGCAACAGCTCTGACACAGACACACATCAAATTGACTGCAGTGAGAACAGAACCTCTGCCTGTCTAAATACACCAAATACAGAGCACAGTATTTAATGCACATGGCACAGCATAAGTCTGTGTTATACATGACTGCAGGTGAACATATAGTAGGAGACAGCAGGCCATGTGGGAGATAAGAGTTTGGGAGGCCTGCATGAAATGAACATGTAGGCATGTAGGCATGTGCAAGTATCAAAATATTGGTCATCTATGCCATTGGAGAAGTAAGTGTTGGATGCATACTTATGCCCTTCTGTCTAGACACATACACTCCCAATTGACTGCAGTGAGAATCGTACCCCTATCTATTTAAATACACCTGCTATAGAACACAGTACTTAATACACACACCATAGCACAAGTGTGATTTACACATGACTGAAGGTGAACTTATAGTAGATGACATCAGTAGGACATGTGATGTATAGGCATATGCAAGTATCAAGCCATGCATGCCATTGGAGAAGTAACTGTGGGATGCATACAACTGCTGTTTTGTTTAGAGTGAAACACCCAGGTGACTGCAGTGAAAATAGAACCCCTACCTATCTTAGTGCATGGATTACAGAACATAGTATTTACTGCATATGCCACAGCACAAGTCTGATTTCTAAATGACTGCAGGAGAACCTATAGTAGATGTGGAAGACAAGAGTTTGAGAGGCCTGCATGAAATGGATGTGTAGGCATGGCAAGTATCAAAATACCAGCCACCCAAGCCATTGGAGAAGTAATTGTGTGACAAATACTTCTACTCTTCTGTCTAGACACACACACACACACACACACACACACACACACACACACGCACACACACACCAAGTTGAGTACAGTAAGAACAGAACCCCTAACTATCTAGGTACATGAACTACAGATCACAGTACTTAACATATACACTGCATCACAAGTCAGATTTACACACGAGTACAGGTGAACGTATAGTAGATGACATTAGCAGGCAATGTGGGGGACAACAAGTTGTGAACCCTACATAGAGACATAGCTTCATAGGTTCATATAAAGCTAATAACCTATTAGCACTAGGTTGTGGAGAAGCCTAGCTGTGTAAAAAAACACAAGTACCCTTGTTGAGCATAGTTGTAGTGATATTTTTAGCAGAGCATGTTTGTGAGCAGCACCAGCTGGCCTTGTCCATGCAGGACATAGGTGCCAGCTCAGAAGTGATTGCACAATCACCCAAACAGTAGTCAAGGCTGCCACTGAACAGGGTCATGCAGTGGGAGCCTATTTCAGCCACTGGGGTGGCACCTGTGTCCCTCATAAGCAGGCCCAGTTGTTACTGCTCACAAAATTGCTCTGCTAACAATGACCAACTAAATATGCTTAATAAGGATACTTGTGTTTTTACACTGCTAGGTTTCTATAGCCTTGTGTATAGTGATAACCATGTACTCCTACAAATTACTAATGTAATATGTGAGAGATACAAGTATACAATGAATATAGAATAAATGCTCTCTCTGTCAGGTAACAAAGAACCAAATATCAAACAGGCTGTCTGCACACACACTTCATCTCCTCAATTAACCAAATGCACAACACATAAACCCACATATGCAGAGGTACTCATTAGAAGTTTACCAAATGAGCAGAGGCCTCATAAATGCAAATTTTCTGCACACATGACAGTTCCAAATGAACCTACTACACATAAAAATGTATCAGTGTCTCACCCATTAAGCCCTTAAGGCAAAACACCTCAGAACCAATGTCTTGATCATAGGCGAATCTATAATGAGATACACAGATGCCCTCCTCACCAGGTTGTACAAGGAGAAAGTCACAATCAACTACCTATCAGGTGCAAGAATCCACAAAGTCAGGCATGCACTCAAGTCTCTCAACAACAAAGTACAGTTGTGAAAAATCTTACCATAACAGTAGATGTCCTTGCCTTCACTGCTGCAGTATTCTAACATACAGAATTCCCTGTCGTGGAAGCCCAATGTCCTGCCATTCTACCAAAGACTCCAGTTGCTTTGTATGTACACCAAATGTCACCCAAATGCTCCTTGTGTAGCAAAGGGCATAAAGGAGACATTCAGGCCTACCAAAAACAGAACTGATTGCCCAGTAGTAATAGCAGTTCAAGAAACCCAGGAGGTAATCTGTACATCTAGGAAGGCAAAGGACTAGGGGGGCAGTTGAGAAAGGGAACAAATACTGCAGCAGTGAAGAGAAGACAAGGGAATCTATCATTGTGGTAAGATTTTACACAACTGTACTATGTCCTTATATTCACTGCTGTAGTATTCTTACATATGGTAGACTGCCTAAACACAAGAAGAAACTTCAGAAGGCGAAGGAACATAAGAGTCCCCTAAAAAGCCCTGAAGAATGGCACTAGCAAAACCAGTCCTAGCTCTACAGATAACATCCAACTTGTAGTGGTTGCTAAAGGTATGCACACGAGTCCAGGTAGCTCCTTCAAGAACAGAATTAGTATCTAAGCCCTTGAAAAAAAGCACCAAAAGAAGCCATATCTCTAGTAGAATGAGCTTTAAGTGAAGAAGGATGGTTCTTGCCATGAAAGTGTAACAAAAGGAAATAGACTTAGAAATCCAAGAACAAATAGTTTGCTTGGATACAGTAAGTCCCAAATATCTAGAATGAAAATAAACAAATAACTGATCAGATTTTCTAATAGCCTTACTCTTATCCACATAAACCCTAAGCTGCCTATAGGTTCATGGGTTCATAGGTTGGCAATAGGCTATCAGCCTTAGGGCCTATACAAGCCTAGCCATAACAATTCCCTGGATATTTTTCCCACAATATTTACTCCCTGGACCCTGTCTAGCATCGCAAGTGACGTGATCCCCGGGGTGAATTTCCTATCTCCCATCCAATCCTCAAGGTTTCTTTTGAAGACTGTCAAGGAGGCACTCTGCTTGACATGTATGGGCAGTCTATTCCAGAGTATGGGGAGTCTCTGGGTCAGGAACCTATCCCTCCAGCATGTTTTGTTCATTGTGATGACAAGGTTTAGATCCCTGGAGCATGTGGCTCTGAGGGATTGGGATTTCTTTAAGTGGAGCATGTCCAACAGGTCAGGGTTTGACATGGCCTTTTATGTTAAGCAGAGATTGCCTCTGAGTACACGATATGCCACAGAGTATAGCTGGAGTTTTTTAGATGGTCAGTATAGGGCATCTGCTTTAGGTCTGTGATTCTTTTAGTGAGGTATTTCTGTGGCATTTCCAGCTGTTGCAGATGTCTTGTGAGGTACATACCAAATGGGGCATTGTACTCTATAATGGGTCTAATGAGAGATGAGTACAGTGGGACAATGACCTCCTTTTTTCTGGATGAAAAGCCTTTAGTGATGAGGTGTGCCACAAAGAAGGATTTCCTGACTGTTGTGGTGATGTGGTTATTGAAGGTGAGACCACTGTCCACCTGTCCTAAGTCTCTTATCACACTTTTGGTGTTTAGTGTACTGCCACCTATGTGGTAATTCATGGGTACATGGTTTTTCCCAAAGGGGATAACTGTATATTTCTTGGCATTAAGCTTGAGCCCATGGCTCTAGCACCAATCATCTGCTTCTGTAAGGCCCTTTTGTAGAATATCTACATCATTTGAGGATTCAATAATGGCTCCCAGTTTGCAGCCATCTGCAAACATTGTTATCCAGCATCCCTTAGTGTTGGCCTGTACTTCAGAGAAATAGATGCCAAACAAGAGCGGTCCCAGCACTGAACCCTGAGGTAATCCACTTGTCACTTGTCTGGAGCTGGATTTGGAGTCAACCACTTTTACAGTATGAGTTCTGTCAGTAAGCCAGTTGGCAACCCATTGAGTGATGTAGGGATTTATGCCCAGCTTAGTAAGTTTGTCTATGATTCCAGAGTGGGGGATGGTGTAGAAGGCCTTGGCGAGGTCCAGATAGGCTGTGTGGACCAGCTTGCCCTCGTCCATAGCTCTGGAGACTGATTCAAAGAAATCAATCAGGTTCAGGAGACAAGATCAGCCCTTCACAAACCCAAACTGGGTGGGGTCCAGTGTTTTAAGGTTGCCAATGTCTTTGTTTATAAGTTCCAGAAAAAGAAGTGAATTCCGCTAAAGAATGCAAAGCGGAACAAAAAACAATGTAAATATTGGAAGAGCATTGCACCACAGGTATTAGTATTTCATCTGAGTATGCAAAACTTGCTAAACAACCAAAATGGCAGAAAGACGGCTTCAAAACAACAGCTTCAATAACAGGCTTTTACCATGTTGAATCCACAATATATGAAATATGGAGCTTTGTTGTTGTAAAAGTCAAGTGGCATTGTAATTCCACAGCTTTAAAACATGTGGATGTCATAAAAACTGAAGAAACAAACATAAAAGTGAAGAACCATTCTGATGTAAACAATGGACAAGCGCTTTCAGCTTTTTCAAGCCTTCTTCAGATCCAAGTAAGTAAGCTGGGTTCAATGTTTAAAAGTTGGTATCATCCAATGAAACACCTCAGTGAATGATGTATATTAACCAATCAAGTAAGTCCATTGGTACACACCTCCATAGCTTGAAGTACAAACTCTTTATTTAAAACTCTTTGTTTAGAACAACATGACAGTTTGACATTTCTAAGACAGACTCAGACATCTTTTCAGAAGGAATATTAATAAAATCTTTTCAGTAGGTTCTGGTTAAAAGAACAAGCTCTGCATAAAAGCCAAGATTTGAGAGAAAAAGGTGAAAAAAAAAATAAATAAATAAAATGGTCATTTAGGGCACTTCTTTTTATTTCATTTCAACAGTTTCTTTGGGACATCAGAGCCTAAGTCAGTATACCTAAGGTTTCTGTTAATGAAAATAGGTCATAAGTGGGCATAGCTCATTGCTCGTCTATTTTTAAGAAAATGTTTTAAGAGAACACAGCCATTAAGGCCAGGGGAGCTATCTGCCCTCAGCCGCATTATCCATTTAGCTTCCTCTCTCTCAGTCAGATTGGTCAGGTCTCCTTCTCTGGAAGTAAAATGTATCTTTGAAATAACCATGAAAACAAAGCTATGTCTCTCAATCTCATGTAAATGAAGAAAAAGAGAATTTGTTTCCTTTCTGTTGCGTATATCAGATTGATGTTTGATATTTCTTTCCTTTAGCTTCATATTAGTTTTTCCAACATAAAATGCTGTGCAGGAAGTGCAGGTAGCTATGTAAACAATATTGCTGGTTAGGCGATTAGCTAATCCATGAAAAACAAATGTCTGTTTAGTAACCGGATGCTTAAATGTGTTGCTACAATTGATTACATTGCAGACCTTGCAGGAGCCACATTTCTTTGTTCCTGATGAATTATTATGTACATAGTTGTTACATATCCCTTCATTTGAGCATAAAATCCTTTTGAGATTCTTTTTATTTTTGAACTGGAAACTTGGGTTATCTCCAACAATCTCTTTTAACGTTTTATCCGAAGTTAGAATCGGCCAGAACTTTCTGATCACCTGGTATACGTTATCATAGTCTATAGTGTAAGTCAAATTGACCCTTGGGTTAGATGTTGTTTTAGGTATAGCTAGGGATGGTGTACTTTCACCTTCTCTGACCTTAGAGGAATAAAAAGGTTTGCCTTTTCCTTTACGTATGTCATTAATTCTGGTCTTGTTTAGTTCTAAACTTCTCTTTCCATAGCTTTGTTGGCTGAAATTATTAATAAGCCTCTCTTCTTCCTGCAGAAAGGTTGCCTCTTCTGTACATAGCTTTGAAATCCTTGCAATTTGATTTTCAACAATGTTAGAGAAAATATGCATAGGATGCATACTGGAAAAATGGAGCATGTGGTTTCGCCACATATATTTCCTATAGAGGCAAGTGTCTATTCCCTTCCCCGGATCAAGAGATAATCTCACATCCAGAAAGTCAATCATCTCTCTAGATGTTTTTACATCAAATTTCAGGAAAGTAGTGGTCTGTGACAGGAAGTTAACAAAGCTTCTTAGATCTTCTTCTTTGCCCTTCCATACAATAAAGGTGTCATCCACAAACCAATTGTACAGAATTATCTGGTCATTCCAAATGTTATTAGCATCCTTGGACCAAGCTCTCTCCCAGTTGGCTTAAACCAAGTTTGCATAACTATTGGCACAGAGCATGCCCATGGCAACCCCCCATCTCTGCCAATAGTAGCTGTTGTCATAGGTAAACACATTGTACTCCAACACGAATTCCAAAAGACCACATATCAAATGTGACTCTGCCTTCTCTTCAGTTAGAAATTCTTTTACTGCTTCAATGCCATAATTATTTGATATGGAAGTGAATAAACTATTCACGTCTAGGGTTACCAATAGCAGACTCTCAAGATCATCACGATGTTCTAGAGCTATATACAGATGTTGTAGATACTCAGCTGTATCTTTAATCACAGTGGAGGCCCTAGGTAGCATCTTTTTTAGTTCTTGTTCAATAAACATAGAAATAGATTCCATCAATCATCCTCTACCAGCCACAATCTCAGATCTATCTGAGAGTGAGTGAGCTGAATGTTCGAAATATTAACCACTAAAGAATTTATTGTGTTACTTTCCTTTTCTCTCTCTCTCTGCTTACAGATCTCCCTGTTCAAGAGACTTTGTTCATCATTAAAAAGGGAGCTGCTCTGTGATGGTAACATGTTGTGTTCCTCTCTTAGGTATTGTTCCTAGTGGATGACCATTGATGCCAGTGCTATTAAAAGGACTGGTATTATTGACATTAATAATTGCATCTGAGTCATGTTCTTGTTCGATAACACAAGCATTTTCATTGGTGACAATACTCCCATTCAGGATTGTTCTGACTAAAGGCTCTTGTTTGTCCATGTGATGGACTTGTGCACTAACCAAAAGATCTCAAGATCTATGGTTATTATTACTGGTGTGCAGAGTTGTACCTCTCTGCTCAGGATTTCTATCTTCTTTCCGTGGATGCTCATTGAAGTTTCTGACTTTAGGCCATGCAAATAAATGGCCTTTCTGTATATCATTAAAGTCTATCATTAATTTCTGAATTTTAATGCCTTTTAGCTTAACTTCATATGCTGTTAGCTTATCCTGTAAATTCTCCAATTTCATGAAGTTATTATCAGACAAATTCATACTTTCAATTTCTTTTTGTTTCTCTTCTATCAAAGTGCTCATTTCTTCTTCTTGAGGCTTGAAGAAGTCAACCAGCAGTTTCATATAACTGAAACTTGTCTGTATATTAATTGTTTGCCATTTGGCCAAAAGCTCAGGGTAGGCAATTCCATAACTGGGCATACATCTAACCCTGAGACTTCTAGGCATAACCTGATGATGTCGGCAGGCTTCCATATGGAAACGTTGCCATTGTAATCTCTTTAGCTTAAAGGCCACATTTTCAACTGTTTTAAAAATAGACTCAAAGTTTAGGTCAACCTTTTCAGTTTCCACAACTGAAAACTCAGTTGTTGCAAGATTCAACTGAATCAGTGGATTGATCATGCCAGACATAAAGCCTGTCGCTAACTTCTTTCTTTCCATGTCAATTAAATCTAGAGACATTGCGTGGAAAAGGCAGTAAAAAAGTAGTGACTCTTAATACAAACTGCTGTTACAAACTGTGTGCGGAATACACAGCAAACAAAAGTCAATCCAGAAAAAGAAGTGAATTCCAATAAAGAATGCTCAGCAGAACAAAAAACAATGTAAATATTGGAAGAGCGTTGCACCACATGGTTACTAAACAGAAATTTGTTTTTCATGGATTAGCTAATTGCCACTGCCTAACCAGCAATATTGTTTACATAGCTACCTGCACTTCCTTCACAGCATTTTATGTTGAAAAAACTAATATGAAGCTAAAGGAAAGAATTATCAAACATCAATCTGATATACGCAACAGAAAGGAAACAAATTCTCTTTTTCTTCATTTACGTGAGCATGAGAGACATAGCTTTGTTTTCATGGTTATTTCAAAGATACATTTTACTTCCAGAGAAGGAGACCTGACCAATCTGACTGAGAGAGAGGAAGCTAAATAGATAATGCAGCTGAGGGCAGATAACTCCCCTGGCCTTAATGGCTGTGTTCCCTTAAAACCTTTACTTAAAAATAGACGAGCAATGAGTTATGCCCACTTATGACCTGTTTTTATTGACAGAAACCTTAGGTATACTGACTTAGGCTCTGATGTCACAAAGAAACTATTGAAATGAAATAAAAAGAAGCGCCCTAAATGACCATCTTTATTTATTTTTTCTTCTCCTTTTTCTCTCAAATCTTGGCTTTTGTGCAGAGCTTGTTCTTTTAACCAGAACCTACTGAAAATATATTACTATTATTCCTTGTGAAAATATGTCTGAGTCTGTCTTAGAAATCTCAAACTGTCATGTTGTTTTAAACAAAGAGTTTTAAATAAAGAGTTTTAACTTCAAGCTATGGAGGTGTGTACCAATGGACTAACTTGATTGGTTAACATTCATCATTCACTGAGGTGTTTCATTGGATGATACCAACTTTTAAACACTGAACCCAGCTTACCTACTTGGATCTGAAGAAGGCTTGAAAAAGCTGAAAGCGCTTGTCCATTGTTTACATCAGAAGGGTTCTTCACTTTTATATTCGTTTTTTTCTGTTTTTATGACATCCACATGTTTTAAAGCTGTGGAATTACAACGCCACTTGACATTTATAACAGCAAAGCTCTATATTTCATATATTGTGGATTCAACATGGTAAAAGCCTGTTATTGAAGCTGTTGTTTTGAAGCTGTCTTTCTGCCATTTTGGTTGTTTAGCAAGTTTTGAATACTCAGATGAAATACTAATACCTGTGGTGCAACGCTCTTCCAATATTTACATTGTTCATAAGTTCCATGATAATGCATTCCATGCCTTTGCAGATCAGGCTCATCAGACTGATGGGACGGTAGTTCCTGGGATCCAAGATGGATCCCTCCTTGTGGAGTGGGATAACTGTAGCTGTGCACCACTCAGTGGGCACGAAGCCTGAGGTGACGATATGATTAAACATGACACTTATGTGAGGTGCCAGTTCATTTTGTAGTTCATGTAGTACACAGCCCAGGATGTCATCTGGTCCCATGGATGCTGTATTCATAGCTTTGGAGAGTGCGGTTTCTACCTGTGTGGCTGTCATTACCGGAATTTGGTGATCTTTTGTTATTGAGATGGGACCTTTAGGGGGTGAGAGAGGGGTGAAGTTTGCACTAAATCGATCTGCCAGGATATTGGCAATATCCTTGGGATCAGTACATGTAATGCCATTCTGTTGTAGCTCAGAGCATATCTGAACATTGCCATTTAGATTTTTGACATAACTATAGAATGCCTTGTAGTTGTCTTTGGAATTTTTGGCAATTTTGTTTTCATAACTAGCTTTGGAGGATTTTATGAGGGATCTCAGCTTCTTACTGAGGCTGGTAAGGGAGTTTTTTGCATCCTGGGATTTCCTCTTTTCTGCAACTGTTTTTTTATTCTGTTGTATAGTTTGTTTATGGCAGGGGACCGCCAGATCGGCTTCCTTTTTTTGGAAAAGAGCGTCTTAGTTCTATTTGGATGGCACGATAAATGCACGAGTAGATGTGCTCATACAGTGCCTTGGTGTAGGATTCAGCAGTCGAACTTTCAGGTCCCATCTGCATGGGTGCCATGAAGTTTGTCACTTCTGACTTGAGTAGCATGAAGTTGGCTTTGGAGAAGTTTTCTTATAGAGGTTTCCTTACTGGTGGGTGGGGGTGGGATGTGGATGTCAAGGGTGATTTGCTTATGGTCAGACCTAACCAATGAGGGGGTGACCACTGGTGTGAAGCATCTATCTCCCATGTTTGTAATGACCAGGTCTAGGATACAGGAGACCCTGGTGGGACAATGGATTAGCTGATGCAGGGCATTGGAATTTATAAATTCCAAGAACTGTTTAGAAAAGGTGTTGGTACCCGAGTAGTTTTCCCAGTTAATGGCAGGGTAGTTGAAATCACCCAGTATTAGGATGTTTGATTGTGTCTTAATATTGACCAGTATGTTTAGAAAGGTGTAATGAGAATCCTGGAACATGTGGGGGGATCTGTAGCAAGCTACAATTTGGATTGCAGTCTTACCTAGTGTTAGTTGCACCTGGAGAATTGCAGATGCAGTGTGTTGGGCAAATAGCCTGGAGTTGTGAATATACTTGGTGAATATGGACACTCCTCCACCTTTAGTGTTTCGGTCTTGGTTTGGTGGCCGAAAAGTGGGGTAAGAGTTGTAGCCTGGTATTGTAGGGGTGCTCTCTGGAGCCTTGAACCAGGTCTCAGTTACTGTGCAGATATCGATGTTCTCCATTTTTATGAGTGCCTTGAGAATGTGCATTTTGAGGTTTAGACTTTTAGCATTGAGTAGCATTATCTTCAGATTTTGCATGCTTGTATCTGTTATGGCTGTGGTTTTGTCCTTTGAACCTTGCCTAAAAAAGGCACTATAGGGGTGGTGAGAGCTTTAGCCAGTAACCTGAATCCCAGGGGTGACAGGTGCAGACCATCTCTGGCAAACAATCATGATTTGTCGATCATGTTGTCCCAGGCAGACAGATATTGGATCTCCTTTGAATGACACCAAAAGCTTAGCCAATTGCTGAAGTCAATAATTTTGTCCTTATACTGTGGTATCATTCTGGGCAAAGGCAGGATGCTACTCAGGGCTATGTACTTTCAAAGTATGCAGCACCCTCTCACTGATAGCTTGCAGAGAGGGGAAATGTAGGCAGATTAATAGACTGGTTAAGTGATAGCTCATTAACCACCTTAGGCATAAAAGAAGGGTTAGTGCGAAAAGATACTCTGTCCTCATGAAAGATCAAACAAGGAGGGCAAGCCATAATGGCCTGCAGCTCAGCCCCCCCCCCCCCACCTCCCAGCAGAAGTAAGAACTAACAAAATAACCATTTTGCAAGAACAATGTTTCAAGGAAGCTGAAGAAGCAGGCTCAAAAGGAGCTGAGTCAACTTCTCCAAAGCCAAATTAAGACCACAGAGAAGAGGAACGGGTTTCCTGGGAGGTCCAATATTAAGGACACTTTTAATGAACTGTCTCACCTCAAATCTAGAAGCTAAAACAAGAGAAAGAGGCAGACAAGCAGAGATACCTGATAAGTAGGCCTTAATAGAAGAATAAGCCAAACCAGCATTGAGCAACTTAAAAATAAGAGAAAACTGAAGGAACATCCAAAGTAAGTGGGGTCAGGTTGAATGAGAGACACCAACTAGAAAACTTCTTCCATTTTGCAACTAAGATTTCCTAATAGTAGGTTTCCTGGCCTCCTGCAGGTGTCTATGTGGAATGAAATTCCTGTCACCTGCAGTATCAGTTGAAAGGTGGACAGGTGAGGATTGATGAGAGATCCCTTGATTTTTGTGATTAGATCCACCTGGTGAGGTAACTTATGATGATTGCCCTGGCTAGATGCAGAAGTAGAGGGGAACCAGTGCTGTCATAGCCAAAAGTGATTCAACAGAAAGATTTTGGGAACATCCTGCTGAATTTTGAACAGGACTTTCAGGATGAGAGGAAGAGGAAGGAATGCATAAAGAAACATCCTCTTTCAAGAAAATGAGAGGGTGTCCACCTTCCCTACCAGAGGACGTGGGACTCTGGCATAAAACACTTGAAGTCGTCTGGTCAGAAGGAAGGCAAAACAATCTACTTGAGGAATACCCCACAGATGGATAATGTCCAGAAATACATCCCTGTGAGGCATTCATTCATGGGACTGAGTTAAGGACCTGCTCAGAGTGGCTCTCACAGTGTTTTGACTGGAAGGGATATAAACTGTCTGAAGAGTCACTTGATGCTTGACAGCAATATCCGAAATCAGATGTGCCAACCAGCAAAGAAGATAAGATCTCGCCCCTCCATGTTTGTTGATATACTACAATATACCACATTACTGTGGCATTGTCTGTGAACACCTTGAGAGGCCCTAGAGAGAAAAGAGGATGAAAGGCCTGATGAGCCAGGATAAGAGCTCTCCTCACTTTGACACTGATGTACTTCTTCTGCTGATGAGGTGATACCCTATACCTTTAGAGAGCCAAATGTCATCCCTCATCCCATGTCTGAAGTGTCACTGACCAAATCCTGAGATGGAAGAGAGGGATGAAAAGAGATCCCTGGATTTAGAGACACCTGCTGAATCTGCCACTGAAGTTCCTGTCTGAGACAAGGAAGAAGAGGAACTACAAAGTCTAGAGATGTGCTTGTTGAAGACACAGTGACTTCAGAACCCACTGACACATTCTCATGCGAAGTTTGGACAGAGGGAGCATCGGAATAGTGAATGCCATGAAAGCCAGAGCTCTCAGAAACTCCCTGATGGTAATGGAAGCCAGAGGAATAAGAGTGTGAAAGAAATAAATGAGAGTTAAGACCTTTGGAGCTGGCAGGGAGGCAAGCATTGGCACCATCTGATTTCTGCAATCCAGAAAAACATGGTCCTGAGAAGGAGTTAGAAAAGACTTTTTGACATTTATAGTGTACTCCAGGCTCTGAAGAAGAGAAATGGCACAATGAAGCTTTTGCAAAAGGATCTCTGGAAAGGGTGCCTGAATCAGTAGGTCACCTAAGTAAGGAAATATTTGGATCCCTTGAAAAAGCAATCACAGGAGCAAGGCATTTGGTGAACACCCTTGGGGCAGTAGAATGGTCAAAGGACAAAGCAGAGGAATGACAATGCCAGGAAGCAACAGAGAAATTCAAAATCTTCACGAAAAGATGATGGATCCAAATATGGAGATAAGCATCCTTGAGATCCAGACACTCCATATAGGCCTGAGGAAGCAAGAGAGGAAACAGAATTTGGAGGGACAACATCCAAACGTAAGGCACTTTTAAAAAAAGTGATGACAGTGATCTAGATTAGGTCATCAATGCCCTCTTTTCTGGGCACTAGAAACCATCTGGAGTAGAACCCTTCCCCCTTTGAGACACAGACACCTCTTCAATGATACCCTGAGTAATGAGATTTTGAAGAACTTCTGAGAAAAAGGGAAGTTGTTCCCAAGGAGGCTGAGGAATACCCATAAAAGGAGGATGGAACTTCCACACCATGAAGTACCCCTGACAAATGATCAACAGAACCCAAGCATCTTGAGTGTTCTGAAGCCAAACAGAAAGAGAAAAAGAAAAGCAAAGAGTAAGAGGAATGTGCCTGGAAAGAGATGGATAGTCATACAGTACCTGGTTTATCTGAAATAGAAGGCTTCAGAGTCCATGGAAACTGAGCAGCCTTAGGGATCACATTTGCCACTCTTCTTACCTTTAGTAGAAAGGTGTCACTGCCTAAAAACAAAGGCAAGCTTAGCAGGGTAGTTTCTCTAAAATTTAGGCACAGGTGAAACAAACACATGTTTAAGTTCCTGTAAGGCCTTACCCTTATCCTGTAGGGACTTAAACAAACCAGCAGCAGCTTAAAATCCAGAGGAGCACCCATCAACTTAGCTTTAATATCATTATGTAGAGGTTGAAGCCTAAGCCAATAATACCTCCTCATCACTGAACCAAAAACAGCAGCCCTAGAATGGGCATCTGCCACATCTTAACTACATTTAGTAGAATGATGAATGACTTGAGAGGAAGTCCCTAGCAAGTAAAGGACAGAGTTGTTATCCTCAGTATCTGGAAGAACAGAAATAAGTTGACAGGCCTGCGAAAAAAGAGCCAACACATACATAGACTTATGGGTCTGATAATTCATAGCCCTGAAACTTAGGGTAGCAGAAGTTTAAACCTTCTTATCCAGCCTTTCCATAGTTCTACTGTCCTTGTGGGAAGGCAATAACTTGGGCGAAGGAAGTAACTGAGACATCTTATCAGAGGCTACAGACACTAACTATAGAGGGGTCAGCAGCAGGACATTTATATAAAAAATAATCCTCAGGCACCCTATAAAACCTGTCAGATTTCTTGGGAGCAGGAGGCAGAGTATCAGATGCATGAGAGGCATTGTAAAAAGCATCCAATAAAGCAGTCAAAATAGGAGGGATAGCTGCAGGCTTAGGCGATTCCAACTGCAGCAACTCATAGCACCTCTTATGTATATCAGAGACCTGCGCACAATCCCACTTAAAAAAAAGTATCATCTTAGTGAACGTGTCCTCAAAGAAAATTCCCTCTAAAGCAACATCAGGATAATAGAGTCCTCCTTTTCTGACCCATAGTCTAAAGGAGAAGGAATTTGAGTCGAATAACTCAGGAATTCATCATCGGGTGGCCGCGGTGGTGCAGCAGTTAGCATTGCAGCCTCACAGCAAGAGGTTATCCAGTTCGATCTTCAGCTGGGGTACCTTCTGAGCGGAGTCTGCATATCCTCCCTGTGGTCATGTGGGTTTGCTCCGGGTGCTCCGGTTTCCTCCAATATCCCAAAGACATGCTGTAGGTGGATTGGACACTCTAAATTGGCCCTAGGTGTGAGTACCTGTGTGTGTGTGTGTGTGTGTGTGTGTGTGTGTGTGTGTGTGTGTGTGTGTGTGTGTGTGTGTGTGTGTGTGTGTGTGTGTGTGTGAGCCTTCTGTGGAAGGTTGGGTACCAGGCTGGCAACTCAACACTGTAAAACTCCACTGCCAATCACGAGCGGACTGGTGATCCACTGTGGCGACCCCTAACCCTGAAAAGCTGAAAGAAAAAGAACTCAGGAATTCATCATCAGAATCTGATTTATCCTCAGATGAATCTTGTTCTCTAGGCCTTTTAAGGGGAGTAGAGGATCAAGGAGGAGAGGGAACAAAAAACCCTTGACGAGGCTCTAAGGACATTAAATAGCCCTGGAGTGAAGGCCTGCCACTCACTTTGTGGATTCTTAGGAGCAGAAAAAACATGTTTAATTTTTTGTTTCTTTTTTAAGAGAATGTCCCACCAAAAAACTGAGCCAGGACTATTGTCAAGAACAGTTAGAGGATTTCTTTCCCAACTAAAACTGAGGGACTCCTGTAGGCCCCTCAGATAAAATTGTCCGTGGTGCCCACAGTACATCTCAGATGGACTCCTGAGAAGCCTTTTCATACATGCTGCCAGTTGGATCCTCACTGGCCTCCAACAAGGTTGCAACAGAGAAATTCAACAACACAGCTGGGTGAGCTTCCAGGTTTGTAACAGCCTGGTAAAAACACCCGGCAGAGGCTGGACAGCAGAAGATTCCAGTTGTACCTTTGTCACCTTCTTCTTCCTTAATGGCTGATACTGAGGGTGGGAGATTCCTACCATTATATCTTTAGTGAGAAGCTTAAGAAGCTGATTTCCAAGATACAAGGAAAGGGAAGAAAGTCTACTGGGATTGCCTGACAAATAGAACAAGATGTATGGTCACGAGAAGCTCCTAGGCAAAAAAGACACATCATGGTGGTCTTTATGAGGAATCTGTTTCCCACACTGGCATTGACCCTTCCTGGATGGCATTATCTCCAAGCAGCACAAAAAAAGCAAGAAAAAACAAAATCCCCAACAGGGCACTTATCTGCAACTGTAAAGAAGTCAACAAACAGGCGTAGGTAGTCAATGAAGAATGAAAAATATGTTCAACTGGCAGTAAATGGATGCAGGTAAACAGACCAATGGTGAAAACATATGTTCGGACTGGCGGCAAAGAAGCTCTGTTTTTGGTAAGCCTGAAAATCACCTTTATGCCCTATGCTACACAAGCAGCAGTTGGATGACTTTTGGCATACCTTTAAAGTAACAGGAGTCTTTGGTAGACTGGCCGAACGTCAGGCTTTCACAGCAGGAAATCCCATATTTTAGACTTCTGCAGCAGTGAATGTAAGGACATCCACAGGTATACCTCTGTCATATTCTGTGTTGGAGTAAATGACTGGAGATGTACCTTATTGGACTATATGAGGAGTGATATGACTGACTTCTTAGATTATGTGTCCCATACAGGTATGCCCATAGCCCTAAGCAACATTCTACCTTCACCCAGGATGATGCACAATACAAACAAAAGAATTATTGACTTCAATAATTGGCTTAGCTATTGGTGTCACTTCAGGGGGATACAGTAATTGCCAGGCTGGGATATATGGTCAACAGACCATGCTACTTTGTCAGGGATGGTCTTCATTTGTCACCTTTTGCCTTTTGGTTATTGGCCAAGGTACTTGCCTCCCCATAGTGACTTTTTTAGGCAATGCCATAAGTACAAACTTCCTGACATGAACATATCCTCAAAAGCAAACTCAAGGTTATACTGCTTAATGATAGGAGTCTAAATCAGAAACTACACTCAGTGGAGGCACTTCTTACTTGTTGGGAAGATGTCAATGTCTGTGCAAACACAGAGACATGGTTTAGAGCCACAGAGAGTACTCTGGCCATGAAAGCCTATAATGGCCTTTACACTTTCAAGCAACAAAAGGAATGTGAATGAACCACAGTAGGAGGTGTATCCATCTTCATAAAAGCAAGTACACCTCAAGAGTGGTTCAACAGTATGACTCTTGAGAGTTACTACAAATCCAAATAACTGTAGGAGAAACTCTTCTCCATTTCATTGTTAGCTACATGTCTACCAACATGAAACTACTTGAGTCACTCATAGTATAGTCAAACACCCAAGGCATGGGTCACTGTAGCTATCCTTCAATTGATTGTGATACATATTTGCGCTCAAGCTCACTTGCACTAAGGTTCCTGCACTTTGTAAACATGAATGCTCTGGAACAGTTAGTCTGCACCCCCACATGGGCTGCAAATGTCCTTGACTTAGTATTCACCAATATGGGAGATTGCTGCACCACCTCATTTGTGAGACCCTCCCAGGTAATGTCTGACCATAAATAGGCCGCATTCAATGTAACAATCATACCCAAACCCCCCTCAGGATCCAAAAGATGGAAAAATATCTGTAAAACAAACTGAGGCCTCCTAAGTGATGGCATATGTAGTTTCAAACATACTGCCACCACTGACAGTAAAGACTCCTATATGGAGGTGTACACAAATAGCCTGTATAAACACATTTAAAAATGTATAGCCTTAGCTGTACCAGAACAGATAAAAACTTGCTCATTAAAAAAGAAACCATGGTGGATATTTATCGTAAATAGATTATACAACAAAAGAAAGCAACTGATGTACAGAAATAAGATGGAACAGTTTCAGCAGAAGAACACCCTATAGCTTGAAGAAGCACAGTAGATATCTTGTAAAGTCATGTAAAGTTAATTACAAAACTAAATTAGCATCCATAGCTAAGGATAATCACAAAGCATTCTTTAGCTTTGTAAGGTAAAATGGAAGGCCCAGCATTGTACCAATTTCAGAGTGGGCAGTACCTCTCATACTGAACCTGAGGACATAGCCAACAATTTCTCACCCCTGTCTCCACCAATCACACCTGTCAACAGTTCTCTACCTATTATCTCCAAATAACCAGTCCTAACTGCATTCGTCAATGCCAAAACCACAGCCTATAAGGGACCGGATAACATTCCAGGCTGCTTACTAAACAGTCTAATAGTGCTTACTAAAGCAAGAGTTAGCAGAACCACTAGGTACTCTCTTCATCAACAGTCTAAGTAATCACTTTTTCCCTGCAGAGAGGAAAACAGCAACCATTATAACCTTGCACAAAGGGGTCCCTCAACGGACCCAGAAAACTATACACCCATAAGGCAGACCAGACTTGACTGTAAGACAATGGATAGAATCAACAAAATCCAGGGCCTCCAAAACATGTCCTACATGGAAAGCTTGAATGCCATGTCACTGTACTCTGTATCCTGCAGGATGCTGAGAGGCAACTTGTGGCTGGCTTACAGAGCAGTCTCGAACCCTGCCATAAAGGAAATGTTGCACCTTCCCAAATCACATGGGACAAGACTTTCTCACTCTAGGCACCTTAACCTAGCTTGAGACATCAACAGGACTTTCTGGAGAGACAGATGTCTCCCAGGGATTGCCACTCCTATGGAACAAACTCCTAAATCATGTGAAAGTGAGGTCCTCAATTATCCTATTTAAGGGTAACTGAGACCATTGCATGAGAAATTATAGATTTACCCCATTTCACCTATGTCACTCTTATACAAGGTCAGCCAGCACTGATCATGGATTTCCAAATATGGGCTACACATCTTGGTCTATAAGAGAACAATGGTACAACTTGGGTAGGCTTGACAAGGCCCTAGGACCATTAGCCTAGAGACCTCCCATGAACTTATGAACCTAGAGTCATTACGGTAGTAGTCTCATATGAACCTATGAAGCTATGAACCTATGCAGGCCTTCCAACATCTTGTCACGTACATGGGCTGCTGATGTAATATACTATACATTCAGTTGCAGTCTTACAAAAGTCAGACTTGTGCTGTGGTGCTTGCATTAAGTACTGTGTACTGTAATTTGTGTACTTAGATAGGGGTTCTGTTCTCCCTGCATTCAACTGTGTGTGTGTGTGCTCTTGATTGACATTACAGAAAGACATTTGCAGCAGCATGTGGGACACTGTTATTACCATATTCCCAATGGATGCTGCTGATGTCATCAGTTATATCTGATGTCTGGATATGCAGTCATCCCACCAGGGCATGGTCAGATACTGGCCTGGGGGCTAGGTAGACATCATCTCATCCTATACCAGACAGATGAGAGTGACGTGGCTGTTAATCTATCCACATACATCATGGCATGATTTGTAGGCCCTGTGTTATCTTCCTGAGAAAGCCCTTTGATCTGTCCAGCTGCTGCATGCATCTGTAGAGGTGTATGCAAAAGAAAGCATTATACTGCTTTTCTGTTCTGATGAGGTTTGACTACATTGCTATCATACAATCCTAAGATCTGAATATGATGGTGTGACTTATGATGTGCAATATACATTTGTCCTGGATGGTTATTAAAGCCAAAAGTTAGAAAGTAGTGATACACATTGCAGTTTCTGACATCAATAGCCTTACAAGACCATTCCCTACAATGTTTGTGAAAGTCTGAGGTTATCAACTGTATAACTTTCCAAGGCCAGTATAATTCAAAGGTACAATGATTAGTTCAACAACACAAATGCAGATATACTAAGCACTAAGTAAGCTATGCACCATGAGTATCAGACTTAGCTTTTGTATCCCTGAATCCAAAAGATAGAAAACAGGGATATGGCACACTTATCATCACTTATACAGGGTGTTGTGGGGGGGGGAGCTTATGTTGACACAGAAGGTCAGTGAGTGTATGTGAGTAGGAAGTAGAAAAAGCAGACATTGGAATAAAACAACAAATGGCTAGTGAGACAAACTGAGTAACTGTCATGTGTATGTCTGTAGGGGTCCTCCAGGTGAAAGTGTTGTGTGATTGTCTACATGAACACAGCCAAAGGCTGCACTAGTTCTATGTCTTCATCTGTCAGACAGGTGTGAGCTTTGTATAGTAGAGGTGGCAGTTCACTGGGGTCACCTCTGCCAGGAGTTGCACTGGCACATCCATGGCCATGGTCAGATGCAGTGCTGCTATCTGAACTTGAATGATGTCTGTGGGATGAGCACCCTACAAGGGGACTCCAGGACCATGACCTCATGGCCTGCCACATTTGGGTGTGGACAGCAGACTCACTGACAGAGCAGTGGAACTACTGCCACTATGGGAGCATGATCGGTCACTGCCACTCTGATACTTCCATGAAGATTCCCTTCCTCTCCCAGCAGATGTTCCATCCTAGACACTACTCATTCAGTGCCAGACACTCCTTATTCCAAAGTGTTATTCATCTGATCCAGTCGATTAGCACCACAGTTGAGGCAGTTATGCATGTCAGACTGTGCCACATTCAGAACCCTGAACATTTGTCTGGAGCACCTATGGGAATAAGCTTGTGGCTCCATGATGGCTCTAAACATATGCTGAGTGGCATGGGAGGTGGCACCTGCACCAGGTGGAGGAGGGACAGCAGGACCTCTCCAAGCACTCCTATCAATCCTGCTGTGTGGCACCTTGCCACACTTTGGCTGCAGACAGACTGAACACACAATGAAGCCACAGTAGCCACACTTCCCTGATCAATGTTCTCTCCCTCCACCTGTCGAATATCTGGCCTCAAGTGGAATGAATAGGTGTAAACTTACTGGCATTGTCTGATGGAAATGCAGGGGGTGGCTATATGTCAACAACTGTGTCAGATTCAACTTCTGTATCCCCCCGACTGTGCCTTAGTTTGGCCACCATCATCATGAAAGTCTGCAGATCCAATAACTTCATGTGGCACAGGGCCCACACTCTCACTCTCATGATCAGATGTGATAAAAAGCATGAAACACAGGAATACATTAACACCTGCACTAGTATGGTGCAATATATGCTAACAAACAGAGCTGTTACTATTACAGGAAGTACTGCAATACACACAACAGGCCTGAGATCAAAATCACAAACTACAATATTACTTTCAATTGCTCACCACTATTGACATAGAAATAGTTGGCTTTCCATCTGTAGAAGACATATGCATTGTACTCCAGATGGTCCTGGAAGAAGTTAAGCAAGAGATAAGGGTAACATCATCACAATTAACAGTAACACTGGGGGTTATACATTTACCCCTGTATATGTGCATTAATGGTACTTTGAACAAGAGTGTGTCTGACAACTCCAACTGAACTTATAATTGTAGCACTCTTCAACCCCCCCTCCCCAAAACAAGACATGTTGATATCAAATTAACTTATTTATTTCAATTGTTTTACTATACAACAGTATTCAATTGTTGAGATATGAAAGTTTACATGGAAGCTTCTCCTGGGATATGCTTGCTGTCTTGGAAGGTGTTGCGCCCACATCCAGGAGATGCTTACTGCACTCTTGTGGGAGCTGTCTGGATCTCTCAGATTGGAAAGGAACTCTTATTGCAGGTTAGTGGTGATTTCCTAGCAGGCCTTATGTCGGTAACCATTTGGTCAGGGACTACTGCAGCTGCTCATCTCCTTGCAGATGTTAGCATGTCAGTGGTCCTTTGGTTCACCTGTTCATATGTTCTGCCATAGCCGCCCATGACATTGACATCATGAACAATCTGCTGCTATATTCACATCCTAAGGGTCATATGTCCCTATCCCTCTTCCAGAGGAAAAGCACCATAATGCCAAAACCAATCAAGTATGACTTGATTTTCAGTATCATTGAAGAGAGAGTCTCCCTAGATTGACATGCCCGAGTGACATACTTGTAGGTGTCCTAAAAGAGAACAAAATGATACTACCCATAAGTATCACATAATTACAAAATAACTTCCCAGATAAAACATAAAAGGTAGCCAGTCAGTATTACCCACTGGAGAAACGTAAAATAGTTTAGAGATGTGAAATACTAACAGGTAGGATACAAAACAAGGAGAATAACAAGAGCAACATATCCATGTTTGTGCCAGAACAGGAAGTCACCTTTGCTCCTATCCAAAAGACCAGTCCATTCCGGTTTGTGCCATAACAGTAACTCATCCTTGCCCACTCTCAAAAAAGAGTAGGTAAATGACAAAACATCTTTGACATGCTAAAAGTGCTAGCAAAGGACCAGCCTCTGACACATTTGTACATATATATCACACAGCAATCTATTTTCATGTATTCTCAGTCATGTGTATTTCTGAAATGGCTTGACAGACGGGTCCATGCCATCATTACACTTCTAACTAATGCATACAGATAAAAGTGTAAAAGCCTTTGCTTCACACTATTCTTAAATACATTTCATCATATGCAGTATGTAGTTGACAAAAGGGTATAATTCCTACTGACGTTCGGTATTCCTTTGTACAGACATATCCTAAAAAGTGTCTTTGCAGTCTACCAAACATGTACACCTCTCCTCACTATCATTTTGGCTAGCTACACATTTGCCCTTTTATAATGGTGTAGATTATTAACAGATTGCATCTGTCTTTATCTGTGTTTCATATATGCAAATTATAGCATAAGCAGCTGAATTGCATGTTACTCAACCAATCAAAGATGGTAGAACTATTCAGTAAGCTATAAAGCATCCCTGTAGACTCCATGGTGTTTTTTCTGTGGATGTCAAAACTTATGGAATATAGACATGGAAGTCTACACAGACAGAATGTTATGGGTTGCTGCTGCTATAATCCATTTGTATGTGCAAGAGGCTGAAGCCAATGTTATTGCTGCTGCCAATAAGCCTAGGTTGAGAAGGATAAGAGTTGTCTGGTCACATTTACCTTATCACACCCTACATGATGTTGAAATTGTAGAGCTCTACAGGGTGCACATGACATAATACAGGACATCTGCAACATCTGGCAACCTAAATTAAGAGCCAGAGCAAACTGAGGGGAGCCCATCCCAGTGTAGACTAAGGTATGTATAGCCCTTAGAATATTAGCTGCAGATACCTTTTAGAGACCAACAGGGGGCATGGTGGGAGTGTCACAGGCATCAGAATCCAGTATATTTCACCAATTCCTGGATGCTATGCTCCAACATGCCAGTAAGTACATATATTTTCCCTGTACTTCTGAGGAAAGGGCCAGAAAAATGCAACAGTTGTAGCAGGTAGTGTGCTGCCTTGCAATACTGGGTGCCACAGATTGCACTCATTTAGAAATGAAGGCACCACCTGGTGAACAGGGTAGGCTCTACATTAAAAGAAAGGGCTACCACTCTATCAACTTCCATGTCATGTGTAATGCCAAGGCAATCATCTTGAACATGTGTGCTGGCAACTCTGACAGTTACCATGACTCATAAATCTGACACACTTCCCAACTGTACCAGATGTTTGCTAGGGGGGGGTATCCCACAGAGTAGTCTACTAGATGATGCAGGCTATGCACTGGAACCATGGCTGATGACACCCATCAGAAATGCACACGCACCCATAGAAGAATGCCATAATGATGCACATGCCCAAACCAGAAACGTTATAGAGCATGTTTCACCTACTGAAGTGATGGTTGCAGAGCCTAGATACATCTGGGGGAGCTCTGCAGTACAATCCACAAATATGTACAGAACTCTTCACAGTATGTGCCACTCTGACAAAACAATCCCATGGAAACAGATGCAGCAGATCAGCAAGGGAAAAGGGCACACATCCCACCACCAATGCCAAGGTCACCACAGCTTCAGGCAGATGAGGAGACAGAGGGGGAACCACCATCTGCTGTGGTGTAGGCCTTTGCATTGGCTAAGAGACAATGCATAGCACACACACCCACTTGCCCCATAGGGGCCCAAAACCTTCCTCCTACTCATATAGGTATAGTAACATTGATGCTAGGCATTTCACACAACCTTTACCTCCCCATGTACTGTCTGTGTACTGCTTGCATCAGACAGAGAGAGCCCTGGACTAACACATTGGATCCAGTATTCTCCACCAATTCCTGGATGATATGCTCCAACATGCCACTAAACACATATATTTTCCCTGTAGTTCTGTGGAAAGGGCCAGAAAAATGCAACAGTTGTAGCAGGTAGTGTACTGCCTTGCAATACTGGGTGCCATAGATTGCACTCAAGTAGAAATGAAGGCACTACCTGGTGAACAGGGTAGGCTCTACATTAAAAGAAAGGGCTGCATTTACAAGCTAAGTCCTGAACCTGGAGTGTATTGTTTAATAATATTATGGCATATCCTTGTATTTCATCAGTTGTTACAATAAGCAAGTAAAAGGTGGGAGATTTGTACAAACGTCACCATAATGTATAACAGCAAAGACGTATTTGACTTATATGTGTCCATTAGTAAGTAGTAGGCCAAAGGCATCAAAGATTCATGCAGTCATACCACTCAAAAGTATTGATGACCACTGTATACCATCAGTTTAGCAACATACATTTGTACTAGAAAATTATTAAAGAGAGAAGTTAGAAAGTAATGATCCAGTTTCTGACTTCACAGCCCTTATGTGATCAAACAACAGGCAGGATGCAAAACAAGGAGAATACCAAGAGCAACACATCCTTGTTTGTGCTAGAACAGCAACTCACCTTTGCTTGCCCCAGAACAACAGTCTACTCCTATATGTGCCATAACAGTAACTCAACTTTGTCCAGCCATCAACAGAACAGTTGAACCCTTGTAATTGCCACCTTTGCTGTGTTCTGTTCATTGGGCGGCCATGGTGGTGCAGTGGTTCTCATTGCTACTTCATAGTAAGAGGTTCTTTGGTTCAATCCTCGGCTGGGGTGCCTTCTGTGCGGAGTCTGCATGTCCTCCCTGTTGTTATGTGGGTTTCCTCTGGGTGCTCTGGTTTCCTCCCCACATCCCAAAGACATGCTATAGGTGGATTGGACACTCAAAATTGGCCCTAGGCATGAATGTGTGTGTGCCTTCTGTGGAAGGTTGGGTGCCGGGCTGGCAACTCAACACTGTAAAACTCCACTGCCAATCATGAGCAGACAGGTGATCCACTGTGGCGACCCCTAACTGATAAAAGCCAAGACCAATCAGCGTGCACATTTTGGAATATTAATGGGGGGGTCATGGTATAATGGGAAATATTTAATGCATACATGTAGACTGTGTCTGGGGCAGTACAGCTTCTGTGGTGTTTTCTTCATTCAGATACTGCTGGAACTATTCTTTCCATCTGCCTTTGATATCCTGTAGACTGGTGAGCAGGTTGTTGCTGGCATCCTTTATGAATAGTGTCTGATAACTATCTTATCTTTCTGGCTTTGCCTTCCATCCTGACAGAGTCTCTTTGTGCCATCTGCTGAGTCACTTCACAGAAGCTGTTACAGTTTCTCTGACACCTTATTCTTTCCTATTGCAACTGCTCTCTTAGCCTCTTTGTTAGTTAACCAGCATTCCTTCTAAGCCTTGTCTGTCTTTTCTATCTCATAATTTTTCCTGCACCTCTTCTTTCTTTTGATAACTTCCCGGACTTCTACATTTTACTCCATCTTTCCTTACGTACATTATTTCCATACCTTGCTCTGATAAGTATATGCTCTGCAATCTTCACACTTACTGTTTTGAGATGGTGCATTCTTTCTTGTTTCCAGATATTTCTTCTTTCTTTGATGGTAGACCCTTAAGTATTTTTTATGAAATTCACATTTGATGCCATCATATGGGCCTGTTTCATGTCTATCTATTGCATGAATACATTGCACCCACCCAAAAAATATAAATATATAGATAGATTTTATTTATTTTATTTGACATTTGTTTACCTAGATAGTCTGCCTGGGTATGTACCCATTTTCAGCAGAGGCCCAGGGAGAAAGGCTCCAGGTATAGATAAAATTTCACATTTTAATAGATAAATAATTTACATTTGTAACAGTAAATACAAAATTACATTTGAAACACTAAAACTCAGAGTCAAATATTTACAAAAGTGCAGATAAACTGGGTACATAGGGTCAAATATTTACATAACTGAGAGGCAAAATGGTAGGTGTGGTAGAATGAAATAATTTATTGACATGAGAGTCAAAGGCTGTTATGGGGCTGTTTGGTTTCAGTGAAGATAGATATGATGCCTAAGTATTGTGAGAAGAGAGTTATGCTGAATTCAGTAAAACAATAACACAAAGCTAGATAAAGTTTGATTATGTATGTATTAGAGACAGATGGGGCAGTGATATAGAGTGTTCACTGATGTACGAAGCACATGACTGCGTTTTTGAATGTGGATATATTAGAGTTTAATGAGAGTTAGGGGAATTATGAAGAAAATAGAATGTTTACAGAGACACTAAGAGGTATTCAGTAGGAATGTGTTCATCAATAAAGGGTCAAAAGTAGATATGAGCCTTAAGTAGGACAGTAGATGGTTATCGTGGTGTAGGATAGATGTAGATAGCTAGACCGATAGACACAGCTAGGTCTATCTAGCTATATCTAGCTACCTGCCCATCTGACTATCTATATCCAATCTATCTGTCTATCTGTTGTTTCATGTGATTTTTCTTATGAGTTTTAGATATAATCAGTTTTATATAACACTTGAAAATGGTTGCTTAGCAGGTTTGAGATTTTTATGTGCTCTTCCAATTTCCTGACTTAAAGTTGAAGACATTTTCAAAGGGCAGTGCACTGCCATAAAACATCCAGGCAGCTTAGTTATGCTGACTATTGGTTTAGTATTAAGAGGACCTGAGTTTGAATCTATTATGGATTCCATTACAGTGTATTAAACTGTGCAGGTTATCCTGCTGTTGTACGTTATCTCAGTCTCATTGTACAATGACCAAGTGATTTTATTTACCGTGTATATGATTTTATCTGACTGCAGGTTTAACGTTAGGTACCGTACATGTATTGCAGTTTTTCTCAAATAAAACAGCACAATAGTTGACTCACAAATAAATAGAAAGGCTGCTTCTTGTGATTATGGATTAAATGATCTTGAATAAGGTTTTGATAAATCATTTGTTCAGATGAAGGAAACATCACAACTGTTTCTAAAATCATTCAAGCAACAACAAGCCCTTGTTTAATACTGATCTTCCATAATAAACGGCTGCTCCAATTATACTAGCACAAATGTTTACGCTTGATATGGATGGCTACCCCTAGAGAGGCTTACCTGCCAGTCATTTATGATAGACAAGTCCCAGCAGAATGCAGAGATGCAAGCTTCTAACAAGCAACAAACACAGTGTAATGAAAGTGTAAAATAATAGAATGATTTTATGCATCTTACTCTGCAAGATACAGACCCTGTAACATCATCCAATATTCAATCTCACCCCAGACTTCATTGACAGTCTTCAGTTTTGCATTTTTAAAATGGAAGGAATATGAAATGCACATCATCTCAATGAATATCAGAGAGATGTACCTGCTCATTTACATTTGTATGCAGCATACTTCTCAGCTATCCAGAATTTTACAGCATATCCAGATTTTTTTTTGCCTGATATTTTTGGTCTTATGCTGTTCCTCATAAAATCTGTTTCTTGGGCAAATCATTGAGAAATGAAGTCACTAAATAAGACAGGTATTTGAGTTTCAGATTTCATATCCTTCACAAAATGCATGCTAATTCAAAATGTGTTATTCTAACAAATGTCTAAGTTTATAAGAGCAATATTTAATATTTGTCCCTGATTTTGAGCATTTTCTCTTACTAATCTCAACCCTCAGTTTTTTATCACAGGAACATAGGATCATAGGAGGTTACTAGGCTATTGGCCCTGAGGCCCTTATAAGCCTAGCCAATAGTTTAGCCCATGTTTAGACAAGTCAGCACCCAAAGCCCCTGTCCAGCAGGGGCACAGCTGGAATCTCAGGGGTGTATTTTATGTTTCCCATCCAGTTATCCAGGTTGCACTTAAAAAGAGATAATAAGGTACTCTGCATGATGTGGAGAGGGAGTCTATTCCACAGATGGGGGAGTCTCTGGGACACAAATCTGTCCAGCCAACAAGTCCTATCGATATCACAGACCAGGTTGAGGTTGCACGTTCAGGTTGCTCAAGTGGAACCTGACTTGTGGATATGCAACAGTCCCATCAAGGCGGGGTCTGAGATTGCTTTACATGGCAAACAGAGGTCACCCCTGAGGAGTCTGTATGAAACTGAGTACAGGAATAGGGCTTTTAGCCTATCTGTGTAAGGTAGATGTTTGAGGCCCTGGATTCTCCTGGTGAGGAACATCTGTGATCTTTCCAGCTGCTGCATGTGCTTTGCGAGGTACATGCGGAAGGGGGCATTGTACTCAAAAACTGGCCTTATAAGGGAAGAATACAGGGATGTTACTACATCTTTGTTCCTGGATAAGATACCCTTACTTATGAGGTGGGCCATGTAGAAAGCTTTCCCTACAACGGAAGCAGCATGGTGGCCAAAAGTCAGGTTGCTATCAACCTGCGGGCCCAAATCCCTCACTACTGATTGTGTACTTAGGACATTGTTATTAATGTGATAATATGTGGGGATGCCATTCTCCACAAAGAGGATATTGATGCATTTTTTGGCATTTAGCTTGAGCCATGTTTCTGGCACCAGTCATTTATTTGGGTGTGACCCTCTTGGAGGGCGTCCACATCACCTGGGGAACTGATGACTGTGCTCAGTTTGCAGCCATCTGCAAACTTGGTCAGCCATAGTCCACTGGTTTTGGCCTGCACCTCAGAGAAGTCTGTCTCGAATAACTGAGACCCCAAGACTGATCTCTGGAGTATGCCGCTCGTTATGGGTCGACTGCTTGAGGTGGCTTCCCCTATTTTATTTAGGTGGGTTCTATCCATGAGCCAGTTTGCTACCCATCTGGTAACATATGGATTGATGTCTAGTTGAGAAAGTTAACTGCTATGCCCGAGTGGGGAATAGTGTCAAAGGTATTGGCCAGGTCAAGGTAGGCTGTGTGCACCATCTTCCCTCGTCCATGGCTTTGGTGACCGTCTCAAAGAAGTCAACCAGATTTACAGACACAACCTCCCCTTGACAAAGCCAAACTGTGTGGGGTCGAGGTTTTGGAGATTGCCAATGTCCCTGTTAATGAGGTCCATGATAATCCATTCCATGACCTTGCAGATCAGGCTAGTTAGGCTGATGGGTCTATAATTTCAGTGGATGCTCTACCTTTGTATAAAAGGATGACAGTGGCTGTGACAAAGCTGGTACTCAGGCTTTGGTTGAATAGGGTGCCTAATGGTGCTGCAAGTTCATGCCTGAGTTTATGTAGGATGCTGCCAGGGATGTTATCAGGTCCCATGGAGGCTGTATTTTTTGCCTTTGAGAGGGCAGTGATGGCCTGTTTCCTAGAGATAAGGGGTGGGGGGTAGGTACTGTGGATGTTCTTATTTACTGATGGGGGGGACAGAGGGAAGAAGTTTTCACTGAATCTGTTAGCCAGTAGATTGGCAATATCTACAGCATTTGTGCATGTGGTGTCCTTGACTGCCAGTTCTGAACAGATCTGAGTACTTCCCTTGAGATTTCGGTCATATGTGAAGAAGGCCTTATGATTGTCTGTAGTAGATGTGGCCAATTTGGACTCGAAGTTGGCTTTAGAGGATTTCACTAGTGCTCTTATTTGCTTGTTCAGGGTAAGGAGAGATTGCTTCCAATTGGGCACCTGCTCCTTCTTGGTCCTGGACTGTAATTTTTTCCTTTTGTTATATAGTTTATTCATTGCAGATGTCCACCAGAAAGATTTACTCTTCCTTGCGGTGGATGATTTTGTCCTATCGGGTATTCCTGATTCAATGCATCTATCTAAATGTTGGTATAGTACTTTGGTGTAGATTTGGACATTGGTTCCAGTTTCTACAGTGGGAGAGGGGATGAGAAGCTGTTTATACCATCCCTCAGGAGGTTGTAATCAGTTTTGGAGAAGTTTTTTTGTTTGACCCTAGCTAGAAGGGGGTCAGAGGAGAAGGTGACTTTGAAAGTGACCGATTTATTGTCGAATCTTACCAGGGAGGATGATACCATAGGGGTGCTGCAGTGGTTACTCATTTTGGTTACTAGCAAGTCCAAGATATCATCAACTCTTGTGGAGGTATTGACTAGCTGTTCCAAGGCATTTGCATTGATAAAATTGAGGAATCTCTGGGCATTTGTGTTCTGGCATGAGTAGTTTTTGCAGTCTATGGCTGGGTAATTAAAGTCACCCAGGATCATGTTAAACGGTTGAACCTTGATAGATCTGAAAAGGTCCAGATAGGTGGAATGGGCATCTTGATTCAAATTTGGGGGCCTGTAGCTAGCTATAATTTGCATAGGAGTCTTGTCAATGGTTAACTGCACCTGGAGTGTCTCCTGTGGGTTATACTGTTTGACCAGCCTGGAGGTGTGTGTCTTTTAAATATATATTGAAACTCTACCTCCTTCGGCTTTGCTTCCCACAGTTTGAGGTTTGAATGTGTGATAGCATGAGTAACCAGGTAAGACTGAGGTGCTCTGTACAGCTTTGAACCAGGTTTCTGTGACTGTACAAATATCAGCATCTTCCAGGGTTAAGAATGCTTGCAATGAGTGCAGTTTTATGTTTAGACTCCTAGCATTTAGCAGCATGTCCTTTAATTTGCGTTTTGTTGACATTTTTATGTTGGTAGTACTGACCTCATGACTTTTCCTAAAAAAGGCACTATGGGGGAGGCAAGGGCCTTTGCCAGAAGCCTGAAACCCAAGTGAGACAGATGCATGCCATCTCTAGCAAAGCATTGTGGTCTGTTGATCACATTTTCCAGGCTGTCAGGTACTGGATCCCCCTGGAATGACACCAGAAACTATGCCAATTGCTAAAGCCAATCATTTTCTGTTTGTATTGAGGCATCATTCTGGGTGATGGTAGAATGCTGCTTAAGGCTAGGGGCTTTCCTGCCTGGGACACATGTTCAGCAAGCTTAATAATGTCTCTCTTCACATAGTACAGGAGGGTCTATATTATGATATTGCACGCTCAGAAGAGCGAACAACACATAATCGACCCCATTTAAGTGAAAGCTTACAACGTCGAAACCTCAGAACAGTGATTTTTTTTCCCTTGGAAAAAAATTGCTGTTCCGAAACAAAAAAAACCCCAAAAAAAACAAACAAAAAAAATGTAAAACATTACATAATCGGGGGGGGGGGGTTGTACCCCCCACACCTCCCTACTTAAATATACCAACTCCGAGATCACATTGCAGTGCCGAAAAGGCAAAGTAGCAAAAGCGGCCAAGCAAATTCTTTCCCAGGGAAAGAATTTGCTGAAAAGCCGCTTCGCTATTTTGCCTTTTTGCACTTTTCAGTTCGACAAAGACACATTCAGCAACCTGCGTCTCCTATGACTAATATGTTGGGTTTATGGTTAGGCCTTAGTGGTTGCGAGACTGTGTGGGCTATGCATGGTATGTGGTGTGGAGGATTGTATAGTTCTCATGTGTTTTTGCCTCTGAGGTCTCCTTTGTTTGGGTTTGTTTTTGTTGAGGACCTCCGCATATGTGGGTGTGAGTTGTGTAGTTGTGGGTGGTAGTTGAGGTGTAGTGATTGTGTTGACAACCTTTTCAGTGCCAGATGTACTGGCTTGTGAGGCCGAGAACGTAGACTCTAGCTTCTTTATGTAATTGCATCTCTCACAAATTGTGTTCCTAGGTGGTAGTAGTAGATTGTTCCACACCTACTCTGCGATTCAGAAAAGGCTACCACCAGCAGGAAGCCATAACTTTTTTCTCATTGGTGGTAGCTATTTCTGATTCAGAGATAGGACTTCTGCAGTGATTCAGTGTAGTTTGCAGAATCACTGCGATGGACTGTGTCCTCACCCAAGCTGCATGCTATTAAGGCATTAAGGGGAAGTGGCCTGTACTAATTAGTCATGTGCTCTCCCCTTGAAATGCCTGTCATAAGGCATGTGATAGACAGAAATGCTCAGCAATGTAAGTTAAGCCTACTGTGTTAATTAACTGGCCAAAAGTTCAACTTGGCTAAAAGTTCTCATATACTCAATTTCAATGGATGTGATTGCATTAGAGATAAATGCTGTGGAGTTTAGCCTACAAGTGGTGTTGAAGGAAGTGTGTATGTGTGTGTGTGGGAATGTGCTTGGTTCCCTGTGTGAATGTATGCTGAGGGGAAGATTCATCTCAAGTGAGTATGCAAGTGATTATGAGAGTGTGTGTGATATTGTATCTGCCTCAGTGGTTGGAATAAAGGTTTAGTCGCGTAATAGGTTTGATAAGTGTGAGAGTGTGTGTGTGCGTGTGTGCGCGTGTGTGTGTGTGTGTGTGTGTGTGTGTGTGTGTGTGTGTGTGTGTGTGTGTGTGTGCGTGTGCGTGTGCGTGTGCGTGTGCGTGTGTGTGTGTGTATGTGTGTGTGTGTGTGTGTGTGTGTGTGTGTGTGTGTGCATTTGTGTGAGCAGGAGCATGTCATACTTCTAAACTCCATGAGACTAGCGAGCATATCCTGCTATATTGAAGGGTGGAATACAAAACACCAGGGAATGTTACTCTTAAGTCACTTAAAAAGTTAATATAGCAACAGGTTTTGCAGCATGACATATGCATGGCTGGGAGGGTACTCTCCACACCAGTGATAGTCTTTAAATATTATTCTAAACTCACTTACTAATGTTAACAAAACAAAAGCTTCACAGCACAAATGATTTATAGGCAGGCAGAACACAAGACTTGTTTGCCTTTTTCCTTCTTTTTGGATTTGATGTGCTCCCTCATTTTGGATTTTGATTTTAGGTATATAGTTTTGTACTTAAGTGATCTGGCTCCTTTTCTTTACATTATCAGTAGCATCTTATGTATGTATATATGTATATACTTGTATATAGGTATAGAGTTATGCTCTGGATGGTTTATATGTCTAAATATGATTTTCATAGTTTGTCATTAATGTATTTGAATACTTTATAATTGTATGCAATGATTGTTTGTAACCTCCATTGCAAATCAATAAAATACTACTGGAGAAAAAAAAGACCTGTTTGCCTTTGTTTTCCAGGAATGTCTGACTGGGCAAAGCCCATTTTCAGCAGAGGCTTGGGTAGAAAAGTTCCACCATATACATTTAAGATACAGCAAAATATTTTTTTAGATGCATACATGCATAGATAGTTCATAAATCATGTTAATACATACAGGTAACTGCCCTGTAGTGACACTATATAAAGACAAAACAGATGTTTCTTCTGTGGTGACGTACATGATATTAAATTCAAGGTATAAAGCAATTAGCATGCAAACAGTTCATGTGCAATATGTGACAAAGCAGACATTAGATATGACTTATACGTCATGGGCAAGGAGAGGTTTACTATAGATGTTAGTAGTAAATAAAATTGAAACATTATTTGGTAAGCAGATTATAGTCAAAACAAGATTAAGACAGGCATCATATTGTTGATGAATCAAGGATAGTGAGTGCAAAAATACAAGGGTTCTTACTGACATAGAACCTGGTTATAACAGAATGATGGAGATCATATGAAAGAGATGGATAAAGTGGGAAGATCAGAAAGAAATTGATATGTAAAGGGATAATTAAGATAGTAAGGAAATTGAATAGATGTGGTAGAAAGCTGTGTTGCAAAGAAGGCTATAGAAGTTATAACTAGCTAAGATGTTTGAGCTGACAAAGGAAAATGGAGTTATCCATGTGAGGAGCACATGCACAACCATACAGCATGTGATTTAGGTGTTTTGGTAAGGCCTTGAATCTGGAATGTTTCAATGATCTGCTTTAGGTATGTTGGAATAATGTTCTAGAATTTAGATATGTAATGGGAGTATAGTGAGTCACCTGTTGAGTTAGAGATTGTTGTGATTATTAAGAGCTTGTTGGTTGAGCGAAGGTCTCTAACTGGAGAACATACCTTTCAACTGTCCAGATTTTTGCAGAATGTCCAGATTTTTGCCTTATATTTTTGTTCTGTTCCACAAAAAATTTGCGGTTTTCTGACAAATCACTGGGATGATCTGAGGACTGAAGTCACCAAATAATGACATACATTTGAGTTTCAGATTTCAGTTCCTTCAGAAAATGTGTATTAACACAAACTGTTACTCTAGCAACTTTCTATGTTAATAAGAGCAATAGTTAAAATCTGTCCCTTTTTTAGACCCTTGGCCCCCATTCAGTCAGGCTTTGTCCAGATTTCTTGCACTAAGTGGTTGAGAGGTATGCTGGAAAGTGGTGCTGCAGGGTATTTTGGAGTGTTGTACATCACAAATACTCTTCACATATTGCCCTAAAGTAATTTAGTTTTGCAGTACAAGAGATTTATGGGCAGGGGGACTACTAGATCACTGGGGCACTCATTAAATATTACTCTAATTCACTTAAAAAGCAATGGGGAAAAGCTTCAAACCCTACACTCTTAGCACAGAATGCATCTCCTTCAAAATACAGTGCTTTAGCTGATAACACTAGACACAAGCCCCATGAATCAGCAAGCTCTGCACGGTGAGCAGGAATAATGCAAGAGGTGCTGCATGCAATATGGCCGACGAGCTATCCAGGAAGGAGTTCCTGGGACATGCATGAGCGTTCCTACACTATTTGTGCATGGACACCACTGCTCTATGCTAATTACCCCATAGGAAGGGGGGGTGGGTGAGACTGCCTAGAAGTGTTTACATTGCCTAAACCAGTGTGCGTGGCATGCACCGGGTTTTAAACAAAAAAAAAACCACAGGAAATAGCATCTCTGTTCACATCTGAGTACTGGATATGCGCAGCACACCTTGGGGCTTAAACAGGAAGGCAATGGGAAGGGAAAACAGCAGTAGGAAGGCAATCAAGGAGAACTAACATAGCTCGCAGGTGAAATGTATCAGAATCAGCCAATTACACAGGCAGCAGCCCAGCCCAGCACACTACTATAAACTATGCAAACACCTTTCACTCTGATTTTTCCCACAAACTCTACACCACCAGTGTACACAGATGGGGAAATTTTACCTGACAAAACTAACAAAATGTTAGGGGCTGCTGTTGCTCTCATATATCAATATGTGGAAGAGACTGAGGGTGGTAAGGATGTGAATGCTGCTGACCAACCCACAGTGAGGAGGAGGAGAAGAGTGTAGAGACCCAGGCTAACCTACCAGGGGCTACATGAGCTGGAGATAGTGGAGCACTATAGGGTGGACAAGGACATTTTACAGCAAATTGTTGAGCTGTGCTGGACACGCCTCACACACAGAACCAACAGAGCGGAGCCCATTCTAGTGGATACCAAGGTATATGTAGGGTTAAGAATAGTAGCCACAGGTACCTTCCAAAGGCCAACTGTGGATATCATAGGGATCTCACAGGCATCAGCAACCAGGGTTCTCCACCACTTCCTGGATGCCACATCAGCACATGTTGGTGAGCACATATATTTCCTCAACACCCGTGACTCGTTGACCAGCAATATGCATCTCTTCCACCAAATAGCAGAATAACCTGAGGTAGTGAGTGCTATAGATGGCATGCACATAGACAACAAAGCACTATCCCACAAGCAGGGTTGGGTCTACACAAACTGCAAGGGCTTCCCCTCCATCAACTGCCAGGTCATGTGCGATGCCCAGGGCATTATCTTCAATGTGTGTGCTGGCAGCTCTGGAAGTTATCACAACTCACACATCTGGCATGCGACACAGCTGTACCAGAAATTTGCCAGTGAGGAGATCCCATATGGCAACTTAGTGGAGGATGCTGGTTACGCACTGGAGCCGTGGCTGATGACACCCATCACAAATGCACACACAGCCAAACAAGAACTTCATAATGAGGCACACGCACAAGCCAGAATCATAATAGAGTGTGTGTTTGGGATTCTCAAGTCACGGTTCCAGTACCTGGACATATCTGGTGGAGCCTTGCAGTACTCTCCAGCTATGTGTACACAAATTTTCATTGTATGTGCCATGCTACACAATATGAGCCTGTGGAAACAGCTGCAGCAGGAATAGCATGGGACAGGGCAACACAGCCCCCCACCATTGCCAAGGTCAGCACAGGCACAGAGGGACTTGGAGGAGGAACAACCTACGACTGTCCCTGTAGGCAGAAGGAGGCATGCCCAGTATGCCCAGGCTTTGGAAAAGAGACGATGCATAGCACATACACTGACACAGTAGGGACCCAGGGAATGACACCTCTCTCTGACTCGCACATACAGTAAAAGTGATGACAAACATGTCATTACCTGTGCTTTACTATATATAGGGAGTGTACTATGTGCATCCAACATAGTCAGCCCTCCAGCACCATCCTCAATACTGGCAAAGCCACAAGGTAAGTCACTCTTCCTATCAATTGCTGAATGGAGTAGTATGTTCTATTAGTTGCATCTATGGTATGGATGTGAGCATGCAAGGGAATCGGGTGGCTGAATGGGGTGGGAGTAGACAGTGGACACCTATATGGGCAGCATGAAATCTGTAAAAAATACTGGTGTCAACAAAGAAGGCAGTACTAGACAAGGTGACAAATCCCACTGCAAGTACATGTGGTGCCCAAATGTGTGTCCATAGGACACACACATGCATGTCAGTGAGGTTCACATACCCAACACCAGCCTCAGCCAGCAGGACAGGTGTAGATGACCATAAAGAAAGGATGTGTTAAGGCGTCCAATTGATGGCAATGGTGAACAGCTCCCCTCCAGATCTACACAGACAGACAACAGCAGGTATGGCAGTTGTATGTTTGTTCTGAAGGATAAGAAGTCAGAAACTAAAATGTAGGTCAATAAAATGTAAGATCTGTACTCTACTGATATGCCTCTAGTCTGCATGATAGGTCAGAATACAAAACAAAATGGAAGCCAACAGAGTATCTGAAATTCCAGTACAGTCATAGCAAATGTTTGCAGTTGTCAGGTGTGCCCCCCCACCGAATCCTATGTAGAAATGCAGTAACATGTACATGTCGGTTTAATAAAAGTGGAGCACAAATTACCTGAGCTGGCCCAATTTACAGGATAGATTGTTGCATATGTACAATATGCAGGGGTCCATGTGTTAGGTTGTTGTGTGTTCTATACTGTGCAGAAGTGGTCAGCATGTAGGCATGGAGGGCTGTGTCTTGGTGGCCTGTGGCCAGTACTGTTGATGATAGGGCCATGTTCTGACAACTGCAGTGCCAACCACAATGCTTCTCAGCAATACCCAATTCAGGAGTCATCCATACTCACTGTCCAGATGTCAATATCTGTCACCATTTGAAAGATGGAAATGCCATGATTTTGGGCCCAGACACACACAGAGAACACAGGTGGAAGTAGCCTAGACAGAGTACATAAAATGTAACCGTTAACTGAATACACCTTTGGAATTGTACATACAGGTTAGCAGCACATTAGTTGTCTGTGTAGTATGGAATACTGATGTAGTCTGGCCAGTCACTGGCAGACCACAAAAGGCACAGTTATGAAGTAATGAGAGACTGCCTATGTCCCTGCACAAGGCAGCATAATGGGAATGTCCCAGATATATCTGTGAGTCAGCTGCAAGAAGCTTCCATATCACACATGCACTCAGCTGACCCCCACCATCATCCACAGGTTTATCACAGGTCATATCCTTGCTGTTGGGAATGAGTACAGTATGAACCACACTTTTGTATGGGAATACCCACAGAATGCAGCATGCTGAAGAGGTGTCCCATGCAGGTGTATCCCTAGCTGTAAGCAGCACTCTTCCAGCATCCAGACCAATGAATTAAAATGGACAGGAACTATTGCCATTGACACCTTGCACGCTTACCCTGTCACCCCACGGGAATCCAGTGGCTCGCAGCCTGGGAATGTAGGAGTGACAGAATGCAGTGGTCTGCTACAGACGGCCTGCATCACTACCAAATACCCTACAGTCCTCTGTAAAAGGCCTGTGTCTCACCAGTACTGCCAATCTATGTTATCTCATGGGGGTCACAACTAACAACATAACACAGTCCACAGAACACAAATGCAAGGCCATGTTGACAAATCCCAGTAGCATGCCCACCATGCCCTACTGCGTGAACTGTGGACCAACCCCTAAATACAGCTGGGATGAAGGGGCAACTATAGGGATACTTCTCAGATATCGCTGGCATAATGTTAGGAAGAGGATAGAATAACAGTGTGGAGGGTGTAGAAGCATGGACATCATGGAGTGTGTTTGCAGTCTGAAACTCCAATGTGTGCCCATACTACCCCTGCCTGAAAACCCAGTAATGGGTGGCTACAAAGCTGCTTGTAAACCACAATATGAAGGGGGACTGACCAGATATATGACCCCTGCATCTGGGTAACCTGGGTGAATCTGTAAAGCTGAGAGGTATGGCCACAGCAAGATAAGGCCATTCTGTTACATCGATATATGTACAAGCAGGGGCTCCTCAGCCACCACAGTACCAAGGTGCTGGACCATTTATACAGACCCATTAGCAATTGTCTGCAGCTACCACTCCAAAATGACATGAGTGTGCAAGAATATGAAGGCTGCAGACCACAACACTGGACACAACTTCATTCATCTTGTATTTCCCAGGAAATAACCGTGAGCAAATAAGTATATCTGTCAGTACTTGATGACATAATAAATCACAGTGTAAAACAGTACATATGTCTGAATATCTCTGCTAACACCAACCATGTAACACAATCAGCACAGACACAATAGTTAGAGTATCCCACTATCTTTCACCCATTGTGACTCCATAGTGTCAACCTATCTACAGATATCCTGTGGAAACAGGTCGCTAGCTGTAGGTGTAGAACACCAAATTCTGGACTGAAGTACAACCTACCAGGAATAGATTCACACACTCAGTACAGAAGGTCATACTGGGCATGCTCCTACACTTAGAGAAATGAAGCCCATGTCTGACAACAACAGACAAGATACATATCTGTCAGTCACAGATGTATGTGCATACACACACCACATTGCACACCATTCAAGCTTTGCACACACATTGTATAGGAATTCTCACACATATCCAAGGCCAACACACAAACTATAATATGTCAAACATACACACACAGAGATGTGAGGAAGAGAGAGACAGACAGTGACAGAGAGAGTTCCATTATGAGGCCTGTCCCACCCACCACACATCCAATTGGCCAATATCACATGATGTTCTTATGTCAATCACTGTAGACATTGCTTTTGGTAGCCCTCAGTCCTATAGTGTCTGTGGTGCTTCTAATAACTGTGTAACATGATAGTACAAATCAGTATTCATCTAGCATTTGTATATCCAGTCCTGTCAAATCTAAACTTGTGTGTGACTGAGTGTTGTGTGCGTGTTTCCAGAGGATTGGTTCATGGCCCATTCACACACACTGCACTTCCAATTGCCCATGTTAGCACTCATGCTGATGTCAGTCACCTTGAAATAACCCTCTGGGCAAATCTCAGTCACATAAGCTCCATGGCGCTTGCGATAACTGTGTGATGCTATAGTGTAATATGCTAGTTAGGTAAGAGTTCTAATCCCAGACATGGAAACTGTGGATCTCTGTGTGTGGAGATGTATAATTTTGAGGCCATTCACAGTCACTACACCTCCCATTGCCCTACTTTAGCAAGCCTGCTGATGTCAGTCACCTTGAAATAACCCTTTGGAGAAGGGGCAGGCCCATAATCTTCGTGGCACTTGCAATAACTCCTTACCTCTCCTTTAGCACTGCTGCTGATGTTAGTCACCTTCAAAGATACCTTTGGAGAGCTCTCCAACATGTAAGCTCCATGCTGCGTGCCATAAATGCAGAACAATGCAGTAGCAGTAATTCCACAAGTATAGCTTTGAATGTCATCTGTGGCCAAGTGTTTGCATGTGTACCTCAAAGATTTTGGCCCAATTTGCACCCAGTACACATCTCAGAGCCTGAGTTTAGCAGTCCTGCAGATATCATCCACCTTAGAAGAACCTGTTGCCAACCCTAAACCATGTCAGGTCAGTGGTGCATGTGGTAAATGTGTAACATAATGGTCTGTAATGATTACTGGATAGAGATTTGAGCCTCACCCATGGCAAATGTAAATGTGTGTTTAGGGTAAAATTATTTTTGGGATCTCTCTCGCACTACATCACCCAATGCCAGTATTTACAAGGGCTGGTGATGTTCCTCACCTTAGAAGTACCTTGGGACAGCATTCAGCCTATAACTCTGTGGCATGTGCGATAAATGTGGTACATGGTAGTAGCAATACATAGCTAGGTAGGGGTTTGAATCTCAGTGATTGGCAAGTGTGTGTGTGTGTGTGTCTGTTATCAGCACCCTGTGTGGAGGTTGCTGTGATTGTGTAATAACAGGATCCATTGTGAGCAGGTTTTGCTAAATTATTATGTTGAGGACCTAGTATATGTCACAATGTCCACCTTACAAGAACAACAGTTGTCAAACACCAGAGAGGCTGGTGTAGACAATCCATAGCCCTACATGTGACATTATGGATTGGTGAACAATATAGGCAACCCTTCTATTGCTCAGAGAACACTCTCCACCCATGTCTCATACACAAACACACTTGGCTAGGCAACAACCACTATATTGGTAGTTCCCTGCATATTGTCTCACAGATAGTAGCCACAGTGTGATTGCAGTGGACTACATGTCTGTTGACCACAACAGTGCCACTGACATCAGAAAGTACTGTGATGTTTTACATCTCCTGACTGAATGTGTGTTATCCAACAAGTGAAAGGACATGGCACCCTGTTCCATCCCCGCAGTAGGCAAATAAATGCTTACAGTGGCCCTTTTGCTATGTTCCCCACTGGATGCCTGCAACAACTGTAGAGTCTGGAAATGTAACCCACAAAGGGAATATCATGCCTTATACACATGCCCTGTGGGGACAGACATCACTAACTCCAGTTCTTATTTTATTATTTCCTCAAAGATGCATCTCCCTAATCTAGCCATTTTCACACTTACAATTATACTCCTAACTACCCTCTTCTCAGCCTACCTTCTTACCTCCTTTGAAAAACCACACTTTTATCAGCTTAACCATTCCCACAAACAAACTACAATATATACACACATATCCCTACATAGACATTCTAACATAACTTCCACTCCCAGATACCTACTACCTAAATACCACAGACTCTCCCATATTAAACATAACCTACCCTCAGACAAAAAATTGAAACTTCTAACTTACCTTAGAAATAATCCTGCAACAAACACAGATAACCCCTCCTTAATAGATGGCGACCTCCACCCCAACCCTGGCCCTACCAGCCCTACTATCCAAACAACTCACCCTAAACTCAATAATTCTCTCCTTATAGGGCATCTGAATATCCAAAGCATCAATAATAAAGTACCTCACCTTCATGCCCTCCTAGCTATTCACTCCTTTGATATCCTCTGCCTCACTGAGACTTGGTTAAAACCTGAAACAAAAGATAATGAAATTATTCCCCAAGGATATAATATAGTAAGACTAGACCGAACAAAACGTAAAGGTGGTGGAGTAGCACTTCTATTTAAAAATGGACTTCACATCTCTACCCTACCATCTTATGCAACCCAGGATAGCAACGCAGAAGTCCTCATAACTAAGCTCCAAATTAATGCTAACAAATCTTTATACATTATCTGTATTTACATACCACCTGGCAATAATATAACTACATTAGAGGCTTTTCTTAGCTGGGTGCCTTCTACTTACCCCCAAGAAACAATAATACTAGGTGACATTAACATTGACTGGAAAAGTGTTAGTGCTGAAAATCCTACCTTTCATATCAACCTCCATGGCTTTAACCAAACCATAACCTCTACAACAAGAATTAACAAACCTAATAAAAAAGAAAGTACCTTAGACTGGATACTCATAAACAAAGTAAAACAAACTTACAAAGTAGGAACCCTACCAGATGATGTAAGTGATCATTCTTTGACCTACATCACAAGAAAAAAGAAAGACTTTCCAAACCCCCCCACCTTTAGGATAGCACGCTCTACCAAACACTTTAATGCAGAATTATTTCAAACTGAGCTCAGAGCATGCAACTGGAATCCTTTAAAACCCCTTTCACTTGAAGAGGCAGTAAAGTATTTTAACACTACTTTTTTATCTATTCTTGATCAGCATGCTCCTATACGTTCCATCAGAATGAAGTCCAACCCAGCCCCTTGGCTCTCAAATGAAACTAGAAATCAAATTCTACTTAGGAACAAAGTTTGGGCCAAATGGAGATCTAACAGAAATAGCTCTGATCATCTCCATTTTAGGCGGCTTAGAAATAGTACAAAAAAGGCAATACTTACAGACAAAAAAACTACTACTGTAAACTTCAACAAACTCATCAAAATAATCCTCAAAAGTTCTGGTCTTGCATAAATAAGCTCCTTTCCCCAGGTAACTCCCGAACACCCACCCCACTTGATGCAGATCCAAACACTCCACATCAAACTGCCAGTACCTTTAACTCTTTCTTCACTGAGACTATACAATCTCTAGCTAGGCAACTTATCTCTGAAAACTCCAACCTTCCCATCAATTTACCACACTCTTACTCTAACTTCAAACTACAACCCATCTCTACTTCTCTCATCTATAAATTTATTCATAAACTCAAGCCATGTACTCCATCCATGACAAACTTCCGTCCCAATATCTCCAAAAAGCAGCTAAAGTAATTGCCTACCCTATATCTATACTTATAAATAGGACAATCCAAGAAGGAACCGTCCCAGATATTTGGAAAATCTCCCATATTATCCCCTTACATAAAGGTGGGAACTCTAATGAGTACTCTAACTATCGGCCAATTGCTCTCTTATCACCCTTAGCGAAAATTCTGGAGAAATGCATTCACCAACAACTTTTACATCATCTCTCTATACATAACTTAATAGCAAGCTGTCAGCATGGCTTTAGGCCATCACATAGTACCACTACTGCCCTCCTATCCTTCACAGATACCATCAATAGAAACTGCAACAAAAACATACTCTCATCTGCACTCTTCATCGACCTCTCTAAAGCTTTCGACATGGTTAACCATACCCTCCTAATCAATATTCTTGAATCTCTCTCCTTTGATTCTCTGGCTATTAAATGGTTTAGATCATACCTCAGCAATAGGCAACAGGCAGTTCTCTGGGAAAATCAAATTTCTTCCTTCTTACCTGTCACTATCGGGGTCCCTCAGGGCTCCATTCATGGTCCACTTCTTTTCTCTTTATTCATTAATGATCTACATGTAGCAATTCCTCAAGCCACCTGTATTCAATATGCAGACGACTCCACACTAATATGCTCAGCAACCTCTCCATCTGAACTATGTTCTCTTACTCAAAATGTTTTCAACACTGTAGAAACATGGTTTACCAAACGTTGCCTCCTTCTTAATGCCAAAAAAACAAAACTCCTTCTCTTTACACCCACTACTAGGTCCACCCCCTTAGACTTCTCAGTCTCATCAAATAATGGCACTGTCATTTACCCTGACTTTACCACCAAACTATTAGGAATAACCATTGACAATAACCTCACATTTGATCATCATATAAACAACACCATTAAAATAGTCAACAGAAAAATAGGATCATTATATAGAATAAAACCATTTTTAACCACAACAGCCAGAGCCAAGATCGCTCACTCCCATCTTATCTCAACCCTTCTGTATGCCTCACCTATATTTACCAACCTCAAAAAAACTAACCTCAACAAATTAGCAACTTCCTACAATAATATTGCCAGATTCACTACTGGCAATCCCTTCAGAACTCACCACTGTTCTAATCTTAGGCAACTAGACTGGCTGGAATTCCAAAACCATCTGATAATCCCCCAACTCACAATGGCCCACAAAATATTTTACCAACCCAATAATACCCCTATACTCTCAAAACTCTTAGTCCCATATAAAACTCCTTGCTAGCGTAGCAAAGTCTAATAATACAGCTGGTGACTCTCTGTTTACAAATACAGCAGGAAAAAACTGGAACCTGTTACCCAATGAACTAACACTAATTACATCCTTGCCACTCTTTAAACAAAAACTCAAAAAACACCTCCAAATGCATTGGCTATGCCCTTGTAGTAATCCTGACTAACAACCATCTCCACCCCTGTTTCTTCCTCTTCTAACCAAAGTTTCAAACATTTAATTACTCAATCTTGTATTATGACTGACACTATTTAAACTCTAATCAACTTATTGCTTATATCCTTGAACCTGTTGTGATCCATTGTACATAACTCTTACAGTATTATAACTGTTTTAGCTTTCTTAAGCAATATTATGTTCACTCTTACTTTTCTTAATGTGTTCTGATCTCTGAAATGTATAAACTTCCTGTTCCATTTGGTTATTATAACTGTTTTAGCTTTCTTAAGCAATATTATGTTCACTGTTACTTTTCTTAATTATGTTCTGATCTTTGAAATGTAAAAACTTCCTGTTTTATTTTGGTTTATTAATCCTGTATTTACCATGTAACAATATTTTTTATACTTTTTATATTTTTGTATATGTGTGTGGAGCTTTTCTCCCCGGGCCTCTACTGAAAATGGATATATATCCAGCAAGACTAGCCCGGTCAACAAATGTAAAATAAATAAATAAAAATAAAACTCCACTGAATACCTGTATCATGCTGTCAATGTAGATGCAAGGACCACTTCAGTTCCATTGACAGGTCTTCCAAATGAGGTCAGGAATTCTACATAAGAAGATAACTATCTGTCCACGCAACATCCCGCAGAAACCTCAAGTACACTTCCACACATCAAGGAACATGCATGTGGGATATGTGCAGAATGCAGACACTGTTCATGTTATTGGAATATAAATCACATACATAGGAAGCAATGCACATCACTGACCACGCACAATAGTAATCCAGATGAGCGAATGGTGAATACAATACCCACCCCTGGGGACCACTACAGGGACTACACCCCCTGAGCCACACTGGAGACTATTGTCATGTGGCCTGATACCAAGGTATTCCCTTTGCCTAGCTTTGTACAGCTTTCAGACCCATTCACCTTCTACACACCTGTGAAGTAATGAACCTATGCATCTCAGTACTGGCAAGTGTGTGTGTGTGTGTGTGTGTGTGTGTGTGTGTGTGTGTGTGTGTATGTGTGGAGATTAATGATTTTGAAGCCATTCACATTCACTACATCTCCACTGGCCTACTTTAGCACACCTGCTGATGTCATTCACCTTGAAAGAACCCTTTGGCCATGTTTCAGCTGTATAAGCTCCATGGCGCTTGCGATAACTGTGTAATACTGTAGTATAGCAAACTAGTTAGGTAAGAGTTCTAATCCTGATCTTGCCAACTGTGATAATGTGTGTGTTTCCCTGAAAGAGTGTGTGTGTGTGTCTTTGCTGATACCTGATTTTGTGAACATTCACACTTACTACACTTCCATTACCCCTCCTTTAGCACTGTTGCTGATGTTACTCACCATCATAGATAGCTTTGGATAGCTCTCCAACATATAAGCCCTGTGACACATGCAATAACTGCATAGCACAGTAATAGCAGGTTGAAACACAGTACAGGTAAGTGTGTGTTTGTGTGTGTGTCTCTCATCAGTATCCTGTTGGGGTGATTGTGTAATGACAGGATCCATTGCAGTTTGGGTTTTGCTACATCATTATATTGCGCACCTATATGTCCCTATGACCACATTACAAGCCCAATAGTTTTCAAATACTGTAGACGTTGTTGTAGACAATTGTCAGCCATAAATGTGCACAGGCCTGTGCAATTTCTGTGTGACAGTATGGATTAGTAAACAATATAGGCAACTGTTATAATACCCAGACACCACTCTCCATCCACAGATCATACACAAATATGCTTTGCTCTTACTATCTTACTCCCTTCTTTTTTTGCTTTGTCTTTGTCTCTATCTCTCTCTCTCTCTCTCTCTCTCCCTCTGTGGTGGATATGGAAAAGTACATCTGTTTTGCATAGGCAGCAGCTTGAGTTTTGTAAGTAATGCTCATGATCAGCTGATGGCCTGTGCATGAATTGCAGTCCCCCACTTGCTAATTGCATGTGGAACAGCTGTGGTATTATTCCTATAGCCAATTCCATGGAAACACTCTCCTATAACTAAGCACTTCATGTGGGTGTTGGCCCTTTTTCTTCACTGTGAGCAGGACTTCATGTGGGTGTCTGACAAACAGCATCACAGAGGGTAGTTGGAAATACTTCTTACAACATACACTGCAGAGACAGGCCAACAAACAGGAGGGAGATGTTCCAGACATGGGGACAGAATGTAAGTATTGCTGTCCTACATTTGAAGTAATGTTGGTTTAACAGGGTTTGTATTGATATGGCTGTTCTACATGATTTAAAGTCTGGCATGATAGTGTTATGTGGTTGAGGAAACTCTCACCTGTAGGGCTATCTGTAGACTGGCCAGAGTTTAGAGTCTTACATGTGGTGTATTACTCACACAGCTACTGACTTCATATCCCTCAGAAGAGATATGTCACAACAAACCCTGTTGCACCAGGAATTGTGTCAATTTATCACAGCAATATGTCAATATTGGCCCTGTGTTTGTGCCTCTGTCCCCCAAGTCTTTCATCCTTTGTCCATATGTCATGCAGTAAGAGGTGCATATGTACAGTATAGCATTATTTACTGACATTATACCTGATAACAAGCCAGTGAGATATCATTCTGCTAGACATGTTATGTATAGTAGGCCTTATATTTGAGGACAAAACCTGGACATTCTGTTGTAGTCTGTACAGTAGTGAGGTCTGTGTACTTATGGTGATTGCTGACAGAGTGTGTATTGTGAATATGTTACTTGGCCTGTGTACAGACTGGTAGATGTCACTGTTCTTGATCCTGTTCTGTCTGATGTTTCATGCTGCTCCAGTTTACGGTACCCTATCAGCTTATGTTTGTAAGGCCAGACTGAGACATGTCCCATAACGCAGCCAAGCATCTGACTGCACTGTGTATTGGCCCAGTATATATAGGGTTAGTGTGTGAGTGGCACATATGAGGATGGTTTTGTTCACACAGTCCATGTACTGTACTATTAACTAGGCTTCCCATAATGTGACTGTGTTATGATTGGTTGTGGGTATGCACTTTCACACTGGTGTCTTTTACTACGTGCTGTTACATGCCTGTAGTGCCTGCTATATTTGCAAGTACATGTGTATTCCCCCATAGGAAACTTAGGTCAGTGTTGTGGCAGTCTGCCTGTAGTTTTCACAGTGGTTTGTGACATGCCTAGCAGCTCAGTGTATTTACCTAGTGTGATGCTATGTCCAGATATTTGTCAGATGTACTGTTGCCTGGCCGCCATAAGTGTTGTGTATTTCTGAAAAAGCAGTGGGATGCTGTGAAGATGTACGTCACTAACTAGTGGGAAGTATGTGGGCTTGGGACCTCTGCTCCTCTGGTTAATATGTGTTAGCACAGATAGGAGTGTGCGAATGCATCAACTGTGTGAGTGTATCTATTCCAGTATTTATGTGATATCCCCATTTATATGGCTGTAAACATCCACTTTGTCAGTCTTGGTCCACACACCTTGCACTAAGGAGTTCTGTCTATACTTTAGGACTGATCAGATTGTGTCAGACTGCCCACATTTATTTGTCATATCTCTCCTGTATTCCACAGGATCACTACTGTGATTTGTGTGGTACTTCACTATGATGATCTTATGATGTCTGTCAGTAACTGATGGTGTACATGTCAGTATCAGAAGTGACTTCCTACACAACATGTCTGTTGACACAACCCATGTTACTCTAGCAACATTCTACATTTATACCTGCAATAGGTTCATAGGTTCATAGGTTCATAGGTTGGTACTAGGCTATCAGCCCTAGGGCCTATACAAGCCTAGCCATAACAATTCCATGGCTATTTATTCCCACATTATTTACTTTCCTGGACCCCT
>NC_056726.1:1190979428-1191064428 GCF_019279795.1 Protopterus annectens
ATATACATATATATATATATATATATATATATATATATATATATGAAACTTGGCACACATCTCACCCTAAAAGCTGTGTGATGTGTGCAATTAAGGCCAAACACATTAGTAGCAATAATTACGTAGGTAGAGGTTCTACTCTCAGTGTTGCCAAGTAAGTGTGTGTGTATGTGTCTCCACTGAAAATGGACATATATCCAGTTGGACTAGCCCGGTCAACAAATGTAAAATAAATAAATAAATGTGAAGGGATCTACTTCAGTTTGCAGAAAATACATGTCCCAGGAGATCATTTGTCCAAGAACTGATAGGCAAAAGTTAACATTTCAAAGCAATCATCTTGTGGAAATTCATTCCATCAAAACTAGTAGTAGATGTGTAAATGTCCTCTTCTCACAGTGATACTGGAGATGGTATATATAATTTGGTGTAGATGTTGTGGGCACAGCCACTCTCACTGGGGTTATTGTTGTGCGTATCCCCCCTTAGTCTGCTGTAATACTGTAAAGTTTATGTTTACAAATTAAGTAGTTGTTAATCACACTGTGTGTGGTTATACAGCACCCCACACCCTCCAAAGTGGAGGGTTGTGCCACCCAAACCAGCATTCCTATGTTTACCAATTCCAGGATTGCACTACATTGGGGAAGAGGACTTATACCCTGCCAGTACCATTGTCAATGACATTAAACTGGCAGATTGATTATTTACTGATGTGCTGTGTTGCCTGTTTTGTCTTGGTGGAATTACATAGGCCAAAATGAGTTCACTGCAAAATTAAGTACATCCATGTGTACTGTATTCTCTGTGTATTGCATCAACACCAAAGGCTTCTGTGTGTATGTGTTATTCACAAATATTTGGTGTGTGCCACCTAGTACAGTTATCATTGTCCACTGCAGAAGAGCTGCTGACATCATCCACCATGCACTCACCTGTATACACCCCTCAGACCTAGCAGCCATGTGGCACATGCAGTAACTGTTATACAGACCTGTTACTTTTGTTCAGCTGTACCCAGGATATGACACAGTCAATGTCTCACCACAGTGCCACACCCCTTGTAGGAAATGACACATAGACACCTACAACACAAACTGAGTACATTATGGAGACCAAAATCAGTCAGTGTTAATAACAGCTATAATGCATCATGGCAGGACGGGTCTATATTATAAGATCGACGGTTGAAAACATTGAACAACATATGGTCGATGCCATATGGTCGATGTCTTCAAACATCGACCTTATAAAAAGACAAAAAAAAGAAAAAAGTACCCTAATGGGTTTAAGCAGGGGGCCAAGCCACCTGCACCCCCCATACCCCCCGGCACTTAAATATACCAACTCCGGGACTGCACTACATTGCAGCAAATGGAAATCTACCCTTATGGAGATTTCTATTTACACGCTCGAGATTCTGAGTGTTCACTATTCTCGTGTTGATAATGTCAGATTCTACATTGTCGGCTTTCGAGAATATAATATAGACCTGGCTGGAGAGCTACACACCCTGACATGTAAACATTAAATTTTCCAGCTGAAAACATGTTAAACAGCATTACATTGCTAAACATTAGTACATTCACCCTGTGCATCAGAACCATATTAGCATGCCCCTGCATTGATGGTATGGATGACAGGGATGTGACACAGGTATCATCATATGCACAGGGTGTGTTGTGGGTTTGCCAGAGACCTAGGCTGAGCCATCTGGTTGACATCATCTGTGTGTGTTAGGGGGTTCTTTATCAATTGGGCTGTGCAGATGTGGTATGTGTGGGTATGGAGGTGCCCTAGCTGTGTTGGTGATGTGTGTGTATGTGTGTGTGTGTGTGTGTGTGTGTGTGTGTGTGTGTGTGTGTGCACAGTTCTGCCATGTGGCCTGCCCTATACAGGGGTTTGGTGGACAGCTGCAAACCATACATGGCAGGGTATACGGCTGGACACAGGAACAGTGCCTGCCAGGGGTTCCACGGGCACTACCAGGTAGAATCCCAGATATGGTACTCTCCCCTGAGAATGACAAATGTCCGCTGGATCCACATCCCTGTTGGGACTGGCCAGGACCACGTGCACATGGCGTGCTGTGTTGTGGTGTGCACAGCACCCCCCCATGCAGTGCTGGTGCTGGTACTGCCACTACAGGCTGTGACTTGTTGCATGTCCACATTGACCTCCACCAGGTTGGTGTTGCTGACCTACGTCCACGTGGCTGTCACCCTACTCCCACCATATGCTCTAACACAGATACTACACGGTCAAGGATTCCCACCATCTCGCCCAACCGTCTATCCAGGACCTCTGCAAAATAACGGCTGGCAACTGCAAGATCACGGATGTTGTCACATACAGCAGAATGAGTAGCCCTCTGGAGCCTCAGTCTCTGTTGTAGCATTCCATACATGCCTGTGCCTCCATGAAGGCCCAAAACATGCATCTGGTGACACCTGCTGTGGCAGTTCTGCCAGGGGCATGATGGCCAGCAGCCCTCCTATGCGCACCCCTGTACATCTGCCTGTGTGGTACCTCGCCGTTCATCTGGCTATGGCTGCTGTGTACAGACACTTGCCATAGTCACCACACTGTCCTGTCCCATGCCACCACCAATCAACTGTCCCTCATCTGTGGCCACTGGAGATGGGGTATGTATAGGCATTATGACTGTGTGCGGTGATAGGGTGGCTAAAAGTGGGATGTCAACCAATGGCACAGCTTCGGCCCCTGATGACCCTGCCTGTGCCTCACCATACCTATCATCATTGTCAGAGTCTGTATGGACACTAACATCAGAAAACAGAAAATGAAATTTAAGACCCGTACATCATTGTTTACCTCTACACACATTCACACACACACACACACACACACACACACACACACACACACACACACACACACACACACACACACACACACACACACACTCACACACTTACAGGTGAGATGGCACAAAGATATTACATAGACCTCTAATTATCCAACAATCAACATGCATGACATATGGCACCCAACAGCATGTACTGCTGCTATACTCAATCCTTGTTACCAGCATTATACATCTCTGATATGCATGAGTTGTGTTAGTAGGTGATGCCCCTTCCCTTGGAACACACTGCACCCATGTACACAGTATTGTTGTGCACCTATTCAGCACCCTGGCATGTACTGTGCACCATACCTCATGAGTGTACACACCATTGCTGAATGTGTGGCAGTTATGTTTGCTCTGTTGCACACAGCCCCTGTGTGTTTGTCTGACACATACCTGGAATGATATGAGGACAAATGTCAACAGTTAATGCCTGACCTCTGAGTTGCAGATCTCATCATTAGCAGTGCATGTATGAGCAATAAAATCCAATTACACTGACAACCTTCAAAGCTTACTGTGGCTATGAGGAGTGCACACACCCTTGATGACATCCCAGTCTCTTCCATGATATGCAATGGGGCCACAATACTGTATATGTTTGCATTACACACACCTGATATTTGACATATGACCTGTGTAATCAAATGCAGTGTCAAACAAATGTGTTAGTCGTGCAGATGCTGATTGAGATGCATACAATATGTGGGTTGCATAAGTCTGCACACCCTTAACACAATGGTTTGTTGCAGCACCTGTTAAGTGAACTACAGCAGTCACTATTCCTGGAAGGAGTATACTAGCATGGCCCATCTTCACTTGCCATTATTTGGTCACTCCGCCCCACAAATGTCCCCAACTCTGCCAAATTGAAAGGTCAGCTCATGTGTACAGCCCTTGGAGGTCACACAGTGGCTTCACTATTGCTGTCAGGGTTATGTCTGGCACAGTTTATGAACTTGACTGTGTTCAGATGCAGCCATTCTTAGCGAGCTTTGGATGTATACTTCAGTTCACTGTTGTGTTTCAAGATGACTCCCCTCCCCATCTTCAGCCATATTGCAGATGCTTGACAACTATGGGCCACACATGAGTGTCATTTTGCAGTGTTCCAAATTCAGAATGCCATGTCTACTGGCCTAGTTCCTGCTAATGAATAGCAAACCTAAAAGTGTTCACTGTCACCAGCAATGTAAAGATGGGATGGTGGGCCTGAGGTGGAGTGAAGTGCTGCTTGTGCACCACATGTATCTTTATTAATACTATCTGTAGGTTTCAGCCTTGGTCTCAGTACACCATTACATGTTGCAACACATGCCTTTGGGAGACTTGATGTTATGCATATGCTACCTGTTAAGAGCCCTGTATGATGTTTCCTGTGAAACAATTCTTCCATCTGATTACCATAACCCATAGGCCGCACTTATGCAGATTCCAGGTGATTGTTGACACAGGTACTGCACAGGCTGTACTTGCTAGATATTTCTGCAAGTCCCTCAGTGTTGCTGCATGTTTCTGGGCAGCCTCCATGACCAGTTTGCAACATGTGTTGTCATCTCTCTTTGATGGGCATCTGTTTATTTTCTACATTAATGCTTTCCCATAGTTCATAGTCACATACATGACTGTCTGCACTGTTTGCCATGGTATATGCAATGGTGAGGTAAGGCTACTTCTCCCACTCCTGAGTGCTACCTTTCAGATATGGGATCCATTCCATTGGTTTGTAAGATGTGTGTAAGCCATAGCTGCCTCTGTTGCAGTTGAGTGGGCAAATGTCATGGCCATACTTCTTGGACAGCAGACCATTACTTGATGTGACATTGAGGCCCTATACTTGATGGAATGTGTGTACTCAAGAAGAGTGAATGTTATCAGTACCTCAAAAGCTGCTTCCACAATATGTTATTTGGAGTGTGTGAACACATATGCTTCCAATGTTTGTTAAGGTATGTATTCCCCATATTTGTTGTCCTAACATAGGATTCCATATTACACATTCATTGATCGTGTTAGGATCACATTACAGGTTGTAAAATGTGTATCATGTGGTATTGTGTAGATTTGTAACAGTTGCCATTGTAATAGTGGTGTATACACTGTTGTAGCCACTGTATAAGGGTCATTTTCAGAAATGTCCCTACTATAGGCCATTTGTCCCACCATTATGTTCATCTCTGTGCACACATCTTGCACTGACAGGTTGTTAGGTATACTGCAGGACTCTTACATACCCTTCAGATATGCCACCATGGTGACCACTGTGATGCAGTGTAGTTAACAGCAACAATAAGTGAACATGTACAGCATGCATTATAGGTAGGTGTGTTAACTGCGTGCATGGCAAATACCATGGCCATGACATGGCCAATGTATTGGCAAACCTGAACAAAACAACTCCATACTCACTAGCTACAGGCTACTGCCTCAGTTGTATACCAAAGGGACCTACATAGTTGTGTGAGAGATGTAATGTCAATAGCCACATCTGTGGCATTGGTACAGGGTGGGTGCAGCATTTCAGTACATCAAGAGTACAAACCCACAGTACTAGAGATTATGCACATCTGTTCATTACTACACTGCAGCAACAGACTATGTTATCTGACATATGCATGAAGATACTTTACAGATGAAGATGGATAAGCAACAAGGGTCTACTAATGTGCCCTGGTTCCTTACCTGCATGCTCCTTGTCCATTGTGTGGGTGGCATCCACCTCCACAATGCTATTTTCAGGTTCCTGGCTTGGCTGATGGGTGGATGTTCCAAGGCTAGTAGGAGCTCCTCAGCATGTGTCAATGGGGGCTGGATGGCATGACCCCCACCTGTGGCTTGCTGGTCCCTCCTAAATGCAGCAGCATGCTGACGGGCGTGGAGGATAAGATGAGTGCAATGATGTTGCACCTGCTCATAACTCTGGTTATGCAGGCCATCATTTACCCTGTGGACAAGCTCATTCCACAGGGTGGTCCTCTCCTGCAGATCATGGGCCCTGCATCCAAATAGGGTTCTGTGATGTAGTACAATGAAGTTTATGTTAGCATTATTTTCTTGGGGTGTATACACAGGGAAACGTTCATGGACATTGTACCTGGAATACATAAACAGGAAAGAAGGTCAGAGGACCTCAAACTGCAAGGATATAATAGTAGTTAATTGACATCTCTCTCTCCCCCCACCATATTTACAACAATAAATCTAAACACACAAATCAATGGTTATGTTTACACCAAATCTACTGTTGGGACATATATCTTATTGTTCAACAAATATTAAAATGTGTTCTATTCATGTTCCATGTTGAAGTACTATCATTGGTGGCTTGTTTCTATCAATGCAACCTGCATGCCTATGTAATGGCCACTGTGGTTCCATATACATGTGCTCTGTTTGCTATGCAACTGTTCCAAATTTGGTGTTTTGGGTTAATGGGAATATCTATGCATGCTGTTATAACTAATCCTGGATTGTGTTGACTATTACTAACACACATATGTTCTAAAACTGAAACACAATAGCATGTTTGGAAATGCCGTTCCTAGCGGACCCACCTCTCCCACCTCACCTGACCATGGCACCGGGCCCCAACATATCTGGGACCCACCCCAGGACCTCCTCATCCACTGGTCCTTCACTACCTTCAGGTGGAACCACTTCAGGGGATGGGGCTCATCCCCCCTGGGAGCAGGCATGGACAGGATCCTGTCACCTGAAGTCAGGTCCAGGGTCTGGTGCATAGGGAGCTCTGCAGAGAATTGGGAGAACTGCTATGCCAGCCTGAGGGCCTCGTGGCACAATTAGAGGGTCAGCCTGCCCCTCCTGCTCAGCCCCCAGCACAGCCGCCTTCAGGGCCGTGAAGGTGCAGTAGTGATTGCCCATGGGTGGTGACCTCAGTGCCACAGTTTCCATTTGGGGGCTTATGGGCTTCCGATTTCCAAACACTCCTCCCCATGCAAGGTGTTTACTCCCATGCGTCATATAACGGTCCTGTATGCTGTCTTGACTGTCATCTGACCCAACTTACCTCCCAAAATATACCTACTATCCTTCCCTAACATCCCACTTTCACCTTAAAAAAAAGGGGTAATATGTTCCCAAAAAGAATTTCACACCATACATACCTGTCCATTTTGCACATGCTTACAACTGCTTAAAAGTGCCTTAATCATTCTGTATCCAACAGCCCTTGGTCTGGCCAGCAAAAAAATTATCAACCCTTGCAAGTGTCTAACCCAGGACCCTGGGCATCATAGCCACAGCAACTTACCACTAAGCCATCTGAGCTTCAGATATGTGTGATGTTTTCTCAAACATACCATGCAGCACAGTCATTCAACAGTAGGGAAAATGTATTTTATATATATATATATATATATATATATATATATATATATATATATATATATATATATATATATGTATATATGTATATATGTAGACATACATGCCTATATATGTATATATATATATATATATATATATATATATATATATATATATATATATATATATATATATATATATATATATATATATATGTGTGTGTGTGTGTGTGTGTGTGGAGTACATTCAGACATGGGATCCACACTCTGAACCTCCTTTCTCCACAGCTGAACTGTTCTGCTTTGCTACAAAACAGAGCATCACATGTGGACAAAGCCTAGCATTAGGGAGGATATATAGGGACAGATCATAGATATGCCTATTACAAACCTATGAAGTTTGTGCATGATACATTTCACATTACCATGACTGTTCTGAAGGTGGTGGGGTCTGCAACTCATGTGTCTGTCATGACTTCATTACTTCCACCTTTAACTACCGTATTTCTTTTTAAATAAGACCTAACCAGAGAGCAAGGCCTAGCATGGTTTTCCAGGGTGTTCATGATATAAGCCCAACCCCAAAAATAAGCCCCAGTTAATATCGTCAACAACACATGACAGACATGTTGAATTATAAAATAATATTATTGACACCCATTAACTGAGGTTATAGTACTCTGCCTACCTGTTTTGGACCATTCGGAAACCCAACTTCTTCTCTTTGCAGAAAGTCGTAAGACTCTTTCACTGGGAGTCCTCTACGATTCTTACTGTAACCCTAATCATCACTCACACTTGACAGTTGAGATCCTTGGCCCATAAACCCACGCAGGTGTAATTTGATCAGTCGAAGTACAGACAACGCGTGAGAAGCGTGCGCTCATGATAACGAGCAGCTGTGGTAGTGTCTTCTCTTCATAACCGGTGCCATCTTGTGTTGTCACTCCGGTCGCGTAAGTCTTCAATTAACCCCCACCAGACAAGATGAGTGCAAAAAGAAACAGCTATTCCATCGAGTACAAGAAATGAATTGTGGAAGACTCTTGGAGAAAGAATCTGATGGCTTTCTGTAAATAGAAGAAGTTAGATGTCTAAATGGTCCAAAAATGGTGAGCAGCGTACGTTAACCTCAGTCAACAGGACAAAGAGGGAAATGCTAAGAAGTATAAGTATGGATCAGGTCGGCAACCATTATTTCCTGAGCTTGAAAACATCATCTGTGAGTGGATTGCTAACAGGAGAGCAAAGGCTTTGGTTGTGTGCAGGGATGATATTCAAGCATTTGCCATTGCAATAGCACCACAATTAGAAATATCCTCAGAAGAATTCAAAGCATCACAACATTGGCTGTATGGCTTCCTTCAGCGATACGAGCTGTCTCTAAGAAGATCAGCAACTCTGTTCAAGCTGGAAGATACTGAAATTATTAAACGTGCACTTGCGTTAAAGTCCTTTGTTGATGGCATTGACTTTTCTAAATACCGACTCTCCAACATGATTGCTATGAATGAAACTGCAGTGCTTATGGGCCAAGGATCTCAAACAACAATTGATCAGAGGGGTGCCTCGTCAATCTACATTCCCTCCACTGGTTATGAGAGTGCATGTGTTACCTGTATCTTGGCAATTTGTCTAGATGGAAAGAAACCCCCACCTCTAATCATTAGTAAGGGCAAGAAAGATAAGATTGAACATGTTTCAGGCATTTGCATTCTTGAAACCAAAAAAGCCTGGCACACACAATCAGTTATAAGGAAGTGGGTCAATGTAATGCTGTCACTTGTTTTGCAAAGTGGTGAAAGAGGTCTGCTAGTCTGGAATTCAGCCAGCACTCACTGCGTTAAAGAAATGAAGAAATTCCTAGCATGGAGAAGAATAGATCAAATAATGATTCCCGAAGGAATGACTGCCTATCTCCAGACTCTTGTTAATGCAATAAACAAGCCATTCAAGGACCATTTGCACATGGATCTCAATGACTACATTGAAAATAGAATGGAGAAAAATCAGCATGGAAACTTTGTGAAGCCTAGCCTGCAAGAGGTCGTGACGTGGGTAAAAAATTCATGAGATAAAATCACTGACAGCTGTGTGGCCAATTAACAACAAGCAGATTACTTGGACAAGCAGTGCTCATTTAAGGAGAGCTGGATTGCTAGGCATGACAGACTGGGGCCAATGGTGCTACAGGAAATGGAGTCGCAAGAAATACAGGCTGAAATTTGGGGGTTGGAGACTTATGACACTGTTCCAGAAGAAGATGAAATTATTGTATTTGAATAACTGTGAAAGCCAAGGTGCAGCTATTCTGAAGTTGAAATGTTTGTTACACTGTTTATGTCGAATTCTCACACAACTGTCAACCCGTTATTAGAACTATTGTCCAATAATAGAAAAGTACAAAATAAATGCCAATTTGTGTACATGAATAAATGTCGATTTTTTCATACATGAAGAAATGTCGATTTGTGTTAATTAATAAATGTCAATTTTTGTACATGAATAAATGAATAAAGGTAGATTTTTGTACAGTGTGGGTAAATAAGGCATCACCTGATAATAAGCCCTAATGTGCATTTCGCCGGGAGAAAGAATACAAGACCCGGTCTTATTTTCGGGGAAATACGGTATTTGCCAGACTAATACAGATGTTTGGAGGAACAGAACAAACACTATGATGGCTTAAATTTTGACATTCTGTGCAGATTTGTACAGTTGACAGGTATGGCCCATTGCCCACAGGGCCAGATGCTATGTCCATAACAGTTGTTCAGCAGGACATCGTGGCAGCAAGTCTTGATGGCACATATAAATCTTTCAACATCATCTATCCCATTATTACAGACCAAGTACCACATTAATTTGCATGCTGACATGTTTCACATACTTGTTTTATTATTGTGCTCTCTTCTGTGTATTTGATTTTCTCTCTCTCTCTCTCTCTCTCTCTCTCTCTCTCTCTCTCTCTCTCTCCCTCCCTCTCTCCACTACAGGGATTGAGCTGGTTTGAATAGGTTGCAGCATGGCTTTTGTAGGTGATGCTCATGATCAGGTGATGGCCTCCTCACCAATTGGTGTTCCCCACTTGCTAATTGCATGTAGCCAGCTGTGTAGTTCTTCTAATAGCCAATGTCATAGTAACCCACTAATATAAATGAATACATCATGTGGGCATTGTCCCCTTACCTTTCCTGTATAGAAGACATCCTTCCTGTGTGTGGGCAGACATGTTACAGACAGCAGATAGCAATTTCTCTTACAATAGGACATGTGGACACAGGCCAACTACATGTTTGTATAAGGTTCCAGACCTAGGGACAGTGTGTGTGAGTGTTGCTGTTATATGCATTGCATACTGCTAGTTTTACAGGGTTTATGTGTACATGCAAGTTTTGCATGGAATGCACTCTGTCTGCATAGATCTGAACTGTGGGCCTATCCACATGATGGCCAGTGGATTGGCTGTTATGTTTTGTCGGTTCCCCACACAGGTCTTGTCCCTGACATATCAGTGCTATTCTCGCTGTTGATTGCTATCAGTACATGGCAAAATCCATTTGTGTTTCTGACTTCATATTCCTGAGTAAGGGTATGTTGCAACCAATCATGTAACACCAGCAACTTTCACAGTGTATAACAGCAATATTTCAAATATGGCCCTGCGTTTGAGCCTCTGTCCTCCACCTTTATAACAGGCTATGTCCAGATGTCATGCAGTAAGAGGTTGATAGGTAATAGCCTATTATTATTTAGTGCTGACATTCCTGCTATCATTCCCATGATGTTTTGGACGCCCACACAAATTGTGGGGTAGGATCCATATATATGAGGACTACAGCTGGACAAAACATGTGTGACCCTGTACAGTCTGAGGTCAGTATATGGAGAACACTGTTATATGCCCTTGTAAGATATTTTATGGGGGAGGGTATTAAATGTTTTTAACCTAGGCTGTTACAACATGTGAGGGATATCAGTAATAAGAAACACTAAGGTAAATGGCTGTATATTTTCAAATGTTTCACCATGGGAACAGTGGTGGGCTAGAGCTTACTATTGTGTTTGTTAGTGTGATAGTGACGTTTGAAGTTAAGCATTGTTATGTAACAGATACATTGACATTGTGACAACTAATACTGTTCCCCCTAGGAGTTGAGTACAGAGTGTAATTGGAGGCTGTAGAACTACATTTACATAACCAAGAACAGATAAAATCAATAACATTCTTGTCATGGTTGTAAAAACATGGAATATTTAAATGCAGAAGTCTGCTTTTAATTTAAAAAAAATTGCACCACTAGCCCAGGGCTTAATAATATGGTTTCACTTAGCAGTTTTTTAAAATTAAAAGCAGACTTCTGCATTTAAATATTCCATGTTTTTTTGCAACCCTGACAAGAATGTTATTGATTTTATCTGTTCTTGGTTATGTAAATATAGTTATAAAGAGATATAACACTTATGATCAAAATTTACATGACTTGCTAGTAAAATGCATCAAGGGAGCCTGTACCTTTAAATGTGGATGTACTTTTCACAGTTTTTTTAATTGATTTATTGCACTGGTTATATAAGACTCAGTGTGTAACTTGATTTTATGCTGAAGAAGTCATAGTTAAAAATTGACAAAAGCGCTCAATAAATTTTACTTTTCCTGGCCGTCCAGTTCACTTTGTATTTTCTTAGTTTTGCTCCTTTTGGTTTACAATGGACTCCAGTTCACAGAGTGGAGGGGGCACCAGGGAGATAAATGAAGACCTGACTTTGGCTATTCATAAGCTAACCGAGCTTATAGGTGCATTTAATACTCAAATTGCAGGACTGAGTCATAAAATCGACAACTTTGAGAATGATTTCAGTCAAACCAAAACAAAACCTGGTTCTACTTCACAGGATTCCCTTTTCATTATTGCACCAGGGCAAGGTAGCCCTATTCGACAAACAGGAACTAGTAGTAGAGGAACTAATTCTGTTACACCACCAGGCACTTCCCTTTGCTTAGAGGCAGCACACAGAAGAGTGCAGACACAAAGTAATGGATCTGTACAGTGTGACACAACAAATGCTTTGAATCTAACTGACTGGATTAACAAGGACAGCATTGGTTTTTCCAACAACACTAACCAACCCATTTTACAAGGTACTTTTGATCTTAAAATTAAAACTTTGGAAAAAGAATGTTTAAGACTTAAAAAACTGCAAATTGAGAATCAGTACCTTAGGGAATGCCTCAGACGCGAACAGGTGCCAAAAGGTCTGAGGTACTGGCATTTTCCTAATGGTTTAACTAACAACAGTGAACTGCATAAAGACTTAACAACTCTGTTTAACCACCAGGGTTGTGAACTATTGGAACTATTAGTTAGAGATAATGATAAAAAGTTTGTAGCATTACAAGACACTGTTAGCAAACTTGATGCCACTGTGAAAAATGATGTTAATTTCTGTGTTAAACTGAATGACTACAACACTGTTTTTATTAACATTGACAAAATTTTAGATAAGATAAAGGAGAAAAAAAAGCTAGAAAGTTAATAAGGGATGCCCAGGATTATGAAGGAGGACAAGCTTATCTACTAGTTAAAGTACATAACAATACTGGTGATAACAGTAATGAAGCCAATGGTGAGGAAATTAATGATGAAAATGAATATCAAAGTGACAACACCCCAGGTCCCATCCCTTTAGGACAACCCTTACGGAGGTCAGAGAGAATTCAAGAACAGAATCACCAGTACAGGAGGCTTCAGAATACAGCATATCAGGGGGAAATACACAACCCACAACAGTACAATCAAGGATGGAGGAGGGGGAGGGAGAGACGAGGGAACTGGCAATAAACTATAATATGTTGCCTGACAATGAAGAGGCAGTTATTATTGTCAATGACCAAACTGACTTCAAAATTTTAAACTTAAGTAGTGTCACAGTTACCAAGGATTGGGCAAACCTCTTTGAGAGAGGTCTTAACTTTGTACCCTCCAAACATTTTAACATAGAAAAAAACTTTGCTTGACATTATGATTTTCACCAGAAAATTGAATTTTAGTGCCACTATGGGTGGAGAAGCAAATAGAAATACTCTAAAAAGGCAAGAGTAAGTAACCCTCCTTTGCATTCCACTATACAATTGTAACAAAAGATTTGTATGAATGACATTAGACAACTTTCTAAAAATCGGAATTCAAATTTAATACGCAATTTAACCAAAGAGGAAACCATACTCCTTGATAATATATCTAATAATAAAGCCATTCAAGTCATGAAACCAGACAAGGGAGGTGGTCTTGTGGTCATGGACCAGGACAGGTACATAGAAAACATGTTAGGACATTTATTTGGGGAAGGGTACCAGCAGATTTCCCGTAATGAACTTAACATCGCATACAGACATATGGACATGGTTCTTATGGATCTACTTTTGAATGACCAGATATCAGAAGTAGAATTTAACTATTGTACACAAAGCAACCCCAGGATCCCAACAATATTTGGGACACCTAATATTCACAAGAACATCTTGCATCCACCTTTAAGACCTATTGTGGATGCAAAAAGGTCCAAGACATTAACTATAGCCAAATACATAGACCTCCAGTTAAAGAACTGTCTGGGGTCTTTTTCTCATATCATCAGAGACTCATGGGATTGTTTGAAAAAAATTAAACAGGAATATTTCAGCTATGACATCATTTTCACTACAATTGATGTCAAGGACTTATTTAGTGCCATTCCCCACAAAGAAGGCATTGGAATGTTTTATGATCAAGTTTTCACACACCAAAATACTTACATTAGGACATTAATGGACTTGTGTTGGAGAACAGCTTTTTGACTTTCGAAGGTCATTTATTCAGACAAACCACAGGGGTAGCTATGGGGGCAACATGTGCACCAGTTTTTGCCAACATTGTTCTGACTCAGTGGGAACTGTGTCAATTTTTTTCATCTTCAGGAATGTCCCATTGTAAGTTTTACGGTCGTTACCTGGATGACATCCTTACTTTCTGGGATGGAGACCATGACCAGTTGCATGAATTCTTACTTTTCCTCAGTTCGAGCACTACATTCCTTAAATTCTCCATGGAAATGAATTCTGACTCCATTAGTTAGTTAGACATCAGAATTAGCAAAGACTACATCAATAGCGTATTCTTCTCTACCGTCTATCGCAAACCTACGTACTCTAACTCCCTTCTCCATTTTGAGAGTGGGCACCCTGTGCATCAAAAAGATCCTTAGTCAAAGGCCAGGGGGTGAGACTAGCCCGCATGGTTAGCAGGATGGAAGATTTCCAGAAGGAAAGGGATGTTTTATTGAGTATGCTTTTAAGAAGAGGATATCCAAAATAATTTGTTACACCTTTGTTGGAAGAAGTTACTAAAAAGAGATTAGAGGGACATTTCTATTCCTTATTAGGAATTGATATTACCAGAATGTGGGCACCGTTGGAGAACAGTAACAACCATACTGGTCGTTTTCCCAATGGGCTCATCCTCACATACACTCCACAGTTCCCACTGATTCAGGACATTGTTTTCAAAAACTGGTTCATCCTCAACAGTGATGAAAGCATAGGTCAGAAGGTTGATGAAGCCCCCATAGTGGTTTACAGAAAGGACACCAGCATCAAAAATATCCTTGAAAGAAATCCATTTAGTAGTACTATCGGGAGACTGGGAAAAATGACTAAATGTGGGCAGTGCATGCAGTGTAAGCACATAATAGAGGGAGACAGGGTTTCACTCAAAGGTTATGGATGGGTTAGATTATTTCAGAAATACAATTGTGGTAGTAAAAATGTCATTTATGCCAGCATTTCTCAGACTTGTATGTGCTTCTATATCGGAAAAAACAAAAATGCTTTCAGAACCCGCATTTATCAATATATTTATGAAATAGATAAATGTAACATTACAAATGCATTTGCCAAACATATCAACCTTCACTCAGGTCACTATTTCAAGTTTATAGTTCTTAAACAGATCATCATAGATGAAAGGGGTGGCCCTATTGACCATTTACTGGAGTATAAAGAATTATTATGGCAATTGAGGGTCAATGCCACCACTAGCCCAGGGCTTAATGATATGGTTTCACTTAGCAGTTTTTTAAAATTAGAAGCAGACTTCTGCATTTAAATATTCCATGTTTTTTACAACCATGACAAGAATGTTATTGATTTTATCTGTTCTTGGTTATGTAAATATAGTTATAAAGAGATATAACACTTATGGTCAAACTTTACATGACTTGCTAGTAAAATGCATCAAGGGAACCTGTACCTTAAAATGTGGATGTACTTTTCACAGTTTTTTTAATTGATTTATTGCACTGATTATATAAGACTCAGTGTGCAACTTGATTTTATTCTGAAGAAGTCATAGTTAAAAATTGACAAAAGCGCTCAATAAATTTTACTTTTCCTGGTCGTCCAGTTTGCTTTACATGTCAATATTTATTGAACAATAGGGCGTATCTCCCAACAGTAGCTTTGGTGTAAACATACCCATTGATTTGTGTATTTAGATTATTCTTGCAGATATGGTGGGGGGGGTGTCAATTAACAAGTTATATATCCTTGTAGTACTCACAACTTTAATGATCATTTTTCTAATCATTACTGTACAGGTATTATCACAATACCCTATGGCCTTCGTTTGGGCAGTGGTATGTTTGTACACAGTGTATACTTCAACTGTCTTATAGCTAAATTCTACATCTCTTACCTGGTAGACCTGTGGAGGGAATGTTTGTTAACACTACCTGTCTGTTTGTACACTACCAGTCCAGGATTTAAATATTTATTGGAAGACACAGTTTTCCTATCTGACAGACCTGTGGGGGAAATGATTATTAACACTACCTGACAGTTTCTACACATATTCCCAGATTCCTAGTTAGTATTATGCACATACCTCTCAATCTCTTAATGCACACACTCTGGACAAAGCTTGACACCATGGGGATACAAATTGGGACGCATTTTGAATACTGCTCTCATAAATTTGGAGAGTTGATAGAGTGACAGGATTTGTTTTAATATACATTTTCTGAAGGTTTTGTGGTCTGAAAATCAAATGTATGTCATTTAGTGACTACAATCCTGAGATCATCCCACTGATTTGTCAGGGGTCAGAGGAACATGCCGAAAATATGAGCTAATTATCTGGACATTCTGAAAAATCTGTACAGTTGAGAGGTATGATTATGCATACAGCTTACTACCACTCCCAGGATTCGAACCATGGCTGTGTCGGCTAAAAATACAACAATTTAAGTATCAGCAGAGTATGCTATTTGGATTTTGTTGTCTATTTCTTCAATGTTTTATTTCTAAGTCTCTTTTGGATGTACAATCTGATCTTTACTTACAACAATCTTATACAGACATTCCTAGATGTATTTTATGTAGCACAGTGTGGGTAACAGTGGCTAACACAACATTACTATTCAGAGAATGCAACAATAAATGCCATTCATTACTAGAGTAAACAGAACCAGTCCAGGATTTAGAGCTTTATTGCCAGGCAGTTACAGTTTTATTTAAATATGACCTATATGGGACTATCACTGTCCTATTGTCTGGTTTATTCAGTGTAACCCGTACACAGTTTTTATACTGCCAGGTGACTTTCTACTACTTTATATTTGTTTGGTATGACTACTACAAGCAGGATTGTTACTCACAAGCCTCACAATCCAGCCTTTGCAACCTACTAGCATGGGCTTCCTGATTCACAGCCCACTCAGCTGCAGCTATAAGGGAAATAGAGAAATATTTAGGCATACCTATCCATCTTCTACACAGGCTGGACATTAGTAACCTATTGGTATGAGTACTTACACACTGCTGGGACATCATCCCTCTGCCTTGCTTCTTGGACCCACTCATCCAAGAGCTCCCTCCTTCTCTGCTTTAAGTTAGCATAGTGGTGCTGGACCTGCTCACCAGTCCGAGGGATAGCAGTGGCACTGGTGAGATCACGGGCGAGATGTGCCTAGGCTTTCACTTTATATTGGGAGCCTTGGTACTGGCCCTGCAGCAGTCTCACTTCATGGTTTTGTACCAGGAGTCCTACTAGGACCTTGGACTCCTGTATGCCCCAGCTCTCCTCACGGAAGCACATGCCCTCACCAACTCCTGCCATAATCGCTACCTTTGGAAGCTGCAACCAGTTATGAGCTGTAATCCTACCTGTGGGGTTTAAATAAGGCTGATTTCCTACTTTTTGCCGTGATTGGGCAGTTTTGAATATGTTGAGCTAAGCTAAGCTACAGGCAAACCTGCTTAACTAAGGTTGGCAGTGCTTAAAGGGACAGGTTGTGCACTGCTTATCAATGGCAAATCCATTTAGCTAGGCTACTCATTGCTTAGCAGTCATATTTACACAATGCTTACACCTGGTAAGTAGAGCTGTGCAATGCTTAGCATTGCTTATAGGTTCATAGGTTCATAGGTTGGTACTAGGCTATCGGCCCTAGGGCCTATACAAGCCTAGCCATAACAATACCATGGCTATTTCTTCCCACACTATTTACTTCCCTGACCCCTGTCTAGCAGAGTGACTGACATGATCACCGGGGTGAATTTCCTTTCTCCCATCCAATCGTCAAGGTTGTTTTTGAAGAGGGCCAAAGAAGCGCTCTGCTTGACATGTATGGGCAGACTATTCCAGAGTCTGGGGAGTCTCTGGGTCAGAAACCTATCCCTCCAGCATGTTTTGTTTATTCTGAAGACAAGGTTTAGATCCCTGGAGCATGTGGCTCTGAGGGATTGGGATTTCTTTAAGTGTAGCATGTCCAATAGCTCTGGGTTTGATATGGCCTTGTATGTTAAGCAAAGATCGCCTCTGAGTAGATGGTATGCGACAGAGTATAGCTGGAGTTTCTTAAGGCGGTCATCGTAGGGCATCTGCTTTAGGCCTGTGATTCTTTTAGTGAGGTATTTCTGCAGCCTTTCTGGTTGTTGCAGATGTCTTGAGAGGTGCATACCAAACGGGGCATTGTATTCTATAATGGGTCTAATGAGGGATGAGTACAGTGGGACAATAACCTCCTTTTTACTGGATGAAAAGCCCTTAGTGATGAGGTGTGCCACATAGCATGGTTTTCTGACTGCTGTGGTGATGTGGTTATCGAAGGTGATACCACTGTCCTCCTGTGTCCCTAAGTCTCTTATCACACTTTCAGTGTTTAGTGTACTGTCACCTATGTGGTACATGTTTCTTCCCAAAGGGGATAACTATACATTTCTTGGCACTGAGATTGAGCCCACGGCTCTGGCACCAAGCATCTGTTTCTGTAAGGCCCTTTTATAGAGTATCCACATCATTTGGGGATTCAGTAATGGCTCCCAGTTTGCAGTCATCTGCGAACTTTGTTAGCTAGAGTCCCTTAGTGTTGGCCTGTACTTCACAGAGGTTGATGCCAGCAAGAGCGGTCCCAGGACTGAACCCTGAGGTACTCCACTTGTCACTTGTCTGGATTTGGAGTCGGCTTCTTTTGCAGTGTGGGTTCTGTCAGTAAGCCAGTTGGCAACCCATCGAGTGATATAGGGATTAATGCCTAGCTTAGTAAGTCTGTCAATGATTCCAGAGTGGGGGAATTGTACCAAAGGCCTTGGCAAGGTCCAGATAGGCTGTGTGGACAGCGTTACCCTCATCCATGGCTCTGGAGACTGATTCAAAGAAGTCAATCAGGTTCAGGAGACAAGATCGGCCCTTCACAAACCCAAACTGAGTGGGGTCTGGTGTTTGACGGTTGCCAATGTCTTTGTCTATAAGTTCCATGATAATACGTTCTATGGCCTTGCAGATCAGGCTCGTCAGACTGATGGGGCAGTAGTTGTTGAGATCCAAGGTGGATCCCTCATTGTGGAGTGGAATAACTGTAGCGGTGCACCACTCAGTGGACACGAAGCCTGAGGTGTGGCTATGATTAAACATGACACTTAGGTGAGGTGCAGGTTCATTTTGTAGTTCATGTAATACACAGCCTGGGATGCCATCTTGTCCCATGGATGCTGTATTCTTTATAGACTATCTGCTGTATGGTATTGATTTATCATTCATTACATATTATAAATCTGTTTACTGTCCCTGATATCCCTCAATGTGCTTTCATTACATTTATTCATGTGTGACTATACTGTATGGGGCACTTGTGTTTATATGGGGGTTTCACAACTTTATTAAACTGACACCTCACATCTGGACCTAATACAGTACTTTGGTTAACAAATATATTATTATTTGGTGGCTAATTATAGAAATAATTGTTTATATACTGCTTTAACATGTAAAATGCAAACTGGTTGTAGTGGGGATTGAACCAGGAATGGCTGTTTGCAAAGCATACACAGTAACCACTACACTGATGTTGGATGTCTCTTGAGATTTAATTTCTTGTGCTGTTTAAGCTGGACTAAGCGTAGCTAAGCAACTGGCTGCAACATGCAGCTACACTTAAACTTTATCGCATTTGCAAAAAAAAATGTATTTGTTGTGTTATTTTATTTGTACCCTTCAGAATATCCCTGCTAATGTTGAACCTGTTATTCTATCAACTTTCTGCTTTGTGGGAAGATTGTCCCTTTTGGCTTTGTTCACATTCCTTACTCTGGCAGGTTGGGAGCTGTGTGCTATGTGCTTATGCTACGTGTTATTCTGACAACATTTGTCTTAGTAGGGATGATTGTCCCTTATGGGTTTGACCAAATTTGTTATCCTGATGAGTTGGGGGTGTTACAAACATTCTCGCTTGTTTTAAATTGCAGAAAGGCAATTCTGGAGTGCAAGGGGCATGTATATTGTGAGAGCTCCGCTCTCACACACACACACACTCCCTGTGCTCATACACGGAACTGTGGTGTCCGTTTTAGAGCATGGCAGCATGCCTTCGTACATATGCATTGAGCGCTGACGTGCTGAACAGGAACGGTCCCTCTGGTGTAGGAATAACTTATTCCTGCACAGCTGCTTGCTGAATCCCAGGGTAAGTGTTCTCTTTATATATTACAAAAACTCACTTAAAACAGTTATAATAATAATAACATGGAAAAGGGCTCAAGCCCTGTACCCTTGGCACAGTAACCAGCTCAATAATAATGCAAAGCTGCAGTTATCTTTGCTACAACTAACCAGTGGGGATGCTATTAAATATTATACTAAAACACAAATTAATAAGCCATGGGCACTTTAAACTCTGTATCTGTGATACTGAAGGCAGCATTTTGGCCCTCTATACCAACTAAGGATTTTGTAATGCATTAGGTTTTGTATCCTGATGTTTATCATAAAACACTAATGTCTAGCATTATTGACTGACTGTAATGGTCTGTGAATTAGGAGGGGCAAGGCAGATATAACAGGCAAAATCAGGGGTGTTATATAAAATCAGAAACAGCTGAGAGGAATGCATATATGTGTATTTGTGTGGGAATGATACTGACATACCTCTAAAGAGCCATGCTCAGGACTTAAGGACAAATCCTGAATGAATCTATATGACACCAGGGAGAAAGTTTAAATATTACACTAACTTCAAAGGTAAATAAAAAGCCTAGTCTAGAATCACAATGCATTTTCGGAACACTAAAAAAATGAAACTCTATTTTCTGGCATTGATTGATTTATAATGGGCAGAGAAATAATAATAAGTGGTTACAGCAGGGCATTCTGTAAATTAAGGAACAGGTAAGAGGAAGGGTTGTGAGTGTATATTTTTAAATGTGTGCTTGTGTGTGGGAGAATGAATTGGAGGGTGTCTGTACTAATATAATGCATGGGCCTCCAGAGGTAATTAATTACCACAGAAAAGTGTTAATCATCACTAGTAGTGACTCTAAGTAATTCAGAGACATGTAAATTAGCCGATAATGAACCTTTTCCCCATTATAACTAGTATGTCTCCGAATGACATTTCCCATGATCATGAAAACTGCTATTTGTGGTTGCAGCAGTTTAATTAAACACAGGGTTCTCTCTGAATACAGCACCCAGTGTCAGCTGTCATGGGCATCTCATGATTACTCTGAAGAAAGTATGTGTTTTAGTTTGCATTCTTCCATATTCCACATCACTGTATCCACTGAGGCAATGACTGTCAGCACTGGTTGGAAATATGCCTGATATTTGGATCTGAATGCAGGTGGCTATGTATTCAGTTTAGGATTTTTTACAGGTGTGTAACTGACGTTTTCAATAGATGGAATGTATACCAGTAATTAGTGCTGTGGAAATAATGCATTGAATAGAGGAGCAGCTAACACAGTTTAAGCATTTATTTCATTAAATACATTTTTAGCTTAGTAAGTGCAGTTGTCATGAGGATGTTTTCTCAACAGGTCAGAAGCAGATCAAACCACTAATGAAATTCAAAATTATATATGAAATTAAAGAACACACCACAGACGGGATTGACTGAGACTAAGACCACCTACAGGACATTAAACTAACAAGTATAGCCTCACAGTCATATGGAATGCTACAATGCAGTTGATATAAACTTACGTTGTCCATCTGAAAGCATGCCTTGCATTCACAATTGGTTTCTTTTTTAAAATTTCTGTTGCACTATTTAGCAATCTTACAGATTATGAACAGCTAATGCAGATGGTTAATACAAATATAAATGCATCCTGAGAAATATGTTGCAATATTAAAAATACCTCAAAACATTGCATAATTGAAATGATTTTACTATTTGTCTCCAAATAAATGCTTGACAAAAATATCCATATAAAGTGAATCTACTAAGAGTGTTTTAAACCCTCTAGTAGATGTTGTTTAGCGTTATAACACATTAATAATACTGTCATTCTGTTTCCTCACACAGGCTGTGACAGCACTGTTTCAAAAAATGTTCACACTTTCTCCCAAACTAAAATCTAAGCTACAGAATAACATAACCTGCACATGTGGCACAGACACGGCTTGAGAACCTGCCAGCAAAGTCAGATATCTTAATTTGAGAAACTCTGCTGAATGTACTCTCACATTAAATGACTTCATCCTTTTTACCCTGGTATCGCAGCTTAGTGTTTGTTATTTTAGCAGGCTTTGCTATGGAAGATTGCCTCCTATTATAACATGAGTATAGAATATCCTTGAATCAGGAGTCATATAAGTATTGCACAGGCAAACTAGGAAACACCTAACAGCACTTTCTTAAAATAATAAACCATATTTAAATACAGTTATATTTATATATTATTATGATAAACTGGAGAATGGAAAGTTATAGTGGCATTGCACTTCAAACATTATTAGCGCGAAACAAAGGATAAAAGTTATGGATGTATTGTAGTTAAATAGTAACAGACAAGCATTAGTGAGAAGATTTTACCACTAAGAGCCCCACTTGATATGCATTGTTCCATTCTCTATCTCACCAGCATGCCTCGATTCTTTCCAGTCCTGAGATGTCCATAGTGAACACAAGGCTAAATCTCTGAAGTCATTCTGCTGCAGCTGTTGTGGACATGCTCTTCAGAAGATGTTGCAACAAAAATCTTGAAAAGATTAATGGTTGGATCAGACATACAATGTAATTCAAGCCATCCAATTCAATTGTCAGTGTGAATGACTTTAAACATGATATATTTCTACCCCATTAAAATTGAGCCATATGCAAAATGCTGACTATCCCAGAATGAACATTGTCATATCATTCTGTTGACTTTGGCAAGTTCTCTTCTGCAACAGTTATATATTCCCATTTCCAGAGCATAATGACCAATACTGCATGAAATATTTAAAAATATTTATGGAAGAAAGGGCAAAATGTTTTGGTCTGAGGTGCGCTTTAGTGAATACTATAAAAGACATCGTATGTAGAGACGACTTCTTGGTAAGGTGCATCTTTTTCATGCTCAGCAGCTTCGGCCTTTGTTTATACCTACCCCTGATGACCATGTGGACACTCATTTTGACTTTTATTTGCGGCTGTAAGTTAACTGGTCCTTCATGTTGTCTAGACTTTCTTGCTCAGCAAACAGGTAAAATGTGTAGAAAATGTATGAGTCCTCTTCCGTACTTTTTCACCTATTTACAGTTTTTGCCTTTGCTTGCTTTTTGTCAGAATTCCTATTTACCATAATACATTATTTAACTTTATGCGGTTTTTGATCTTATGGCAAATAATGTGTGTGTGTGTGTGTGTGTGTGTGTGTGTGTGTGTGTGTGTGTGTGTGTGTATGTGTGTCTATGTGTACATGCATGTATATTTCTGTTTGTGTTCATCCAGTCAGAGATTATCATCCTACTGCCATCAATTTCCCAGTCTCGCACCGAATGCCATTATAGAGTCTGGTCCTCTTGTGACCTTGAACTAGATGAATTAGGCAACTAAAAATGAACGAGTGAATGAATGTTTTATTCAGCATTTACCCCCTTGATTTTTATCTATTTATTGTATGGAGCATCTGAAAAATAGATTGCAGTATTAAAAATGCCTCATAAATTTAAAGAATAAAATAAACCTTTCTATCTGTCTATCTATCTATCTATCTATCTATCTATCTATCTATCTATCTATCTATCTATCTGCATGTTTATCTATATATCTATTTACCATTAACTGGATACCAGTTATGAATTTGGGGATTTTGGTAATGGCACAACTAATCACTTTATGTTTTGCAGACCATTTGAAACAATCAGATTTGGGGTATTGAAGTAAATAAAACCACTGACTGAAGTTAACTATTTCAGAATATTTATTTACAAAATCAGTGTTATAGACTAGCAATATGTAAGATACACCCATGCCACACATTTTATAGTGTGAGCACATCCAAGTTCATAAAAGTATTTTAAGTTATGGATAATATTAAGATTTTGAGGAAAACAATATTCTATGTACATTATCTCTCAGCATAGCTACAAGATTGTTAAGATATGAGAAGTCAGCTGTCAGCCTTTTGTTAAATGTCTGCAAGAAACCCCAAAGCAGTTAGATTTGATGTCATTTTCTTTTATATGTTATGAAATGCAGTATTAATTCTACAGTTGACAATAAGGTATTTTAAACCAAAAATAAGCATCTGGAAAAGGACAAATATTGGCATGCAGTATTAGTAGTGAATACCTTGGATTATTTTGACTGACATTACTTAAATTTCACTGTAGTCAGCTTGAAACACACACAAAAAAATAAATATATAAATAAAATCAAGGAAGGCAAAGTAGTAAATAAAATGTTTTGATTGAATACAATGATGAAGTGGAAGAATTAAAAGGGAAAGTGAACTAATTCTGTAGTCAGTCTTTGATTGTATTAACATTACATGTAGCATACTGGATCCATTGTCTGAGTAAAGCCATTAAATACAGTCTGCTGCTATATGATACCCTACTTTAGCACCTTATTTTGCAGAGAGCAGTATCCCCAGGATTCAATAAACCCTACGCAGTTATTTTTTCTGTGTGCACATCATGCAGCGATGGTCACACAGGTGTAAACAGTTTGCAATTCAGTAAACTCCATGTAGCAGAGCTCAGTCACATGCACACTGCTAGAGTCCATGGCATGAAAATCACCCCTGCAAAGCAGTCTTTACTGATGCAATAAACTGTAAAGCAACCGTGTAGACTCTGTGTAGCTCCTGGCCATATATTTTAAAACTTTTTGAATACAACCGGGGAAAGGAGTCTACACAGAAACCAAACTCAGTGAAAATGATCACATCAGCACACAACTGATCTTAACAAGTTAAAATACGCACATTAATATTATATTTAGACATTCTTGTTCTAAAAAAGGTGAATAACAGTGTCAGCAATAATTATTACATGAATGGAAGCCTTTCTCCCCTCTCATACTACTATACGCGTCACTAATGTATACATCCTAAATATAAAATGGTATGGAAAACAGCATTGACACTGTAATGTAAGGATATTGAGTATGTAGGTTGCGGAATACAGTAAAATGTAAGTTAAAATGATTGTCCCTTTTATGTTATGCATACCTCTCCCCTACAGTTCCCCTGGCTACAGAGCTACTAACCATGTAAAAGAGAGCCTCTCTACATGGTTACTATGCAAATGAGGTCTACACATCTTTGATTTACTGAATCACTAAAAAGTGTAACTTTGTAGGGCAGACCACTTTGTGTAGGGACTCCTACAGTGTTTTCATGCTGTGGCACTTAGAGCAATTGTAGGAAAATGAGGACTACATAGCTGGTGTCTGTATAATTGACATGTAAGCATTTCTATAGCCCCATGTGTATATGTTTGGGTTGGAGTACAGATAGTGCAGGGTTTGAGTACAGGCCCTGCAACCATCTTGTTTACTGTTTTGTGTTTTTTTTTTTTTTTTTTTTAACGTTGGTGCGAGCAGGGTCATGTAGTGGCATCATGCAAATACATAGCTGGTATCTGTCTGATATGTAACTAGTTCTAAAGCCCCCATGTATATGCTTGGGCATAGTGGCACAATGCTCAGCAATGATGGAAACTATGCATAATACTTGGAAATAAATAGCAGGTGTGTCTCATGGGTGCTAATTACAGCAGAATCAGGTGATTTTCAGCACGGTGCTATTCCATAGGTTATAAAACAGGTAGGTAGATTCAAGTCTGTTTTTTCATGCCTACTGCAATACCATTATAGTAGAGGCAAGGAATTTTTAACATGAGACAGTGCTAGGGGCTGTTGCAGCTTTAGACCATATGTATGTGCTAGATGCTGAAGCTGTGGCTGCTGGTGCTGATGACAATAGGCCTAGGCTGAGGAGGAGAAGAGTGTTCAGGCCCAGGCTGATGTTTCACATGATACATGGGGTCTAGGTTACAACGTCGACAGATGAGAAGACCGACAGCGAAATCACCGAAGCGAGAAGATCGACGGATGAAAACACCGACGCGGAGAACACCGAGATGGGGAAAGGATGTGTAAGTATGCGGTAGTGACGGACGTTAGGGTGCGAGTAAGGTAAGTGTGCGATGTTGGCGGTCTGTAGGGGTAGGGGTGGGTTAAGTGAGTTAGGGTTAGGGCGCGAGTTAGGTAAGGGTGCAGTAGTGAATGTTTTGGGTTAGGGGTGGGTTAAGTGAGTTAGGGTTAGGGCGCGAGTTAGGTAAGGGTGCAGTAGTGAATTTGTTTGGGTTAGGGGCGGGTTAAGTGAGTTAGGGTCAGGGAGCGGGTTAGGTTAGTGTGCGATAGTGATGGATCTTAGGGTTAGGGTTTCGGTTAGGGTAGTGGATAGTTGTGTATGTAAGGTTTAGTGTTTGTTTGTTAGGATTTAGGTGTGCTTGTGTTGTGTGTGTGGTTTTTGGTCAGGGAATTTGTTTTGTTTATTGGTTGTTGTGATGATGTGTTGAGTGTGTGTGGTGTCGTGTTTGTGAGCTGTCGATGATGTGGTGTCGGTGATGTCGTTGTCGATGTTGTGTGCTGTCGGTGTTATAACCTAGAACTGCTACATGACATGGAGCTTGTACAGCACTACAGGGTGGAAAGCGAGACATTACAAGAACTCTGTAAGCTCTGCCACCCCCAACTTAGACCCAGAGCCAACCGAGGGGAACCCATCCCATTGGATACTGAGGTATGTGTAGGCTTTAGGATAATAGCTACAGGTACCTTTCAAAGAACAACTGGAGAAATGATGGGCATGTCACAGGCATCAACATCCAGGATCCTGTACAGATTCCTGAATGCCATGCTCCTGCATGCCAGTGAACACATATGTTTTCTTCATAGGTCTGAGGAGAGGGACAGCAATATGGTCCACATCTACCAGGCAGCACACTACCCTGAAGTACTGGGTGCAATAGACTGCACTCATGTACGCATCAGGGCACCACCTAGTGAGCAGCCTAGAATCTACTATAACTGCAAGGGGTTCCCCTCATACCTCTCAACTTCTTAGAGCAGGAAATCTGGATAAAACCATAAGTAATGGGGGTCAAAGGCCCCAGAATAGGGACACTTTTTAAATATTGCTCTTACAAACTTAGAAAGTTGATAGAATAACAGGTTTTGCATTAGCATGGATTTTCTGAAGGGAATGACGGCTGAAACTGAGACGTCTGTCTATATTTGATCACTCCAATCTTCAATATTTGCAAGAAAACCACAATTTTCTGCGAAACAGACCAAAATATGTTGCAAAAATCTGAACATTCTGCGAATATCTGTACAGTTGAGAGGTATGGTTTCCCTCCATTAACTTCCAAGTCATGAACAACATCCAGGGAATTATCTTTCATGTATGTACTGGCAACTCTGGTAGTTATTATGACTCCAATATCTGGCATACATCATAGCTGTACCAGATGTTTGCTGGGGAGGCATCCCACAGGGACATTTACTGGGGGATGCTAGCTATGCACTAGAGCCGTGGCTGATGACAACCATCAGAAGTTCCCACACACCCACAGAGGAATGGTATAATAAGGCAAATGCTCAAACTAGAAACATCATAGAACATGTGTTTGGGCTGCTGAAGTCACGGTTCAGATGCCTAGATACATTCAGTGGAGGTTTGCAGTATGATCCGCACATGTACACATGTACAAAAAGCTTCACAGTATGTGCTGTGCTACACAATCTGATCTGCAGCAGAATCAGCGCCTAGGTCACCACAGCAACAGTCAGAGGAGGACTGAGAGGAACAACCACCAGCTGCTGTGAACTTGGCTGAACTAGGTGTGCACAGTATGCCGTTACTTTGGCTAAGAGGCAATGCATAGCACATTCACTGACCACCTAGGTCAGTGAGTCTCAAACTCACATACATAGATTAAAATTGATGCTAGGCAAATCAGACAATCTTTACCTCCCCATGTAATGGCTGTATATTGCTTGCATCAGACAGAGTCAGTCTTGAAGTAAAACTGTGTCAACTGCTGCAATTGCAAGGTAAGTGCTGACCCTACACTTTATTCTGTAATAATAATATGCCATATATGTAACTTTATTAACTTGGTACAGTAATTAAGTAACTGTAGTTGTATTTGTGCAGAAAGTATCATAACATGTGACAGCAGAGCAATTACTTTACTTGTATGTAAAAGAGCTAGCCACGCCCACTATGGTCTTGATTTGTCAAAGAGACAACATAGAGCACAGTCACCAAACACCTAGGAGCCTAATCTCTTTCTCCTACTCATATACATGTGTAGTCAAATTTATGCTAGACAACTCACGCAACCTTTACCTCCACATGTATTGCCTGTGCACTGCTTGCATCACACAGAGTCAGCCCTGAACTAAAACTGTCAGCTGCTACAATTGCAAGGTACCTCACAAACATTCCTCATAACTGGACAGAGTGTCGCACAATGTCCAGAATCTGGCCTTATATTTTTAGTCCATTTTTCATAAAGATGTGTGGTGTTATGGAAGATTACTGAAAAATCATTCCAGATTAAATTCAGAAATAATGACAGACATATGAGTTTCAGACTTCACATCCTTCAGAAATTTCATGATAATGCAAAACCAGTTATTCTATCAATTTTCTTAGTTTGTAAGAATAATATTTAACAAGTGCCCCTATTTTAGTGCATTTGTCCTACTTTTATTTACAGCTTTGTCCGTATTTCATGCTCTAAGAGGTTCAGAGGCATGCTCCTTAACCTGGGCTGATTGTTTAATGATATTATGGCATATTATTGATTTGTTTACCTTGCTACAGTTATCAGGTAAATATTGTTGAATTTCCACAAAAATAAATGTAACATGTCACAGCAGAGCAAATGTGTTCACTTAACATGTTCCCATTATTTTTTATTTATTTATTTTATTTTACATTTGTTTACCGGGATAGTCCGACTGGATGCATGTCCATTTTTAGCGGAGGCCCGGGGAGAAAAGCTCCAAGGGTAAGCAGATACAGCATTACATAATACCAGCATTACATATTATAGACTATTTATAGTGATTACATAGGTAAGCAAGTTAAATAAGTTCCACTGGTTATAGTTAATCCTGAGCGTAAATCAGGATTAAATTAAATTACACAGTAAACTGGTTAACAGATTTTTACACATTCTAGAGAGAGTTAGCCAGGCTTGATACATTGACATTGCTAAGTAGTATGCCTCATCCATTATGGATTCACACAGTCAGCTGTCTCAAAGGTAATAAGAGTACTGCATGCCCCCAATGTGGCACCATACATTTGCAATGGTAAAGCATTACACACAACAATTGTAAAGTAATGATACACATCTCATTCTCTGACTTCAAAAACAGTCCCAGGTTCAAACTACAGGCAGGATGCAGAACAAGGAGAGCAACAGGTAACACAGAGAGAATAATATATATTTCATTGTGCCATGTCAGGACATCAGCTGTGATCACCAAACTTAAAACAGGCTAAGCTTTTTCCACAAATAACACTAACTGAGGTTTGCCTCCCCCCTACACAAAACAGTGGGGCTCCCTTGTTTGACCCATACCAGTAACTCATCGGTGATAGCAGTGTATAATGTGTTGCAATTCATTGCATGAATAATGCTTGTACTACTGTGCTGCATAGCTGTTCCTGTGGCAATGAGGAATAAAGCATCCATCCTGTGTTCTGAAGATCCACTGATGTGTAGGTTCAAATCCCACACTATGTAGACATTTATAATGTGTACTTTCATTTGCTCCTGTGGTTAACATACCTAGATTGTATGCATTTCACTTCTTTTGTCTGTTTCACTTTCCTTTACTTATGGGATAAGGAATGTAGGAGATATCCATGTCGGTTACTAGTACATGTCAGTCCTGGGTTTAATTGTCTGAGCATAGTCAAACATGACACATATTGTTTTGTTACATTGTCTTGTTTATAGTAGAAAACAAAAGGTGTCATGGTTGGCTCTGCTCATCTGTTTTGTGGGGAGTGCTGAATCACTAGAACTGGGCAAACAAGACCACCTAGGAAACAGACTACCAAAAATAGAAACCAGATTAAATATTGCCCTTGGTCACTGCAAAAACCAGGCCTGGAGTACAGACAGAGCTGGTAGATGTGAGCACTATGGCTCACATTTGTGCACTGCTCACCTATGAACAAAGATGTTTAATTCACATGCATATACACTTTGCTCACCATTCCACAAACCCGCTGGGTGATGTACTATAGGACTGTATATATGACGATTCATTGATGATCTATATTGGATATGACATTGGAAACATTACACAATAAGGTCCAAATGCAAGCATGCCTCATATATTTACAATACATCAATATGCTGACCTCCCCCAAACACAAATCAGTACAACACTGAGGACTCATTCATTTTTTGAAATATGTATCAGTCATACTACCAACTGTAATATTTACTGTAGTGTGTGCCCACATGGAGAGGTGCACATTTGGGTGCTCACATCCATGCTCTGCTAACATCAAACATCCAAATACAGTCAATAAGGCTACTCCTGTTGCTGCACTAATAGGGTTATTAACATAATGCTACTATTAGATTAATAGCCTCATATAATGCTATGAGACCATGTGCATAGGCATGACCCACAAGCTGTTGTTCACTACATGGGCTGCTGATGTCATCTACTATAACTGCAACTGGAGTCTGCTATAAATCATAGCAGTGCTGTGGTGTTTCCATTAAGTACTGTGTTTTGTAGTCTGTGCACTTAGATAGGAGTTCTATTCCCAATGTGGTCAACTGTGTGTGTGTCTAGTCAATGGAGCACACCTGGTATCCTACAGTTACTTCACTAAGGCCGTGGTATTGTGATACTGGCACAAGTTGACACATCCACTTCACTCAGACCTCCCAACCTATGGTCCCCCACATGGTCTGATGATGTCACCTACTATAAGTTCATCTGCACTCCTGTAGAAAGCCAACTTGTGCCGTGGTGCTTGCATTAAGCACTGTATTCTGTATTTCATGCACCTTAGATAGGTAGGAGTTCTAATCCCACTGCATCACTTAGAGCATTTTGCAACAACATGGTTTATCTTTGTCCTCTCTTTAAGAGACACTGATGATGTCATCACCTGTAAAGTGTCAGACACACTTCAAGCTGGACTCAAGCTGTGGTGCTTGTGTACTTTGTTGTGTTCTGTAGTCTCTAGATAGGTAGGAGTTCCCACTGCAGTCAATTGTGTTTGTGTTTGAGAGTGAGCTGCATTTTGCAACAGTTTGGTTTACCCTTGTCTTCTCTTTGAGACACTGCTGATGTTATCATCTATAAAGTGCTGTCGGACACACTCCAAGCTGGACTTGAGCTGTGGCACTTGCATTCTTTGGTGTGTTCTGCAGTCTCTGTACTTAAAGAAGTAGGAGTTCTATTCCCATTGCAGTTAACTGTGTGTATGTGTAAGGCAGCTGTTTTGTAACAATGTATGTAGAACATGTACTTAACCCTATATACAGTCTACTGATGTCATCAGCTATATAATATCTTTGCATATGTATTACTCACACAAGTGCATGTTCAGACAATGTGCTGGAGTCCATCCATCCATCCATCCATGACCTCATCCTGTACCGGATCTATATTACTTAATTGAAACTCCAATTCCACAAATACCGACTCCTATTTAGCGGACTACTCTTTTACTGAATGCACAAATCAGCAAATGTTTTTCCCAGGTAACTAATTTAGTAGGACAATATACTGAGTGATACCACTGTATAACAAACCCACCAATGTAGGGGTGTTACACCCGCCACACCCCCTACTTATATATACCAACTCTGAGATCGCACTGGGGAAAAGGGCAAATTTTCACATGTTGGGTGACTAACTCAGTGCCCTGGGAAAAAAGTTAATTGATCTGAATGTTCTATAAAAGGGCATTCACTGAATATGAGTTGATGAATAGCTATTCACAGAACTGGAGTTTCGATGAAGTAATATAGACCCCCTGTACCACATGTATTACAGTGATGTGGGTTTTAATCTATTCACATACCTCATGGTATGTTTTCTAATCTCTAAGTTATTGGATGAGAAAGGACTGTGTTATTTAGAGGTACTGCATTGAGCTGGTGAGGATAATGCAAATGCTAGCTATAAACTTGTATTGGTGTTTTGCTTATGTTTCCCTACAGTGCTTTATGACATAGATGTGAACATATTTGATATGGAGTTATAAACATTTGTATAGTTATACTCTGACACTTGCTATTGGGTGTCATGTTTTACAGTAGGCCATGAATGTGCAGGGGGACCATAGTCAAGCAACATACCTATCCATGGCATTTAGAATGTATAGTGAACATATATGACTAATATTTCAGTTTGTAATCACAACTCCAGTGTCAATATCTAGGTCACTGTATATGTAGGCCTTTATGTACTGTATGTATGTTATCAAAATGTGGGTACAATGGCAGTCTAGATAGTTGAATACTTACAGTACTATAGCACAGTTAACACACATATAGACATTTGAAAAACTGTATCATACATACATATATATCTAACATAGTTCCAACATATTATGGTATCATACTCATGCAGACATAAAATCAGTAACTGTTCCCCTATGTCAACTGCTATAAGTGATAGGGCCTACGATGTGAAGTGGACAACAGGTAAGTTGCAGTTCTCCTGTTTGCACACTGCTGCTCTTAGACAAAACATCAGAGAATTGGAACTACAGAAGCATGTTTTGGAATTAAGAAAAGGATGCTATGACATAACACAACCTAAAATGATGTCCTTATGCCTCTGAGAGTAATCTACTGCTGACTTACATTTCCAAGCTTAGATGTAACAACTATGTAGATTAAAGATGACAACCGATGAATGTAAGGCAGACTGCATTGTTGTGATTTTCTCCTCCAAAACAGTAATCACTCACAGCTGCAAGCCATTACTAATCTACAAGCTATAAAAAGACAATGCTGTAGGTTGTCAAGTTCTTATTAATTCTATATGTTTCAATCATTGTGAACCAGCAGTATTTCCAACCAGTATTTCTAAACTTTCTCTATAGAGCAGTCATCATTCTCACAAGGTATGTTTCATTTTTGTCACCTACATATAGCAGGTGTGGTTTGGTTTTGGTTTTTATTAGTTTTTTTTGCTATCTTCATCCTTGGGACTGTTGTTTTGCCTACATAAAGCATTTGCTGGACTGTATATCAAAATGTTGTGAAGCACAGTGTTTTCCAATGTTATCTTTAGGTATGACATACAAGTCTAATGTTTGCATGGCCCAGTTTGCCAAGCCATTTTACAGTTACTCATGATTATCAACACAAGTAAATGCATGGGTTAGACTGCTGTGTGTGATATATCTAAAATGTCTCATGGACAAGCACTTATAGCAATTCTAAGATGTGATGTTACACTGCAGTGGCAATTGCATGTACCTTTGTGGGTATAATTGTTAAGGTGAGATAGAGTTATGGCACTAAGAAGAATATGTTTCAATAGTCAATTGCCTTGTTTTGCATCTTGCCATTTACCAGTTCCCATATGTTGACTACTGTATGTTTTGCCATTGAGTAATACTGACTGTCTACCTTCTATGTTGCATCTATAGTCATGTTGTAGTGTGGTATTTATGTATACCCTACATCTGTCTTCTTTCAGGCCAAGTACAGCTATGGCATCCAGAGGTGTGAATCCCCAACACCTACCATTTACTAGTGGGGAAACCATGCTACAGTAGATGACCTACACATTCATAGTGCATGGTGTCTTTCTACACCAAAGGTGCAGGTGACATAGTACCCATCGAATAACATTGCGGCAAGAAGTGGTTGCAAATGTCAATACCATAGGCAGCCATGGATGAACATATGACCAGGTATGCCACAGAGCCACTGACATGATAACTGCCAGACAAAGAGCTGCTGTAATAGGCCATGACTTTATGGGTACAGGTGCAACAACCACTGACCCCAAATTAGCAGTTCCTCGCTGACCTCAGGAACAGTCAGAGCTCCCAAGACACTGATGTGCAGCATGTCCTTGATGTGGGTGCCACTGTGTCAACATCCCAGGATGAGGTTACTAGTAGGCCTTGCTATGTGAACTGTTGAACAGTGTTGTATAGCGCTAGAAGAGAAATAAATAAGTTAAGGGTGTGTGTCACATGTAGCTGTTTGCGAGGATTGCAGATTGCTACTGTTATAAGCTTAGCCTGTAGTTGTCAGCCACATTATTGTGTACATTTGTGTCCTTTGCAGCTTTAAATGTGCAAGTGTATTACTACCTCTGTTAGTGTTGAATGTGTTTTATTGGACTTACCATTTTTTAACTTCTTCCAGGTCCACCATCAATGCAGCAGGGCTTACCTCCACCAACCACATCACAGGAGGATCATCCAGGTAAACCAAGTGTTGTACAGGTCAATGAACTTAAATGAAGTAGTTATTTGTGGCACATCTGTTTTTTGTTTTGGTGGTTAGAAGATTGCTACAGGTATAAACTTAGCTTGTGATAGTAAACCACATTCTTGGGTAACTGTTGATTTCTGCTTTTCAGGGGAAAATATAGTAGACCCTGTGTTGTTGTTGATTGTGGTGTTGTTGGCCTTACCTCTTGCTTCACTTCTTCCAGGTACAGCCAGCCTACAGACACTCTTGCTGTCTGCAGTTGGTAAGTGAAATGCTGTTATTTCAGTAGTGCTGATCAATATAAAGCAGTATAGTAAAGTGCAATTTGTATTTAAGTTATGTTTTCCATATTGCTCATCTTACAATAATACTGGCAGCATTGTTACTTTGTTACCACATATTGCAGTGTAGTATTTCCATTACTAAGTTATTCCTATAGTTCTGTATTTTTCTTGCAGGTGTTTCTGACAGTGGAACTGTGGGCATTGTGGCACCTGATATCAGTATGTCATCTGAAGCTGACGATGATGGTAGCCAAAGTGAGGCATAGTCTGGGTGGGAAGAAGTTGAATCTGACTTATAGGTTGTCATTCAGCCATCCCCTACATTGACCTTTGATGCAGCCAATAGTCCTACGCCTACCCAGTCCACAGATCCCATAGATTTTGGAGAAGTTCAGGATGAGGACATTGAACAGGGGAATGTGGCAACTGTGGCTTCAGTGTCTGTCGAGTCTGACTGTAGCCAATGTGTGGGCAAGGTGCCATACAGGGGGAGTGATAGTGGTGCTTGGAGGAGGCCTGATGTACTTCCACCACCTGGTGCAGATGTCAATTCTCATGCCACTCAGCAAAGGTTTAGGGCCATTATGGAGGCACAGGTACATTCCCATCCTTTGTCTAGACCAATTTTCAGGAGGATGGATGTGGCACAACTTGAGATGCACAAAAGTCTACACCATATTGCTGATGCCATAAAGTGCATTCATGACATGTTCAAGCAGTGTCGGTGACAGAAGATCAGCAGGGAGGGGAACAGCATCCTGATGCGCATAGGACAGCAACATCATCTGCTGTCAGACAGAGTGGCAGTTCTTTACCATGCCCCCGTAGTGGCAGTACTTCCACTGGTTCCTCAGTGAGTATGCTGTCCACATGCAGACATGGCAGGCTATGGGGTCATGGCCCTGGGAATTCCCAGGAAGGGAGATCATCCAGAATCCATCAGACAGCAGTTACATAGTGACAGTGCATCTGAGCATGGTTCTGGATGGCGACATGTCATTGCAAATACTGGCAGAGCCAGGTCTCATAGGCAGGTCCAGGTACCTAGGCAGTGAGACATTTCCCTGTGGTACATTTGACTGGGGACACATGGCTGAAGTGACATTCAGCTGTAGAGAAATATGGCTGTTTGCAAATTCCCTTTGGGCAAAGAGAAGAATGCGTTGCCATGCCCACAACTTCAATAACCAAATGCACGGGGGACAACAATGTCCATGGTCCCCAAGGGAACATGAGACAGCAGGCAGTATGGCAGGCTTCAGCAGCAGGCTGGCCAGAGGGCATGTCAGTGGCAGTAAAAATGCAGTGCACAATGGGCAGTGCCTTTGTAATCAGTGTGTGTGGACCACTACCCCCTTCACAGTGTCTAGGAAACATTACTTAAAACACTTACTGGAGCATAAATGTGTCTAAAGTAGCCTGCCATATTTCCTCCACACTGTAGCACACTTTTACATGTTGTAGCTACATATGTATGTACTGCAAATGGAGCACAACACTCATTACGTCTTCTGTCCTTATGCATTTGGTTATTAAAGCTGTAGGCATGGCAGTGTGTGCTTCTCTTTGCCCAAAGGGAATTTGGAAACAGCTATATTTCTCTGCAGCTAAATGTCACTTCAGCCATGTGTCCCCAGTCAAATGTACCACAGGGAAATGCCTCACTGCCTAAGCGCCTGAACCCCTCATAGGCAGGGACTACAATGATGAACTGTAACCTGTATCATGCACAGCTCACACCTGTCCAATAGAACAAAATGTAGAGCTAGCACTCCACTTGGCTGTGTCCACGCACACACTCACACTCCCAATTTCACATGGAGGACACACACACACACACACACACACACACACACACACACACCAGGTATTCACTTTCTCTATCTTCCCTTTTTTTCATTTGGCCCAAGTGAGTACCTTTTTACTCAAACATATTCACCAACCTTTTGGGTCAGCCTAGGTATCCTGCCCCATCTACACCAACCTCTGCATATGAAGATAACTGTATCAGATCCCTGTATTCCACCTTATAATTCAGGGATACAAAATCAGTGTCTGATGCTGAGGGTACATACCTAGGTTATTGCTTACTATATTTGCATTTCTGTTGTAGAAATGTTCATTTTACATGTGACATGTGTTGTGATTGGATATGTAAATAGCTGAGAACATGCAATTGTCTTTATTTGTACTGAATACTGTTGCAAGGCTTGAGAATTGAGAAACTACAAGATTTATCATTAGTTTGTGATTCCTGTCTGTAACGACCAACATACAGCATTTTGTGCAAGTGATGTGAACTGTGCATATTTCCTACCTTATAACATATGTCTAACAGGATGTTCCAGCCAACACTTATACTGCACCTCAAAGGTCACACCATGGTAATCTGATGTTAGGTTGGTTTGACAGCACAACATGTATTTTTCCCTTGTTTGCAGTTTAATATTGTACATTTGCATTTTATGTTTTATTTCCTATTTGCGTAATGTGCCAAGTAGCACAAACAGAAAGTTTTGCACATTTCATTTGCCCATTAAGCAGCAGTGCACAAACCAGACAAATAGGCCACCCACATAGCAGACAGGACCCACACAGCTGCACACATACACTGGATGTATTCAATTAATACTATTGGCCATGATGCAAACACATTTTCTGGCAGTGAGCATTCTTGTCCAACATGTTTGCATGATGGTAAGCAATGCCCAACACTTTCAAATGTTACAAATCCAGAAAGTGCACACTCCCTGTAAGTGCAATACCTGCAACAGGTGGGAAAACATTATTCTACCTTGGTCTCAATCTGTGATAGACATGGCTGGCATTCCTGGAGAGTTTTTTGAGATTCCGTGCTCAAAGATGGGGGGTCCAGGAGTCCATAGTGTTTGTTGGACTCCTAGTCAATGAACATGGGCTCAGGCTGTTGCAGATGAACAATTATGGCTTGGAGTACAAGGCAGAGGCATGGGATAATCTGGTTTGAGCTCTGACCAGTGCTACCAGTATCCCCCACACTGGTGAACAGTATAGAAACCAGTACAGAGACCTCAGGATGAGGAAGAGGGATACCCTCAAACTTTGGATTGAGGATTGTAGGACTGACGGCACCCCACAGATGTGTAAGTGTCACTTACAGAGACTACTCATCAGAGTTAAAAGCTGGCTATTGTCAGGATTGGTATGATTAATGATATTCTGTTCTGTTCTGTTTTTTTTTTTCTATAGCTATCACAGACAGGGCACTGAATGGGCAGACCCCTGATGCTAGATTGGCATGGATGTGAGATGCATGTGATAGGTATGCATCTCAGCAGTTGGGCTATTTTAGCATCAAAAAGTTATATTGCATTTATGTGTTACTTATGCAGTTGTATCAAATTTTGCATTCATTTTGTAACTGTAGTAGGGAAGCGTGCATGCATTACTCTGGAGGGCAAAACGACAGTTCATTATTAGAAAGTAGTCATATGCTGTGCCTTCAAAATCCACACTTTCCAAATATATTAAATATATATATTTATAATGTATTAAATATGTTAAGATTTCATCAGTATTGCAACGTAACATCATTGCTGTAAAGCAGTGACACCACTGGCTTCCTATAAACTCTAATCAGTATATTTGGACCACACATATGTGCAATGTATGCACACATCAATGACTGCTTACTGCAGTCGGTAATATATTGTGCATCTGTTATAAGCTGGGTAGTTTGAACAGTAAACAGAGGTATCTGTTAGTAGTTTGCAGTGTTAAAAGTAAAGGTAACAGAATACAATAAAATAATTGTATCAATGCTTTGTATGTCACATACGAAGTTACTAATGCTTTCTCTTATTTTCTGTCAACACACCCTTTTTTCTCTTTTTTCTAGTATAAATATATATATATATATATATATATATATATATATATATATATATATATATATATATATTTTTTTTTTATGTGTGTATTTACTGTTTATATTTTTTTGTATTTCTCACAGCACAGCAGTGTAGGGCTGTCCCATGGGATCCACCTGCCTGCACTCTGCTGGCTACAGCACCTCTGCTCAGCACATCTGGTGAAGTCCCTTGTACCACCCCTTCTGCCCCACCTGCAGTACCCAGCTGATCAAATAGATCTGCCCTGGAGGTCAGGCCTGTGGCTCCCTCCAGATGCAATTGCAGAGGGGGTGAGTTTATTACCCGTGAAAAACTGCCAGGGATGGTGCATAGGATTGTGCACTGCACTGCTGGTACATGCCCATGCTGGCTGAAGGCACTGCTCTCCATCAGTGTATTAAATAAAAAAAGAAGACACAGATGTCAGGTATTGCAGCCATCGGCGCAGTGAGGTGGCAGTGATGACAGTCCAGTGGGTGTGGACTCAGTTGTCACTGTTACCCAACTTGACATCCATGGGTTCACGATATCCTCACCCTCACCCCATCTATGGTGTTCACCCATCTCATGTGTCCTTCATGTTCCCTGTCTCCTTTCTTGTTTGTCTTGTCTGGATGCAATTGCTTCCTCACTTGCCCATATTACCTCACCCAGACGTCCTACATCCCTTCCCCAACATTCCTCTCTCTCTCTCTCTCTCTCTCTCTCTCTCTCTCTGTCTCTCTCTCTTTCTCTCTCTCTCTCTCTCAAATAAGTAAATAAATAAATAAAAATAAATGTCCCATACATAGCTGCCCATTTCACACACATGTTCATGACATACATGATTATTTCAAATTTTCTATACAATTGTGTGTTGTGGTCACCCCTATCTTTGGGGGTGACAGTCCAAATTCAGCCAAATTTGTATGTTTTATTCTGGAAGAAATGGATAGCTGTGGTTCTTTCCTACATCCTTCCTGCACATGCTTGCCTTGTTTTCACTTTGTTCTTCCCCCTGCTTGCTCCCAATTTCAGCACTTTCCTGCCTCCCCCATTGCACACTGTTATTTCAGAATATGGCACCATTGCTTTGTGCTACAGAGTAAGGCATGCATCGTTTCTTTTACAGTTGGGATATGCATGCTCAGTTTGATACACATGTATGCTCCAGTTATACTGAATCCAGATTACAGAAAGTCATTTGTGCCACTGGTATAGAGGTATAAATTTGCATTCCAATAATGATGAGTATTGTATATTTTGAAGTGCAGTTTTTGAACCCACAACTAGTGACTACACTAAATTACTACTTTTGTCCTACAGACTACTGCATGCATACTTTTCCTTTTACAGTCTAGAGATGCATGCCTACTGTTATTTGAGAATATGGCACCATTGCTGTGTACTACAGACTATGGCATGCACACTATCTTCTACAGTTGGGATATGCATGCTCAATTTGATACAACTCTACTAAATAACAAATTAGTGGTCCTTATCTTATAATGCTTCAAAAGTATTATACAAATTATTATTATTACTATACTATTTAGACAGTACTGTTCTGATGCATGCATACCACATGCTTCTCGTATTCTTACTAGATGCACAGCGTGGGACTGAACATTTGAGACTGTCCTCAGCAGCTGTGGAAAAAAAACAGAACAGAACATATCATTATGAATACCAGTCTTGACTATATTCAGCTTTTAACTCTTAAAATTACTCACTGAAATTGATACTTATACATCTATGGGGTGTCCCCTGCCCAACATTCCCTGATCCAAAGCTCAAGGGTATCCTGCTTCCTCCTCCAGAGCTGATCGAAATGATGTCTGGACACTGCAATACTCCACCCAATAGCACACAGCCTCTCCAGCAACTCCAGATATGCCTGCCATAGTTCAAGCTCAATGTCTAGTGAGCATTTCCTGCCAATTGCAGCTTATATTGTGCTGTTTCCCATGTATTCCACATCTTGCACTTACTGAGAGTGCACTCATTTTGAATTTGCAACATTTGAAAAGATTGTTCATGCTCAACATCACCCAAACACATTAGGTGAGAGTGCTCACTACCAGGCACCGTGTTTGCGCTATAGTAAGCAATGCTCAACAATGGTGAACAAAGCGATTTCTAACTGATTAGGTATACAGGCACTTGTGTAAATGGGCTAGTCATTTTTATCATATATACGGTTCTCTTACACCTGCAGCTATTACAAGAAGAAGATTGTAAAGCAGTTGTGTATCTTGAACTTTATTGCTATAATCTGCACTCTCACAACAGTAAAACAAAACTTGCACACCCTGTACTAAAGCCCTGTACGACCTTCAGTCCACCACTACACCTAACACCTGCTACCATGGGATACGTGAGATGGACATCTGCTATCTTAGTATTTATTCTAAGGTTTTTGCTGTTAACCATAGTTCAACGCTGCTGTGCAATGTACAATATTATTAATTGAAAGCATCCAGTTCACATGTTTGGCTGTCTGTATCTTGTCTGCAACCTATGTGGCCCCTTCTTCCAGTTTGTGTGCTTCTGTGCTTCATGCAAACCAGCTGAGCATAGCTAAACATGTTCATGACAAGCAGCGCATCACACAAACACTGGCAATTAAAAAAATAAATAAAAATTAAAAAAAAGGCATAAAAAATGAATTAAAACACAAAAGGCAGACTACCCACAGTTTTGCAGATTGTGCAGATATTTGCATCATATTTTTTTATTTACATTTGTTTAACAGGAAAGTTCGACTGGGCCAGAACCCCATTTTCAGTAAAGGCCCAGGGAGAAAAGCTCCACAGAAATATAAGCAAAATACAATAGATAGTACAATAGTATACATACAGTAAGATGGAAAATAATTATTTGGCCTTTTCCTTGTAAAATGGATGGTTTATTGTGAAATCACTGAAGATTGCAGTCAGTATATAATGATATATACATTTGTGCTGTGTATATCATATCTTTTCAGAAAATGTTTATTTGCCCTTTGCCCTGGAATAATCCGTATTCACTATACAGGTTTCATGGCCAGTAACACCAGTGGGAACTACAAAATCTTCCCTACTCGTGCCGTATTTCATTAATATTCATGGTGCGAGATTGCGTGATGCCATGCTATGCACAATATTGTGTATATGAATACACCCCATGAAGGTTCTGAGTGGAACCTACATGTAGTTTATTGAATCTGGCTGTATATCTTTCAAATCTGCATATTATTCACAACATCTTCTAGCCTTTTATGTGTCTTCAGAAATACAGAATACATACTCTTCCTTTAATGATTTAGTCAAGGTATGAAAGCACAAACCAGAAAAAAAGATAGTGCTTTTTTGCATGTTTCATTTAGCATAAAGAATGTGTAATTTGCATATAGCAGATGATGCCAGTGGACATACGTGAGGACCTCTATAGCCTTATAATAATGGAATATCTACAATAGTGATGACATACTAGAGTGAGAAATGTATCCCTTTGTTTAGGGAGGTGTAGGCAGGGGTAGAATAGCCAAACTACATGAAGAATGACCTGTTACTTAGAAAATTAGCAAATGACCATCGGGAAGCTTGTAGGCTGGCTGTTGTATTTTTGAAAGTAATTTATTAGCAAAGAGTGGTCTACTGTATCAAATGGCTTGGCTACCTTAAGAAAAACAGCCCCGATGACATTTCCTTTTTCCATGTTTAGTAAGTTACCATCTGTTAGAATGTCAATTGCAGTCATAATACTTGTTCCTGACCAGCATTCATGTTAACAGGGAAAATAAGGTTTTGTATTTTTTTAAGTAGTTAGCAAGTTGATTGTACAGCATTTTTTATAGTAATTTTCCCAGCATTATAAGGATTAACATATATCTATAATCTGTTGCTGAGGTGAGGTTTGGGAATTATGGGATATGTGTCACGGGTCTATATCAGAACATCGAAGTTTGAAAACTTTGAATGTTCTAATATCGACCTGTTTTAATCGAACGCTAAAAATAGCAAAGCTGCAGAACACCAAATTCTTTCCTAGGGAAAGAATTTGGTTGGCCGATTCTGTGGTTTTGTTATTTTCAGTGCTATGGTGGAGATTTACGGGTCGGGTTCAGGTAAGTGTGCGATTGTGTAGTTGTTAGGATTAGGGCGTGGGTTAGGTGAGTTAGGGTTAGGGCATGGGTTAGGTGAGTTAGGGTTAGGGCGCGGGTTAGGTGAATTAGGTTTAGGGGTGGGTTAAGTGAGTTAGTGTTAGGGCGCAGGTTAGGTGAGTGTGTGATAGTGACGGACCTTAGGGTTAGGGTTTGGGTTAAGGTAAGTGGATAGATAGTAGTGTATGTATAGTTTAGTGTAGGGTTAGTTGTAGGATTATAAGTGTATGTGTGTGTATCGATGTTTTTTAGGAGTGCTTGTGTTGTGTGTATGTGTTTCAGAATAGCAAATTTTTTCACAAGGAAAAAATTTGCTGTTCTGAATGTTTGATATTATGTGGTTTAGATATTTTAGGTTCGATGAAATAGCGTTCACTATTTTCATCTTTTGATAACGTGATATAAACTCTGTCTCTGGGGCGGTGATGTTTATAGGAGGATTGAGTTTTGGAAGTGTAAAAAATTCAGGGATAAATTAATTGGGAGTAAGTACCCCTCTAACATGGCACCCTGTTGTAGTTGGTCTTTAGTGGAAGTTCTTGTTGTGATGCTCTTAAGAAGGTTCCTGAATTGTTTTCATTATATAGAGATTTTTGACGAGTTGCAGTGAGGAGTTTAGTTCCCTGTCTTCTGGTAGCTTTTTTGGCTTGATTTTTTTAGATTTATGAAGTGTTTCTTATTTTCTTAACTTGGGAACTGTTTCCATCATGCCAAGACTTTATTGTAAATGATTTTATGGTGGCTATCCATTTCATGTGGGAGGATCTGTAGAGCGTGGATGTTGGTCAGAAGGCTGTGAGTGAGTTGGGAATTTTAGGTGGGAAACCTTGGGCTAGGATATTATCTCAGCAGTGTTGTGAGAGATGTGTTGTAGGTTTTGGATGTTTTGTTTCTTTTGAAAGTGAACAGTTATTATTTTGGTGGTACTTTGTGGATGTGAGGATTCACAGTGGATGTGTGCAAACATAAGACATATGACCAAAGTGCAATTATGATATTTCTACACTAGTGCAAAAGTCAAGAGAGGGAAGAAATAGCAGAAACAACTTCTACAAAAAATAAGTTAGGAGTTCCTGTGCAATGTCCAGTGTGTATGTGTGTGTGTGTGTGTGTGTGTGTGTGTGTGTGTGTGTGTGTGTGTGTGTGTGTGTGTGTGTGTGTGCGCGCATGTGTGTGCGTGTGTGGGGGTGGTACTGAGTGATATGCATTCTGGCACCACATTTGGTAATATGAGTAAAGCAAAGCACAGTCCAGTCTATACACAATGTAAGTCTGCAACACTGTGTGATATAACACCGTAATAGTAACCCTACTAATAAATATAGAGGTGATCAGTGGATTGGAAAATTAGCAGCTGATCCTGCGATCCAGCTACAGCTACTGATTTGGTCATTGCTACTGGGCAATCTGCAGATGAGCCTGTGATGACCCTTATAACTATATAACAACTCAATGTAATCTGAGGATTCACAGGTGAACCCGTGACTCACGGATGTTATGGCCTGTAGAGGGTTCTCAACAAGAACAGTAGAAAAGAATCTCATTTATCATTAAGCTGACCTGTACTCATCTTGATGCACTTTTGATAAATTGATAATATGATAATTGTCTGTACTCATGTATGCATGGCCCAGACATTCGGCAAAAAAACATAATCTGATATGAGGACAAGGTCTCTGCTACTGTGGTAGATAACCAAATTTATGAGACACACAAGAATACAGGAAAAGTTGAAAATGCTTTAAGAGTTCCAGTTGGTGGTATTACACTTCAGCAAGTAGCGTAAAGTTAACACATATACATTCAGTTAGTCCATGCCAAAGTCCCATATAACCCAAGCTTGCCTAAGCAACATTAGTCCATGCCAAAGTCACATGTAACTCAAGCTTGCCTATGGGATGTTAATCCATAATGATGTCCCATGTAACCCAAGCCTGCCTAAGGGATGTTAGTCCAAGCTAAAGTTTCAGGTAACCAATCCTGCCTGAGGCATGTTAGTCTATGCCAATTTCCCATGTAAGCCAGGCCTACCTAAGGGATGTTAGCCCATGACAATGTCCCATGTAACACATGCCTGCCTGAGGGATGTTACTCCATGCCAAAGTCCCATGTAACTCAAGCCTGCCTGAGAGTTGTTAGTCCATACCAAAGTCCATTGTAACCCAAGCCTTTCTAAGGGATGTTAATCCATAACAATCAACCATGTAACCCAAGCCTGCCTGACAGATATTAGTCCATGCCAATGTCTCATGTAATCCAAGTCTGCCTAAGTGATGTTAGTCCATGCCAAAGTCACATATAACTCAAGCGTGCATAGGAATGTCATCTCTCAGGCAGACTTGAGTTACATGGGACTTTAGCATGGAATAACATCCTTTAGGCAGGCTTGGGTTACATTGGACATTGACATGGTCCAACGTCCCTTAAGCAGGTATGTGTTACATGGAACATCATGATGGGCTAACATCCCTTATGCAGGTTTGTGATACATGGGAGTTTGGCATTGGCTGACATTCCTAGGCTGGTTTGGGTTACATGGAACTATGGCATGGGCTAACATTCCTCAACCAGACTTGTGTTACATGGGACTTTGGCATGGATTAAAATTCCTTCGACAGGCTTTGGTAACATGGGACACTGGAATAGACTAACACCTCTCCGGCAAGCTTGAGATATATGGGAATTTGGTATGGGCTGATAGTCCACACCAAAGTCCCATGTAACCCAAGTTTGTGTAAGGGATGTTAGTCTGTGATGATATCCTGTTACCCAAACCTGGTTAAATGATGTTAGTCCATGCCAAAGTCCCATGTAAACCAAGCCTGCCTGAGGGATGGTAGTCTATGCTAAATTCCCATGTAACCCAAGCCTGCCTAAGGGATGTTAGTCCATATCAATGTCCCATGTAACCTACGCCTGCCTAAGAAATGTTAGCCCATAGCAATGTCCCATGTAATCCAAGCCTGCTGAGAGATGTTAGTCCATGACAAAGCCCCTGTGTAACACAAACCTGCCTGAAAGAGATGTTAATCCATAACAAAGTTCCATGTAATCCATGTATACCAAGCCTGTCTGAGAGTTGTTAGTCCATGCCAAAGTCCCATGTAACCCAAACCTGCCTGAGACCTGTTACTCCATGCCCACGTCCCATGCAACCCAAACCTGCTTGAGAGATGTCAGTCAAACCAAATGTCCCATGTAAGCCAAACCTGCTTGAGAGATGTTAGTCCATGCAAAAGTCTCATGTAAGTAAAGCCTGCCTGAGAGATGTTAGTCCATACGAATGCCCCATGTATCACAAACCTGCCTAGGGGATGTTAGTCCATCATGATATCCCATGAAACACAAGCCTGCCTAAGGGGTATGTAGATTCAAAACAGTTCTTCCACCTTTGAGAATTGTAATTTTATAACTAAAAATTGTTAGCATGGTACCCTCCACCAATACTACTGTATTTACTAATAATATACCTTTGAAATCACTACTGTACTCTCTTCTTTCAAAACACATTTTCATTTTAAAGAAGTGCATTAGAGGAATAGTTTAGGGGATGCAATAAATAACAGAAGTAGTGTGTGAGAGGTTTGGTTTCTACAACACATGTTTAGCTTATTAGGGATCCACAGTATCTAGTGACAAAATGTCACAAGATATTTGTGCATATTTGATTTCTTAACAGAGACTTGGGTTCATAGGTAGGTACTAGGCTATTGGTCTTAGGGCCTATACAAGCCTAGCCAAAAAGGTACCCTGGCTTTCACCACCCAAGAAAATTATTTTCCTGTGCCCCTGTCAAGCAGAACCAAAGAGGTGATCCCCGGGGTGAATTTCCTTTTACCCATCCAATCATCAAGATTTTTCTTGAAGAGTGCTAATAAGGAGCTCTGTTTGATATAGATAGGTAGTCTGTTCCAGAGTATGGGAAGTCGCCAGGACAGGAATCTATCCATCCAGCATGTTCTGTTTATTGTGGTGACAAGGTTTAGGTCTCTAGAGCATGTAGCTCAGAAGGATTGGGATTTCTTTAAGTGGAACATGTCCAACAGCTCTGGGTTTGACATAGCTTTGTATGTAAGGCAGAGATCACCTCTGAGTAGGCGATATGCGATTGAGTAAAGCTGCAGTTTTTTTAGACGGTCTGCGTACGGCATCTGTTTGAGGCCAGCAATCCTCTTTGTGAGGTATTTTTGCGGCCTTTCCAGTTGTAGATGTCTTGTGAGGTACATACCAAAGGGGCGTTGCACTCTATAATGGGTCTAATGAGTGATGAGTAGAGGGAAACAATTACCTCTTTTTATCTGGATGAGAAACCTTTTGTGATGAGGTGTGCCACATAGAAAGATTTTCTGACCACTGTGGCAATGTGATTATCAAAGGAGAGACTACTGTCCACCTGTGTCCCAAGGTCTCTTATCACACTTTTGGTTTTAAGTAGTCTACCACTTATGTGGTAGTTCATGGGTACAGAGTTTTTACCAAAGGGGATGACAATGCACTTTTTGGCATTGAATTTGAGACCATGGCTTTGACACCAGGCATCTGTCTCAGTGAAGCCCTTTTGTAGGATGTCCACATCGTTAGGAGTTTCAATTATGGTTCCTAGTTTGCAGTCATCTGCAAATTTAGTTAGCCAAAGACCTTCTGTGTTAGCCTGTACTTCAGAGAAGTAGATACCAAACAGGAGAGGACTCAGGACTGAACCCTGTGGTACTCCACTTGTCACTGGCTTGAAGTCTGATTTGGAGTCTGCTACATTCACAGTGTGGGTTCTGTCAGTAAGCCAGTTGGCAACCCATCTTGTGACATAGGGATTTATACCTAGTTTAGTGACTTTGGTGACTACTTCAAAGAAGTCTATCAGGTTTAGAAGACATGATCTGCCTTTTACAAACCTGAACTGTGTGGGGTCCAGAGTTTGGAGATCTCCAATGTCTTTGTTTATGAGTTCCATGGCCTTTCAGACCAGGCTCATCAGGCTAATGGGGCGGTAGTTCCTGGGGTCTGTTGTGGCCCCCCCTTTGTGGAGTGGCATAACCATCATGGTTCGCCATTCAATGGGCACAAAGCCTGAGGTGAGGCTATGATTGGGTGCCAGTTCATTCTGTAGTTGTAGAAGGCAGCCTGGGATGTTGTCACATCCCATGGATGTTGTGTTCTTGGCTTTGGAGAGTGAGGTTTTTACCTTTGCAGCTGTGATTACAGAAACTTTGCATTCTTCCAGTATTATTACAGTAGTTAATATGATGTCTGAGAAATGGCATGAATAAAAAATAGAGGACAACATTCCTATCCTAATTCAATCTGCAAACCACCATTTATAAAATCAGAATGCATCCATTATGTATGTAGAAATTAAAGTCACATGGTTCCACTGACACAAAATCTCATAAAACATTTTATAATAAAACAATGTGCAAACTAACTGCAGTAGGATTCTTAGCATGTATTTCAATGTTTAATGTTGTTTCATATTATGCCAATTCATCACACTTTACGGTATAAGATGCTGTGACGTCTCAAGCAGATATATACTGACATCAAACTCACAATTAATTATTTACTAAATAGATGCACTGTTGTCATCACAAACACAACAAATTGTGTACTAGATCATCAAGATATTACTACCATAAACTCTGTTTCCTCAACATAGATAATATATCTAGAAGGAAGAATGCAGTGGCACTACTGTCCCCCTTTTAGATTTGATCCAATTGGCACCAACTCTTTTCAAAAGTAGTTCTCTCTGCAGAAAATGTGATGATTTATACATTTCTATATTCTCCAGGCTGCATATAGAAATCTAGATGAAGGTCGTATGTATTTCAGTTAGATAAACTGGTGTTATGGAGAACAGTCATCAAATATGGCTTTTTATTATAGCTTCATTGCTTCATAAGTTGTTACTAGGCTAACGACCACTATGGCCATACAAGCCTAGCCACAAACCACAAACCATTTGTGTCCTGAGTATCATAGACATTTATACAGGGGGCTATGTTATAAGGGAAGTTACTAAGGATGAGACAGGGAGGGTGAAACTCTCTCTCATGTTGGTGAGTACCAGATCCAGAATGTTTGGTCCTATTGGTTGGAATGTGCACTATCTGTTCCAGGGTATCTTTATTAATAAAGTCCAGGAAGCATTGTTCCTGGGAATCTGAGGCACTGTATGTTTCTCTGTCTATAGAGGGATAGTTAAAGTCACCCATGAATAGGGTTTTTGGTTGAATGGTGACCACCTCTAGTAGGTTTAGGTAAGAGTTGTGAGTTTCTAGAGGCATAGATACATACATACATACATTCAAATATTTCAAGCATGGTTAGTAATGCCCTTCTAACTTGCCAATATACCAAAACAGTTGTTCCCATAATAAGTGTCCAGGCTGTTCTTAAAAGTATCTAAGCTACTGCTTGCTTTATTGTAATTTGGTAGTCTGTTCCATGTATCAGCTGATTGTAGAGAGTGACCTGTAGCTAGCGATACAAATGTTCAGATACCTTATCTATGGTGACTTGCATGTGTATGAGCTCCATGCTACCATGCTGTTCAATCAACTTGGAGGTATGCCTGTTGCTAACATAGATCAATATACCTCAACCTTTGGCCCCAGTCTGTGATGTTTATTTTATTTATTTTACATTTGTTAACCGGGCTAGTCTAACTGGATATATTTCCATTTTCAGTAGAGGCCCGGGGAGAAAAGCTCCGGCAGTTATACAACTTAGAAAATCATCCACAGGGATTCAAATAAAAATAAAAATACAAGTAAATAATGTTTAAAATTAAAAAGTATGCCTTGTAGGAAGTAGTAATAATATAGAGTAGGAATTACTCTTTAGGCATATCAAATTAGGAACAACAGTTAGTAAGTCTAACAAGGAGTGAGCATGTAACAATCAGTTTAGAGTATAAGTAGTTGAAGTAAGAGTAGTAGAAATAAGAAGTAACAGGAGGTGTAATTAGAAAAAGAAGGAGAGAGGAAGAAGATTAGTCAGGATTGCTGCAGGGGCATAGCCAGTGAGAATTTAGGTGTTTTTTGAGGTTGTGTTTAAATAGAGGCAAGGAAGAAAGTAATGTTAGTTCATTTGGCAGTAGGTTCCAGATTTTTCCAACTGTGTTAGAAAAAAGAGAGTCTCCAGCCAGGTTGTTAGACTTGCATATGCAGGCAAGGAGTTTGTTGGAAGAGCACATGGAGTTAAGATTTTTGTACTGGAGGATGAGATTGGAGAGTATACGAGTGTTGTTGGGTTGGTAGAAGATCTTGTGAGCAATGGTGAGTTGTTGTTGGTCCAAATGTGTGAAAGGTGAAAGGCACTGTAACCTTGTACTTCCAGACTACTTTCTTTGGCTTTAAATCAAGTGTCATTCATGGCACATATGTCTACATTTTTCCAGAGAGAGAGGAGAGCTTGAAGGGTGTACAGTTTTGTTTTAGGCTCCAAGCATTGAACAGTAACACCTTAAGATTGCTTGTAGACTTTTTTACTATATTGAAGTTTTATCTTTCTGGCATTGCCTAAAAAAGACTCAAAGGTGGTAGATAAAGTTTTAGCTAATATCTGAAAGCCTAGGAGGCAGGTCATAATCAGCGCTTCACCCTTCTATGTCACTGAGCTGACTCGAGACTGATAAATAATGTCTCTTTTTGTGCTGGCTTGAATACATGATATTGCATATCCTAGCTTCAAATAGCTAATTGTTATCTTCTCCTTGTCTAATCTGGAGAGTAGAGCATCTGTATGTTGCAAATGGAGTATCCAATGAAAAGGGTATTAAGTACAGTATACATTTGCCTTATGGGTTTTGCTTTGGGGGGGGCATTGGGTATATGCTTATGTGAGATGCTTGATTGTTGCTTTTTGTGTGTGTTTAAGTGACTGTTGATGAGCAAAGTTGCCATTATGTGGATTTAGAGAAGTTTGAGATTTGGGAAGCTTTCTGTTAAGAGCCTCAAAATAAGTCAATCTGGTGAGAAGTGAACATTCATAGGTTCATAAGTAAGTACTAGGCTAGCTGGTCTTGTAAGGCATTTTAAGCCTAGCAAATTCCCCTTCAAAGCTAAAAATCAAGCCTTGTACCTTGTGTTTGTAAAAGTAAACACATGAACTTTTAAACCATCTCCCACATAGTATGTGCATTCCTGACAATGTTATTTATATGCCAAATTTTTGCCTACAAGGAAGTTGTGTATTTAAATCTCTCACATACTGTGTTATTTTCTTTAATGTTTAAACTGGTTGTTGGAGAATATGAGACAATTGCTTCATTTTCTTAGGATGTTTAAATCTACCAAGCTAGCCACAGAGACATTTAGAAATTACATGTCTATCTTGCCTAGTCGTATAAAACAGTTTAGGATGAAGGGCTGGGTTTTAACATAGGTTTTTTTATGGTAGTTTCTGAGGATAAGGGCAAGATGTTATACTGTGTTATAATATGGTAGTGCTATTCAAGACACAAACTAGTTTCTGGTGCTGTTTGTTTTGCAGATATGCAGGGGGAGGGTCTATCCTGATTGGGTCTGACAATGCCTTTTTTACCAAGCATAGATCTCCCATCAAGCATGTGTAGAAGACTGAATACAGAGAGAGGGCCTTGAGGTGATCTGCATAAGACATGTTACTTACGCTCTGTAGTGAGGAGCCTCTGTGAACATTTCAATTTTGGATGTGCCTGGTTAGGTGCATAGTAAAGGGGGCATCATATGCCAAATACAGTGGAACAATGAGCTCCTTGGACCTAGATATAATATCTTTGTTTATAAGACCCATAACATTATTTCCTCACTACTGTAGACATGTGATGGCCAAAGGCTTGATTACTGTATGCAAGTGATGAAATAAAGGTTTAATTGCAGTATTATGGAGTATTCACTGACAGTTGTGTGCTGGTAGTTTTTGTTTTTGCCTGAATTTGGATAGTCACCACATCAGGGCTGGGTGATGACAGTAGAATAATGTTTATGTCCAATTGGACCAAATGAAATGTGTCAAGTAGACACATAGGAGAAGTGGAGAGCTATGTATGGGACATAAGTTTTGTGTGGGACTGGTACCATTTTTTCTTTTTGTAGGGAGAAGACTGATGGGAAAGGTGGTGAGGAATAAGAGAGTTGTGTATGTGGGGTAGGTTAGGTAGTGTCTGCAGACATACAGGACAGGCAGAGATGGTAATGGACACAAAGGGTTGGGAGGGTGGCCTAATGGTTAAGGTGTTTGCCTTCCAAACACAAGGTACAGGGTTTGAGTCTCACAAGGGATAATTGGCTAGGCTTAAAATGGCTCGCAAGGGCAGTTAGCTTAGTACTACTCTATGAACCTATGAACCTAAAATGTTAGGGGACACCATGACTGGGGAAAGGTATGAGACATCAAAGCTTCATCTGCATCCAGCACAGTATGATTCTAGCCGAGACCATCACAACTGTCATCACTTTTTTCTATCACAGACCCCTGGGTCAGTGCTGGACATGGTATTGACTTTGAGATTTAATGTAGTACCCTTTTCTACTCTGCAAATATGGGCCCTGAGGCCTCTCTCTATAACGTCCATCACCAGCCCTGCCAGTTCCTGATGAGTGAGAAAATCATTACCTCCAGTACTATTCCCAGTGGGTACCATTTTACCAACCACCAGGGCATAGCTATCTGATGCAGTTGGAGCAAGAAGTGCAGGAGTTGTGACCAGTTGACACTTAGATGTGCTGGCTGACTGTGCTGCCTGTAGTGGTGCCAGCACAGTCACCTGTGGAGATATGGCAGACCAACCCATGATGGTTGGTCTAGCTCCCTGTGCTGGTGGTCATTTGTGTTGCAGCAACAATATTTCCACTGAGAAAAAAGACAGCTATAGGGTTAGAGGAGAGAAAACATATATAATAACAACTATGTCAGATTTTTATTTCACTATATAAGAAAATATAACACACATTACTTTAAGCTTTCCCACATACAGATATAATGTGAAGGCACTAATGGGTCATAAAATACATCAATCTTGATGCTGTTTGAAATAATATGGAAACGGTAAGTTGACTATGGCATATTTGATATATGCATTCAAGGAAAATACGTCCAATTACAAAATGAATTTTTTAATGTTATTTGATGTCACAGTAAATACTCTTAATTTACTACAGTAGAGAGTTGATTATCTATACCATCAATTATCTGTACACATAGGTTCATGGGTTGGTAGTAGGCTATCGGTCATAGGGCCTATACAAGCCTAGCCATAACAATTCTCTGGGTATTTCTTCCCACAATATTTACTTCACATCCTTCCAATGTTTTCTGGTAGGAAAAATCTTAAAGTCTGAATATGTAAATGTTATACATATTCTCCTCTGCATGTTTTTTGAGCTTGTAGCATGCTTGTGCATGTAAAATATTCTTTATTATCCACTAGAATTACTGATTGGTTGAAAAGTGTATTCCCTTTGTCCAGAAAAAATAAGATAAGTTTTTTTTTTTTTTATCCGGTTAAATTATATGTTTGGTTATTAGAACAATCTGAGTATCTGAACTACCCTAGGTCCCAATAATTGACTCTGTATGGAATCTTGTAATAAAACCTAATTGTTCCTGCTGAGATTTCAACCCACACACAGCTAAGCTGATTTATTAATTGCATGATCAAGAGGTATTACAGCAGGCGTGTGTGCTTGATATGAAGTTTAGATATGCTTACTCAAGCTAATATGGACTGATGCCTTGAACCTTGGTAAGATTAATTACATTCCAGAGATAGTATGATGCATCATGCGTTCATACCTGATACATATTTAGCCAGTGCCTGTCTAAGGTAAGACAGTCTTTCCTGATGTACCTCTCTGCTCCCGGAAAGCACTTCAGCAGTTATATAGAATAGAAAACAGACAAAAATAAGCATAATGCATAACTGTATTAACCAACCAAGCCAGGGTGTGTTATTGCCTGGTGATGGTTCTCCATAGACTGTCATTTTACTTTTCGGGAATAGCCTTCCTATTCCTGTAAAACAGAGCTCCTCACTGACCCTATTCAAATACAACCTAGATAACTGTGTGGGAGATCGCAAATTCACCCCTGGGGTGGCACCCTTGTTCCTCCTGGACAGAGGAAGCCGGTGTTTATCACAGACCCATTCTATTCATAAATTCATTCTGCAAACTACCCAAAAAGAACAAATGGGGATACTTGGGTTTAATATTGTTAGGCTTATAAAGGCTCTAGTGCTGCTAGCCTAGAAACCTCCTATTAACCTATAATCTATTTACACGGTGCATGAGTGTTTCCAGTTTGAATTTCAGCCTCTCATCAGCTCAGGAAATCCTGCTTCTGCCTCTGAATGTCACTATAATGGCAATTAGATTGTTCAACAGTGTGTGAAATACCAGTTGCTCTGGAGACAGCCATAGCCAAGCCATTCCAAGCCTCATCCTTGTACCGAGACCTGGTATAATCTCACTGTAAAAGCCTATGGCTGTAGTGCTTTACATGAGAAGTGCCACAAAGATCCTGGACTCCAAAACCCCATATTTGGTCTTTAAATGGAGAACTATCATAATATATACCCTCCATGTATTCTGAAGGACACCTAGAACTATATGTCTGAACTGGCACTCAATTCAGATTTTGCATGTACCAGTCTGTGCACAATAATTAACAGCCTTGCCAATTCTCACAGCCATATTTCGCAACTCCAATGTATTTTGAATGAATCATTCCCAGTTTCTCTGCCTAGCTATTTTTGGCCAGGTGTGATTCTCACCATGCTTACACACGTTCCACTGTAAAATCTTCAGATGCTTTATGATATTGTTGATGATCTTTGTTGTTTAGATTTAAAATGTTATGAACTGGTACATAATATTTTGGTGTAACATACAAAATACACACTTTGAATAATAGCACCTGGGAGCTGAACCCATGACTAAATTGTTGGGTAAAATGCTAATTGTTGCTTATTGCCTGTCAATGCCACAAAATAACTATCATTCTTAACTTCTAAGCTGAAGTGTAACAATTTCAGCATAACTGGAGATGTAATTAAGGCATACCTATATGTATATTATTTTCACTTGCCATGTTATGGGATTTATATGCAAAATCCAGTATTTTTAATGTAAATAAATTTCATATGCATACAGTGGCATGACCTAAGCAAAACATGCTGGGCTAGGTGACATACATAATTTACATGACATGCTGTTCTACACACAAAATAATTATCTGTGATGACTCATACATTTTTAAAATAGTTGCTGTGCACATTATATGTATGCTAGTGTAGTTTAAACTATCATTATTGTTTTGCTTAACATGCTTTACACAGACAATTGTTGATTTATGTAGCTATCATTTCACATAGATGTGTTAGAAATTGAATAGTTGTCATAGTAATTTTTTTCTTAATGTTAAATTCCTAATAAAAATTTTGTGACATGGTTTATTGTGACCTCACCAGTAAAACTGTAATTTGGATTTGAACTCTGCATTATCTCTGCTAGGTTCCCAAAAAACTCACTGCATTAACACTTTGAGCCACAGACATAGGTAGTTGACAAGTGCATTTTCTTTGCTCAGTACTATCCAGAGTGCTAATGGGAAAACAATAGTGCCAGTCTTATTTTCACTATCATGGCAGTCCAAATTCAATTTCTGATTCTTTATCCTTGGGAAGTAAGACATCATTCCCTGCTAGTGACCATTGACAGTTCCAAGTGTGCAATGTCATGTGGCACACCAATTAAGAAACCAGTAAAGAAAAACAAACTAAAGATTTTAACTGGCTCTCCCTGATGTTTTCTTAGCTTTATTGTCTTATACAATGCAGATATGCACATTAAATATAACATATTCACTCAAAAGCACCATGTTTTGACTTGTAACTTGAAACCATGGCATTACCATAACATGTTTGAAATTATTTACACTATTTAAACAAGAAAACCAGAGAAAGTCCAGAATAAAAACTCAAAACCTCATACACTGGACCAATGAGGAAGAACTCAATGCAGGCAGTTTGCTCATTTACTGGCAAACGTATATAAGCAATTTGGCTTATATACTATTATTCTGTTTACCAATAAATGAGTGAACTGCCTGCATTGTGTTCTTCTGGTTTGGCTTACATACTATTATGATGTTTGCCAATAAACGAGTGAACTGCCTGCATTGTTTTCTTCCTGGTTGGTCCAGTGTATGAGGTTTTCATTATTTACACTACTTGTCACATGCACATACTGTACATATCATGAAAAAGAAAAAGTAGACTACATGTACTCAAGCTGTGACATTGTATCACTTTACATGAAATGGGTACAAGATAAATATTTTCGCATAGTTGCCCTTTGTAATTTCTCAGTAGATGTGTAGAATGAATGGGATATTAACACCAGTTAAGCCAGTAGTTCCCGTTACAATAGTAACAGATGTTTGCAATACAACCAAGTTTTCTTCCCTTTTGTTAGTAAGCAGTACTTGGTATGTATTTCTACAGTAAATTCAATCTAAACTGCAATTAGATTTTTTTTTTGTATAATTAAGTGTTATGTACTTGACATGAAGTGCGGACATCTTTTTGCTCAGAAGCACAGTTAGTTCACGAGGATTTATTCATAAAACTGTTATAAAGGTTATTGTCTAAGTCAGCAAATGAAATGCTAACCTTCTGTTAAGACTATTCTCATTGATACACCCTTAGTAAGTGTACATTAAAGTGGCAGGAGTGTGAACACTTAATTTTTCTAGCATTACTTGAACTCACACTTGCAAGCCCTTAGCAAGCCTCATTACTCAGTACTCATTTTAATGCTAGGGCATGTGCACAGCATTGTGCAGCTCCTCATACCATGTTTCCATGCCCAGCACTTCAGGCAGATTGAGTGATTCATGAATGATAATGAGTTGACACCTGATTTACCTATTCACAGTGCCCATAGGGGGTTACACTGCACTGCATAAATGCAGCCAGGTGCTAAGGCACATACATCTTAGTAAGGGAGACTGCTTGGATTCACCAACTTCAAATACTGTTTAACTGATGTAATTACATTTCTTTTTTTGACTTTTATACAAATCCTGTCAAGATATGTGATGTTTCATTACAAATACAATTTGTTCAACATTTTTGATTAGCATTTCAGATACGATTGTGTGATGTCTGCAGTTTGTCCATTGGTGTTGTTATAGAAGGTATATCAGTTGTACTATGAGATGCCCTCAGCTAATGTTACATGTCTTTATAGCAGCATTTCTCTCAGAATGTGAACATGTGAGAAAGAACATTTTGTAATGTTATTAGCAATGTGAAGGTTACATTTCAGAACAACAACTGTATTAAGCTTGTTATATATGCCTGACATCAACAAAAAGATTATCCCAAGTGCTAACATTTTAAATTCCCTAAACCTTGATTGATTGTTAATGCTGCTATCTATTCTGGAATTACACACAGTTTTTATTCCTTAGAAGGTTTGTTATTGCTTTATTGGGGGATGAATTACATGTGTGTATTCCTACAGAGTTGTAAGTTTATTTCTGTTAGTCATACCTGCATGCGTTTGTTTTTGTTTTCTTGCCAGTAATTTTGCTTCTTTTGAAGAGAAAAACAAGAAACAAAATCACAAACCATGAATAAATAGCACCAGCAGCTAAAGTCTCCACCATACCTCTCAACCTCTTAGAACAAAAAATCTTGATAAAACCTAAAATGATGGGGGGACAAATATGGACACATTTTAAATATTGTTCTTACAAAATTAGAAAGTTAATAGAATAATAGGTTTTGCATTAGCATTAATGTTCTGAAGGATGTGGAGACTTAAAATCAAATGTTTGTCATTATTTAATGACTTCAGTCCTCAGCTATTTGCCAGGAAAGTACAGATTTGGACATTCTGTGAAAATCTGTACAGTTGAAAGGTATGGCCTCCACCAATGAGCTGTATAACCACAAATACATATAAAACATCCAGTCATGATGATTATAAAAATGAAGTAGACTAAACACAGTCACCAGCTGTGTTCCAAATACTTTAATTAATGAAAGCAACCCATAAAACTGAGCATTTTTGTCCTGTTAATGCAGAACTTCATCAGTGTATTACCACATATATTTATGGTTATACAGCTCATTGGAGGTGGTCTAAGCTACTTGTGATATTTTGCTTTTTTTGCTGAAACATATGTTTGCTTCACTGTTTTTTATCTCATACAAGGAAATGGTTCTGAAAAATCTGGGTAATGTACTACTACATTCGTAACTGCCAAGAATTAGTTGATAGTGCAGGAATGCCATCAATATGGATTGCACATATTAGAGAAAGTCTTAGCTCACAAGTCTGTCCTTGACAAAATCTGGCAGCAGGAGGTTGATGATGTCAGTGCTGTGGGTGACCATTGCTAGGAGTGCAAACACAGCAGACATTGAGCCTATGACATAATCACCAAGACAAAGAATATATCCACTTCTTTAGCACAGGAACATAGGATATTGGCAGTGGTCCTGTTACCAATGCACCAGACACTGAGATGGAGGAGTTCATGTCCACAATAAAGGATACAGGCAGCTCTTTGGGAATTTTCAGTGTAGTGCTTGACAGAGGTGCTTAGGTAGAGGATGACCAAAGGGTATCTGATGGTGAAGCTCCAGGTATGCCATTAAGTATCTTATATATATAAGCCTTTGATACAATACCCCACTCGGGCATTATAGATAAGCTCACCAGCTTAAATATAAACCCCTATGTCACTAGATGGGTTGCTAACTGGCTCAAGGACAGAACCCACATGGTTAGAATTGCTGGAGCCATGTCAGACTCCAAACCAGTTACAAGTGGCATCCCACAAGGCTCAGTCCTGGGACCTCTCTTCTTCGGTATATATTTCTCTGAGGTACAGGCCAACACGGAAGGCCTTTGGCTGACCAAGTTTGCAGATGACTGCAAACTAGGCACCATAATCGACTCTCCAGCCGACACAACCATCCTCCAAAAGGGCCTCACAGAAACAGACAACTGGTGCCAGAGCCATGGCCTTAAGCTAAATGCCAAAAAGTGTATAGTCATCCCCTTTGGCAAAAACAAAGTGCCAAAAAATTACCACATAGGTGGTAATCCATTAAGTACAGAAGAAGTAATTAGGGACCTGGGGACCCAAGTTGATAGCAATCTCTCATTTGACAACCACGTGGCCAAAGTGGTTAGAAAAACATTTTATATAGCCCACCTAATCATGAAGGGATTCACATCTAGATCAGGGGAGGTCATCGTGCCTCTTTACTCATCCCTCATCAGGCCCATAATTGAGTACAATACCCCTTTTGGGATGTACCTTACCAGACACCTGCAGCAACTGGAAAGACCCCAAAAGTATCTCACCAAGCGGATCAAAGGGCTCAAACAGATGCCTTATACTGCCCGGTTAAAGAAACTCCAGCTCTACTCAGTGGCATACCGCCTGCTCAGAGGTGATCTGTGCCTGACGTATAAAGCCATGTCCAACCCAGAATTAATAGACATGCTGCACCTCAGAAAATCCAAATCCCATCGAGCTACACGCTCGAGAGACTTGAACCTCAGCACTGAAATAAATAGGACATGCTGGAGGGACAGATTCATAACCCAGAGGCTCCCTTCACTCTGGAATAAAATCCCAGTCCAGGTTAAGCAGAGTCCCTCATTGACTCTTTTCAAGAGGAATCTTGATGAGTGGATGGGGGATCATAGGTTTATCCCGGGTATCACTTCTGTGTCACTGTTAGACAGAGGCACAGTATACTAACCTCGAAAAAGGGCATAGCAAAATTAATTTAAAATGGGTGGCAAAAGCCAAACACACTCTGGCTAGGCTTATGAATGCCCTAGGGCAGATAGCTTAGTATGAACCTATATATATATATATATATATATATATATATATATATATATATATAAGGAGAGACAGACAGACAGAAACAGAGTATGAGATAGAGAGGGAAAAAAGACAAAATGGACAGAGATAAGTGTATAAACTCTTTATTAATATGTAGAAGTATTTGAGGCTTCTGCTTATTGTGTCATATTAATTGTAATGCTTATCATCTCTCTCTTTCTAACTCCATTTTGTCTGTCTAGGCACATCATATACTAAGGTTCCATGGCCACCTAGAAATGTAAAGGCCCTAATTTTTGTATAGTATTAGATACTGAATTATTTTCTTAATTGCACTTGCATCTATTTTTGCTTAACTCGGGGTAATATAGATAAGTCTGATAATTTCTTCTTGTATTTCTATATTTGTTATGCTTTATTCCTTTTTTCACAGCTGAGTCTGCCACCAGCACTGTGGGATGCCTACCACCTGAAGAAGGACTGGTATCACCTGGTGGTGATGATGATGATGATGATGGTGATGATGATGATGATGATGATGCTGAAACACAGACTAGAAATTCAGGGGACTGGCCTGACACTGAGGTTGGGGCTTCCACATTTTCCACCCACAGTTTGCTCACAGTCAGTATAAGTCATTTCAGATAGGATAGGTTAAGGGTGACACAGTTGATCAGAGTAATGTGGTTACAGCATCTGCAGAGATACTGAGTCTCCATTTGCCATTGTGAGGGGTGAAGTACCTCACAGGGGTTGCTGGTAGAGATTCTCGGTGGAGACCTGCTTTCCACCCATCACCTGATGTTTGCGTGTTATTAGGTGTCACACAACTTATGCATAGGACTATCACAGAGGCACAGGCACTTTCCACCAGGGCCTTGGAAAAGATATGCAGAGTACTGCCTGTTGAGCATTCTATCACATGCAGCTGCCTGAGCTATGTGGGTGACTCGTTTGACTGGATGAATGGCACACACTGGATAAAGAAGTTTCTTTTAATGCACCATCTGTTGAGGGAGGGTCAGCATTCACATGACCTGAGAGCTGCTACATCATCAATTGTTAGCCAATGTGGATGTGTCAGATCCCTCTCCCAAAGTGACACTACCTCCATTGTACTGTCAGTAACTGTGGTGTCCACACCCAGATGTGGTAGGTCACTTGTTCATTATCATGGCCATAGTCATGATGAGAGCTCATCCAGAAGACATGGTTCACATTCAGGTAGCAGCCTGCCTTCAAGCCAAGTTCATGGAACTAGCAGTGCAACTCCTGGCAGTGGCAGTTCTCAAGTTTAGGGGCAGTGATGGTAAGCTCAGTCCTCCAACCTACATGGCTCACACTTGCCTGGATGCCAGGGTGTAGAGCTAGTGCAAGTACTTTGATTGTGCTCATGCAGATCCACACAAAGCAAAAACCAGCTTAGCCATACAATCTCACACTCACACAAATATATAAACATTACTACTGAATGATTTAAATCTGCAGCTATGGGCCTTGACAATGGGTAGTTGCTGATAAACTGACTTCTCAGACACACACACATACATGCACACACACTTACTTCTTTGGTGTCAAGCTTGCACTCTTGAGACGCACACCTACCTTGTACAAGTGATGATGACTGTGCTCTACCTTTTGCACATTCCTTTGTGACTAAGGGTTGCCTTATGTCTAGTTCATAGGGTGGATAGCTAATGCTTGCTTACTCACATGCGTGCTTTAATCAAATGTATTGGACTTTTCTTTACATTTCTTTTAAGTGCTCAATTTAAAACGATTTGTTATGTACTTCTTGTTCCTCATTGTATTTGCACTATTATGCTTTTTAATGCAGCCATACTAGATACTAATTAGTGCTTGCTCAGCACATTCTGTGAATGATACTGATTACATTAGTCACTGCTGGGCTATCTACACTGGGAAACTTTAATGAGTGATGCACAGCATTGAGCAGATTCATATTTATGTTGCATATCTCACTCATGAGTTTCTGCTGACCTTCCTGTACATTTCAGCCATGTTTCATTTTACTGTCATTCAATATTTGCATATGAGGGCAATCATTTATATCTCTTCTTTACAGGTTCATCACTTACTTTGTGTGTATGTGTATGTATGTATAATTTAACTCTTATGTTAGAATGTTTCTTTTCAGCTGCTTTGGGGACTGTTTTTATTTCATTCCATTTACTTATCTCTTTATACACTGCTTATTTCCTTTTGATGGAGTTTATGTTTTCATTTTTATCAAGAGGCATTTTTTTACATTTTTGCATGTATTTCACTGTTACAAACTGTATAAATTAGCAGACCAGCTAGGCTTTTATTGCTGTGTGCAATTGATTGTGCCAAAATTCTGATCCACATTTGTTGTATTTCTTTTTTCTTAATGAATACTTAGTTATGCATTTCATTTGAGGATGTCTCTGGCATTTTTATTATTTTTTATTGCTTTATTGAAATGTTTATCTCATTATGGCTACCCATCAAGCCACCTGTATCATTTCAACCAATGCCACCTGTAAGTCCCATCCTGCAAGACACCCTAGTATCTCCATGCTAGGAGGGTCTGCCAAATAGGAGATTCTGCACTGAGAATGCCTCCACTATCCAGGTAGGCTCTTTGGGTTTGGTGCACACTAGGCAAGCAGGTAAGGCTGGCCAGCAGAGAGCAATTCTGTGTCTATCTGTGCATCTTTCTTTGACCTTTGTCCCTGTCCCCATGTCAAAGGAAAAATATACTTTAAAAATGATCAATACATGGTAGGTTCAGATTAAGGCACTTTAATTTTGCAGCAAGGAGACAAAAACATGCTAATACAGAGTTTGTCTAACTAGAATCAGGAAATGCAGGCATTTTTATACATTTTCTAATAAGATATTGCCTACCAAGCTGACGTAGTAAATCACAAGTTTTAACATCATCATTTTGTAGTGCTTGTTTATATGATTTTCTGCTTGTACTATCAATTTTTGTGAGATACTTCCTAAGAAAAACAACGTGGCCTTGGCTACCACCGGTTAGATATATGCAATGTTACCATTCAAGGTACTATGGCTAATTTGAGCACAAAGCAAGTATAGATTGCAGTTCATTTTTTCAACAGTCCTTTGTTTATGTTATCTTTAACTTCTGCAGCTGTGCGTGTTCTCACACTTCGAACAGAGCTGATTGTTTAAAATCATTACATTACAGAATATAGAATTGTTCATTCTTTGCTTCCTGACCTAGCAGATAATCACCTGCTTCTTAAGTACATTTCCAAAAGGCATAAACATGAATATTGCTGTGCTAGCAATTACTAGGTCAGAGGGCATCTTGCAAGTTTCAGAAAGCAGACTGCAGTTTCAAAAGCATCTTTTAGTCTCATATGAAATTCAGCTGTATATAAAATAGTGCATATAAAATAGAATGAAAAACGTGTTAACTAATTTAGTTTCTAATTAGCATTGAGCACACACATTAATACATATTTTTTTGACATTTCCCCCCTGTTAATACTTTTTAATTCTATTTTCAAAAGAATAAACAGTTTGCTTCTTTTCCTAACCTTTTCCATTCTGGATTTGCAGTTAAGAGAGTCATTCAGTTTAAACTTATGAAAGTGTTTCACTTTTCAACAATTCTTCAATTTCAGTACTTTGATACAAAGTCTCAGAAACTGATATATCTATAAACTCTTTAATTAACTTTTTCATACAGGGAATACCACAACAAATGCATGCTCCTAATTGGAGTAATCCCACACAAATGGCAATCAGGATGTTCATTAGGATGGAACCCCACCCCCCAAACAAATTCTGGAAAAAGTCCATCAGAGGGTTTGTGCCTGGTTTGGTCATGGTCGACACTTGCTGGATCACCTCAAGATGGTCGTTTATTTCATGCTGGTTGTCAGGAATGTACGAACAGCATTCTTCTTTGATTAAAGTGCACGTACCACCTCTCGCCGCTAGGGTGAAGTCGAGAGCCATGCAGTTCTGAAGCACCACAGTTCTCATAGCATTCAGTTCATCAGTCACTAATTCGAGAGCAGAAAAAGTTGCATTGCTTGTAACTTCGAGAAGTTTAGACAGTTTTCTCAGCTCCCAAATTGATTTCACTGCGCCATATGCAGGGGTTATGCCTGCCCATGATATAATGGTGTCACTCAAGTCCATGTGTGTCAGTTTATCTTTGTTTTTTACGGAGTTATGGTTTTTCCATCCTGCTTCGATTCATCCTACTGGATTCTCAGGTCTCTTAGTTGGACTTCTAGGTTTACCGCTGACCTCTCTGATGTTTTGAATTTTTTCCTGAGGCAAAGCTGCAGTGTGTCATATGGCCAGAACCAGGTAACCCAAAAAACAACTGCCGGACCAATTCTCAGGTAGCCATTTATATGCTTTTTTCCCACAAACAAAATAACAATTTTCTACTTTAGTATTGATATAAGCTTGCCCTGCATGAAACATTTTCTTACCAATAATAGAAAGCTGCTTTAAAAGAACAGGATTATGCTGTATTTCATTAACATTTTTATGCATTTTTGTGAAATACGCATTATAGTTTGTATCACAAATAGTTTTAGTCTTACTGGGTTTAATATAACATTTATAAGAAACAGTCACATTGCAGTTGCTCCAACCCACCTGAATAGTGTCATTCTTGTAAAAACATACAATCCCTCTTTGTGTAACAGGTAGGTACAATGCTATTTTGTCTTGTGATTTCACAGGTGTAGTATCAAAAATCAAGTTTTCCCAGGTCTTATTGACCCCTAGGGGGACAGCAGTCATTAATAATCCCCCGTATGCTGTCGGTATAGCTGTGCAAATCTAGCAGTTCAAAATATTGAAAGTCTTAGCATACACATATTTAATTGCTTGGTAAGTGTTAAAGATCGGATGTCAGTCTATGAGTAATGCATCACGTTTGATCAGTTCAACTCTTGTGGCTGGGAAAAGTAAAGGCCACAACAAAAAGATCAATGTTATTAGTATAGCTATCAGAATAATCATGCAAGTTTTCTGAGGTTGTTCTGCATCTCTGTTTGCTCTATATCTGGTCATTTTGTTCTCGTTGTACAACAGTAACAAGGTTTTTGTCCAGTTCAAAGTTCTTAACCAGTTTACAGTGTGTCAAATGAATCCAGGACGCTCGCTCTGCGATCTTGACTGCAGTGGGTGTCGACAGTAGTACCTGGTACGGTCCTTCCCACTTCGGAGAACTCCAGTTCTTTTTCTTCATGACCTTCACCCAGACCCATGCGTCTGGGGCTACTGCTGCTTCTGATGGTCTGGTTTGCTCTTTATCTGAAACAGAATTTAACTGCAAAAGTTTATCACCTCATATACCCTGCAAGTGAACTGTCAGCCTCTTGCTCTGCAGGCATGAGAGGTTTCCACTGAGGTGTATAATATGCCCTCCCAAACAGAACTTCAAAAGGAGTTAACCCTTTTGCATTGGGAACAGCTCTTATGCTCAATAGTGCCAGAGGTAGACAGTACACCCAGTTCTTTTGTGTCTCACTAATCAATTTTCTAAGCTTATTTTTCAAAACACCATTATGCCTCTCTACTAATCCTGCAGATTGGGGGTGGTATGCGCAATGATTTTTCAGAGAAATCCCGAAATAACGGCTGAGTTGTTGTATAGTTTGATTTACAAAGTGTGTGCGATTGTCACTATAAATCTTTTCCGGTATGCCAAATCTAGGAATAATTTCTTTAACGAGGGCTTTTGCAACAGTAGCTGCATCTGGATTTTTAGTTGGTAAAGCTTCCACCCATTTGGAAAACATATCTATAATGACAAGGCAGTACTTCTTATTTTTGCATTTGTTCAGCTCTATAAAATCCATACAAATAGTATGGAACTGATACGGTGGTGTAGGGAAACTCCCTTGCTTAGGTTTCAATGCCCCTTGTGCATGATGCTTGTTACAAACATGGCATGCTGCACAAAAATTTTTTGTGTAGTTTGTAAATTCATACGTCGTAAACACTCGATTCACTAACTGTACCCATCCCCCCTGTTGAGACATGGCACTGCCCATGGCTCAACAAAGCTGCATATCTAAACAAGTTAGATGGCAAGATTGGTTTCTTCTCTTTGGAGATGTACAGTCCCTTCTCAAGGATTGCTCCTCGTTTTATCCACTTTTGTTTTTCTACATTTGTAGTAAGTGTCTGCATTGTTTTTAACATTTCTAAGTCTAAAATCTCAGATGGTTGTAATTCCTCACTCAAAAGAAATACATCTGAAGCTGAAGCTGCTTGTTTTGCAGCTGTATCAGCCCTCGCATTACCTTTTGAAATTCTATCCTGTTGCTTGGTATGAGCTACGCATTTGCAAATAGCTACTTTTTGAGGTAACTGAATAGAGTTTAACAAGTCTAAAATAAATTGCACATGGTTAATTGGTTTACCAGTAGATGTTATCATTCCTTTATTTTTCCACTGCTGTGCAAAAACATGTACAGTAGAAAAAGCATATTGACTGTCAGTAAAAATGTTCACTTTCTTACCTTTTGCCAAGGTACATGCCCTTGTCAAAGCAATCAGTTCTGCTGCTTGTGCAGATAAGTTGTGTGGTAAAGACTTTGCTTCTAAAACCTCAGTATCAGAAACTACTGCATACTGTATACCCCACTAGATTTTGTCCTGTAGGACCCCTCCTGCACGAGCCATCCACATAGTATGTCACCTCGGCATCATCCAAGGGAACATCTGTAAGATCTTTTCTAGGTAGTGTCTTTTGCTTAATCTCCTGCAGGCAGCAGTGTGGTTTGCCATCTGCAGGGGTTGGGAGCAAGGTTGACGGATTCAAAGTTGTGCATCATTCAATTGTCATATGAGGTTGGCTCAACAGTATAGTCATACAGGAAAGATGTCTAGCAGGAGAAAGATATGCTACTTTTTCTTGCAGTAAAATAATCGCGACTGCATGAGGCACTCTCAATGTGAGAGGGTGGAACAATACTACTGAGGCTGAAGCCTGCACTGCCATTGCAGCTGCGACTACTGCTTGTACACAGTGGGGCAAGGATTGCGCCACTGGGTCTAGCTGTGATGAATAGTAAGCTATGGGGCATTGTTTGTCCCCATGCTGTTGTGTTAACACTGATGTCATGTAACCTTGCTTACAATCTACAGTTTGGAAAAATCGTTTATGATAGTTTGGTAATTCTAAAACTAATGAAGAAGCTATCAGTTGTTTCAATTTGCAGAAAGCTGATTTTGCTTCTGGTGTCCACTGTAATAAATCTTGTGCTGCCATCGGTTTTTTGAATATTAAGTTGGTCAGTGGAGCAGATTCCAAGGCATAGTTTGGAATCCAACTCCGACAAAAATTAGTAGTACCCAGGAAGGACATTATTTCCTTCTTGATAGTTGGTTTAGGTGCTTGTAATATTGCTGTTTTTCTGTCCTCATTTAATATTCTGCCATCTTTGGATATTACATATCCCAGTTATTTAACCTGTTTTTTTGAAAGTTGCAGTTTGTTTTTGTTTACCTTGTGTCCTTGAGTGGCTAAAAATTGTAATAATGCTATGGTATCCTCTCTGCATTTTTGCTGGGTGGGGGCTGCCAGCAGAATGTCGTCTACATAAAGTAAAATCTGACTGCCTTTTTGTGGGATAAATCCCGCCAGGTTACTTGCCATTTCTTGTGCGAATATTGTTGGGCGTTCACAATATCCCTGTGGTAGTCACGTATATGTATACCGTTTCCCATGAAATGTAAATGCAAACCAATGTTGGCTGTCAGGCTGTATCGGTATTGAGAAAAATGCATTGCTAATATCTACCACAGAAAAATACTTTTGTTGAGGTTTCAAATCATTCAATAAAGTGTGTGGATTTGGCACCGTAGGTGTCCTGGGTATAACTGCATCATTTACAGCTTGTAAATCTTGGACCCTATGCCATTCTCCATTTGCCTTCCTAACAGGAAATAAGGGTGTATTACATGGTGAATCGGGAGATTCTATCAAGACTCCTTCCTTAAGCAAGGCTGCTATTATAGGTTTGATTCCTATTTCTGCATCCTTTCTCAAGGGATACTATCTCTTTTGAGGTCTAAATGCTGATTTTGGCATAATAGTAACTGGTCCTGCTGTACGAATAAGTCCTACATCTCATTTCCCTGTTGACCAGAGTCTCTGGTATGTCTCATAAGGCTTTTTCTTCTTCCTTTAGTAAGAGTGCTACTCAGCTATCCTCACTTGCCTGTGAGTGTACAGCTGGGTGTGTCTGCGTTATTCAATTTAGTTTCTGCTTTTGTACTCCCTGTTCGGAAAGTTCTAATTCTGTCTGCTTTTCCCACCTTGTGACTTTTTCTAATAGGTCTGCCCACTTCACATTTCTATTTTTAGTTAAACTCACATGTGGTAATCGATTAGACTTGTAAAGTGCTAGGAATTTTTGGGGCAATGAACAGCTTACTGCACTGTTTCCTTCTGTGTCCCAGTACAAATTTCGTAATACTAATCTGTTAGCATGGTTTTTAAACAGTTTTGCTCATATTCTTTATTAGGCCCTGGTTTGCTACAGTAATATAGAGTACAATGCAACAAATGCTGTTTATCAGTGTCAAGGGAGGGGGATTTACTGATGGCTATGTTCATCAGTTCTTCGGTTACTGCCCCTGGACCAGTCGTAACTAAGTCCTGGCTGTACCAATAAAATGTTTCACCCTCCGGTCGCACCACAAAAGTATCCATTTGTCGCTGTGCTTCAATACCCTGCATAGTTGGAACTACGGCTATGCCAAATATCTGCATTAGGTCTTTGCCCAAGAGATTCACTGGGCACTTTGCAGAAACAACAATTTTGCTTTTCTGGGTCATCCCTGAAACTGGGTCAGTTATCGCTATGTTGTGGGAGAGTGGCTCCCGATACAGCTGTCCATTAGCTGCTTTCACTAATATGTAGTCAAGTGATTCTGAATTTTCTGGTAGTTTGGAAGGATGTAAAGTAAATGTCCAGGTACCACAGTCATAAAATGAATAATCCACTTTATTGTAAGAATCACAGGAGCAACCACCATAAGCGCTTTCGTCTTAGCCACAAGACTTCATCAGATCTGATGAAATCTTGTGGCTAAGACGAAAGTGCTTATGGTGGTTGCTCCTGTGATTCTTACAATAAAGTGGATTATTCATTTTATGACTGTGGTACCTGGACATTTACTTTGCTCTTTGTTGGATCAGTTTACAATTATACATATTTTTTGGTTGGAGTTTGGAAGGATGTATCAGGGTCCGTGAAGCCCCTGAGTCACACAGGAATTTAACTTCCCTCCCCTTTACCAGAAGTGTAACTTCCAGTTTTGTGTCTGCTAAGTAGAGCTCTAGGCTCAATAATGCTAAGTCCAAAATTTCATTTTTTTCATTATCTGTGATTTCATGCACATCCTTTACCTCTTCTATTACGGCCTTTACCCCTTCTAGTACATTTGCACTTGTCTTTACTTGTTTATTTCTTTCCAGTGATTCTTGACTACCATATAGTCAGTCCTCACCCTCCTTGTCTTCTGTGGTTACCTTTTTATTTTGCCTGCAATTCCTTGCTAAATGTCCCTTTTTTTCATATTTAAAACATTCACCCCTTTTCTTTCTCTCTTCAAAGTCCTCTGATCGTTTATCAGATTGTTTGTTTCCCTGGGTATTTTTCTTACCTTCTTCCCAGTTTGTACTACAAAGACTTGTGATCCGTCTTCTACTGCAAATACTTGAGGGTTTTTTTTCTTTTTGCTATTAAAATGCCTTTTGGCATGTCTTGCATATTCAAGTAATGACTGTAATCTACTTGTACAATGATTTACCATGTGCTTTGTAATAAAGCTGCTAATAGGTGCAATACTGCCTTTCAAAAATACATTTTTTAGCTGTTGCTCATATGGGGAATCATGTGTTTGGTCTTTAGGTACCTGCATTTCACAATGGTTATTAAAACATTCTAAAAATCTGGCATAATATCTATTAACAGTTTTACCTGCTTGTTGTATGCATTGATTAATGCAAGTCCAATCAGCCCTAGGCTTTCATTTCTCAGAGATTCGGTCTGTCAGACCTTTCACTCTGTTGTCCAGTTTTGCGTTACTATGTGGGAGTGGTCTAAGCTCTGCGTCACGGGGATTCCAGTTGCCACTGATCATGTGCCAATCTGGAACTACAATTTGTCTAACTACTTTCTTTACTTCCTCTCCATTCAAATGGTAACTTAACCTCATGCCCTGTAAGTCTTCTAAGAATTTTCTAAAATTAACTTTTGGATGGGGAATTCCCTCTGTGGCTTTTCAGATGTCTTCCGGTGTCCACGGTTTATACACTAAAAGAGTTGGGTCCTGTCCTGCCTGTCCTGCCTGTGGATTTGGTACTTCTATGAGTGGACATATTTTTTCTTCAATCATAGCTTGTGAATTTTTATTCATTTCATACAATTCAATATCCCCTCTTAAGTTGCATGCTCGAGACCTGGTCTCGATATGATCTTTGACAAACGGTTTTGGTTTTGCAGGAACAGCTGGGTATAGCGGGGGTGGATCAGCTTGTCCACTCGCTTCATATTCTGGTAAGGGAAGCGGAGGGGGTGGAGGGGCCGTTGCTATTACCAAGTTATTGTCTTCTTTATCTAAGAACATTGCTTTTGACTTTTTAATCTTTTGTTCCCTGCGGTTTGCTTACTTAAGCCACCTGTGTGCCTGAGGGACTCCTAATTGTCGTTGCTTTTTTAGCTGACCTTTTGCATCTGTTTTAAGTTGTCTAACAAGTTTAATAAGTGAAGGTTTATCTAAATTACCGTCAAATTTGTATTTATTAACCCATTTTGCATAATACCTAACATTATCGCACACTGTAATTGCATGTGTTTCGCATCTTTGGTTAAGGGCTGGTCTCGGGAACTTTTCGTGCACTGATTTCCCATGTTGCCTTAGCTAAGTTAGAAATTGTTACGTAACCCTTTTTATCATGTGGTACCACGATTTACACCTTTTCACAGTTTATTTAGAATAACTGCCTACCTATTCTGTTTCCCTGATTTATGACAAGACAGCAATTTTTTTTGTCCCTGATCTGCACATGCATATCTCCCTGACAAAAACAATAATACTGTAACAAGTCCCTGATCTAAAACAGAAAAAAGGTAAATTCCTCCTTACCTGACCCTCCGTGTGTTGATTCTACCGGAACGTTGACTCGTCCTCCAATCACAGATCAGAAACAGTGGCAGGCGTCTTTTGAACGACAACTCAGTCGGAGGTCTTTCAAAGCAGAAGAACCGATGTGGCTACTTCTCCATATGGGTTCATGCCACTGGGCCCAATTCTGACCTGGGCCAGAGTGAGAGATATGTTTCCGGTCCGAAGGACCAAACTGTCAAAGGAAAAATATACTTTGAAAATGATCAATACACGGTAGGTTCCGGTTAAGGCACTTTAATCTTACAGCAAGGAGACAAAAATGTGCTAATACAGAGTTTGTCTAACTAGAATCAGGAAATGCAGGCATTTTTATACATTTTCTAATAAGACATTGCCTACCAAGCTGACATAGTAAATCACAAGTTTTAACATCATCATTTTGTAGTGCTTGTTTATCTGATTTTCTGCTTGTACTATCAATTTTTGTGAGAAACTTCCTAAGAAAAACAACGTGGCCTTGGCTACCACTGGTTAGATATATGCAATGTTACCATTCAAGGTACTATGGCTAATTTGAGCACAAAGCAAGTATAGATTGCAGTTCATTTTTTCAACAGTCCTTTGTTTATGTTATCTTTAACTTCTGCAGCTGTGCGTGTTCTCATACTTTGAACAGAGCTGATTGTTTAAAATCATTACATTACAGAATATAGCATTGTTCATTCTTTGCTTCCTGACCTAGCAGATAATCACCTGCTTCTTAAGTACATTTCCAAAAGGCATAAACATGAATATTGCTGTGCTAGCAATTACTAGGTCAGAGGGCATCTTGCAAGTTTCAGAAAGCACACTGCAGTTTCAAAAGCATCTTTTAGTCTCATATAAAATTCAGCTGTATATAAAACAGTGCATATAAAAACAGAATGAAAAATGTGTTAACTCATTTAGTTTCTAATTAGCATTAAGCACACACATTAATACATATTTTTTTGACACCCCACATTGACATAATTCAGTGTAAGCTGGAGGACAATGAGAGCTCCACTGAGTGCACATCCCCACCCTTGATTTCAATGCAGTCTATCATCCTCATTTCCTCTGTCCTTTCAACCCAGCCTTTGAACCGTGGCCTCTGCCAGGGTTCGCTAGCAGATACTCACCATAATACATCCCCACAAAACGAGCACTCACATTTCTCTGTCATTCATTCAGACACCCAAGCTACTAATCAAATTCAGGTCATCTGGGCTACAATGATGGCTTCATGTCTCTGTGCTACTTGAATTACATTTATTTCTTTTTTTCTTTTATTTATTTTTTTCACTTTGGAGAATCTCTATGCTGGATAGTTTTCCCTGCTGAATGTTTCTTTAGAATGATGACAGTTTGCCTGGATTTTGATGTCAACAGGGATGTGTGACTAAATATGAGGCACAGGTGGTCTGCACTAACTGTTTCCCATGCACAGAACAGATTTAATGCATTGGTAACTATGTTTTATATCTGCCACTAAGCAGTGGTTGGAATCTGTCTTCCACTCAGTTAATAGTTGCATTTGTCTTGGCCACATAGTGGACCAGAGAACAGGGTGGCTGTAGCCTCTGATTTGATATCATAGTTACTGGGTAATGCTGGCTTTATAATGAGCAATCTAACTCCCCTGTAGAAACAGTATGAACGTGTGTGAATTTTAATTAAGGGTAACTATGGGTTCATAATGAGACCATTGAAAACTCAGACACATCACCCAAAGTTTGTGAAGGACTCCCCTATTAACTACATTTTCTCTGTATATCCCCTTTCAAAATGCGCAGTCACCAATCCAGTCATCCATACTGGTTTTAAAGATTGCTATGGAAATACACTGTTTTAGACGGGTCTACTTCACGATGTCAAAAGCCGACAATATCAAAGCTGACATTGTCGGCACCACAACATCGAAAACGCAGAACATCGTGCAGGTAAACAGAAATCTCCGTAAGGGGAGATTTCCATTTACCTCAATGTAGTGTGGTCTCGGAGTTGGAATATTTAAGTAGGGGGGTGTGGGGGGTGCAGGGGGCCTTGCCCCTCTGCCTACGCTAGTTAGTTTTTATTTTTGTTTGGTTTTTTTTTTTTTTAAACGTTATTCGATGTTTTACTACATCGATCACTAGAGGTCAACCTTTAGTGATTCATTGTAGTAAGATTTCGATAATGTGATATAGATGCATTTTAGAAGTAAGCATATCTTTCAACCTCTTAGTACAAGGAATCTGGACAATGCCCGACAAAATGGGGGAACAAAGACCCAAAAATGGGGACATAGGTTAAATATTGCTCTTATAAACTTAGAAAGTTGCTAGAGTATCAGAGTTTCTTTTAACATACATTTTCTGAAGGATTTGAAGTTTGAAATTCAAATGTATGTCATTATTTAGTGATTTCAATCCTCAGATCATCCCAGTGATTTGCCAGAAAACCACAAATTTTATGAGGAACAGAGCAAAAATATAAGCTAAAAATCTGAACATTCTGCAAAAATCTAGACAGTTGAGAGGTATAGAGGTACGTGCACCACATTCCAGAACAGAGGATATATTGGGCTAGGTTTCAGTCATGACACCTGGTGGTGTTGATGTGGTAGTATAGGTATGGGTATAGGAATAGATATAGATATGGGTATCTAGAATAGGTGTTTGCTTTACTACTGGTTCTATTTATGTGAAGGAAATCAAAGTGTGATGGTCCATTCACAGCACTGAAGGATAAGCAGGGATGACCCCTCATGAGTCTGTATGAAACTGATTATATGGAGAGGGCCTTTAGTTTACCAGAAGAGCTAAGGATACTCACACCTGAGGTCTTTCTGATGAAGAAAATATTATATTCATTTTACTTTTATTTTATTTGACAGTTGAATACCTGGAAAGTCCAAATGGTTAATAACTCCTTTTCAGCAGAGGCCCAAGGAGAAAAGTTCCACATTAAATTAATTTTACAGAAAGGCAAAACATCATATGTACATACAAAAGCAATATTTATAATAGACATATATGTCTACATACAAGGTACATGCATAGGACATGAGTAAAATTAATAGAATGCTGCAAAGGTAAATAACAAACCCCATGTATTGGAAGAGAAACGGCTGCAAAAATTAAGCTAAAACAAAAATAAGGCTGTTTGGTTAATACAATTGCATTCTTGTACCAAATGCAAGATATAGGAGAAGGAATCACATATAAGAAGGAGAAGAAGACAAGGAGACTGTATTTGGTAAATTTTGAAATGCAAATATTATATAACAAGGCATTAAAAATATAGAAGACATGAAGTAAGAAAAAGCATTGATGAAAAGAGGAAGAAATTTGTTAGCAAGGGAAGTTTGAAGGATGAAAAATTAAATAGTGAAGTGCGAGGAAAGGATATTAATATGATCTCTTGAGTTAGGCTGTGTTTAAGTATTGCTTTCTTTATGCATTTGTAAGTCTAGCCTACACCAAGCATTTGTTTGGTATTGCCATTGCTGGATAATACAAGTATAAGAATAGGAGTGGATGATAACTGTCAGTTTGCAATAATCCACAAACGTGGTTAGCCATAATTTCTTTACATTGGTTTTTAAGTCAGACAAGTATATACCAAAGAGGAAAGAGCCAGGACAGGGCCCAGTGAGACACGGTCATTGACATTTTTCTGCTTAGAGCAAATAATAACCAACCTTAAGAGTATGAATTCTGTCATACAGTCAGTTATCCAGCAAACTGTGTATGTGTTGAGGGAGAGGTTGTCAATAATTCTAACATGCGCCTTGGCAAGATCCAGACAAGCAGTATGGACTGTATGACTCTTTTCCACAAGTAACCTTTCAAATAACTCATTCCAGCAAAGCAAGCATTGTCTGTCATTTTAAAAAGCCACGCTGGTGTGCCTCCAGGGATATCAGGTCATCTATGTCACTGGTCTGGTCAGGATAAAACAGCCGAACATTCATGGGTTCTGATCAAATAGCTTTATTCTGTACAAACACATCAGGATTGAGGCTGGATAACTTTAACTTAGATAAACTTGTAAAGAAACTAGCTATTACATTCATAAATGCTTACTCTCTGGCTGCACTCTCAAAATGGCACTGAAGCTAGCATGCGCTTGCTATTTATATGCACATGCTGTCCTTGAAGTGCTTCTTAAAGGTACAACACACGCACTATTCTACATCCTCCCTGTTTGAGAAATGGGTCATGCAACATTGACAACATTAACTGACATGCAATTGATACAGATAATTCTTTGACATGCAATTATACAGAACTGAATACATATAGACTTATATCCATGTTGCTGTGCATTTCACACAAGTTCTGGAAATACAACCAAATCTTGTGACATAAAAATTAGAATTAGTTCTAGCAACTGCGAGTGTCTCTGCTGAATGTTCAACTTTGGGGACATCAGGAATATCATCAGGAATTGAAGTAGAAGTTAAGACATGTTCTGCAACAGGAACATTGCCTGGATTGCTCTGAGATATAGAGTCTGCATCACAGGAAAAATGCTGTGATTTTGATTCTGATACAGGAAGATGTCTGAAATTTCTCCAGTACTCCACACCCTCAGATTCTATGATGTAGGATCTTGGCTTGGCACATATACTTGTTAATTGACCAATCCAGTTGAAACCTTTCCCCATTTGTATTCTCAATGTCTCTCCTTTCAGTGGATGAAGAAATCTGCTTGATTTATCATAGCTAGACTTCTGGAAAGAACACATTTTGTATAGTTGGACAGTGATTGTTGTGTTGTTCTCTGCTTTAGGCCTCAGAAAACTGGTACTGATAGGTAATGCTGTTCTGGTTTGCCTAGATAGAAGTCTCTGAGCTGGTAAGCCAAGTATATTGTCACAGGGTATGTTTCTGAGACTGAGTAAATTCAAAAAGACATCAGTATTATCATGCTTTGACTTCTCTGATAATTGCTTTGCCCTCTGTACTGCATGTTCAGCTAGTCCATTTGACTGTGGATATTCCGGACTACTAGTAACATGTACAAAGTCCCATTCTTTTGCAAATATCTGAAACAACTGACTGTTAAATTGGGCATCATTGTCAGAAATAACTTTGTGTGGACTACCAAGAACTGAAAAATGACATTTCAACTTAATGATAACAGCAATGGACATTAGGTTAGGTAGTAAATCGATCTCAAACCAGTTCAAATAACAGTCTACCAACACTAAGTAATGCTGATTGTTCCACTCAAATATATCGGTGACTACTGTTGACCAAGGTAGTTCAGGAACTTGACTTAGTTGAAGTGGTTCTTTTTGTAAATCCAGTTTAGTATATTCCATACTGAACAAGAAGAAAGTACTTTATAAATATCTTTTGCTAAAAAAGGCCAACATACTAGACCTCTTGCCCTTCTTTTGGTAGATTCAGAACCTGGGTGACCACAATGCAAAACCTGGATATATTTACATTGTAAGGAAGCAGGAACAACAATTTTAGGACCTTTGAAAATAATGTCATCTTCCATCAACATCTCACTCTGTAAGAAAATAAGTTTGCACTTCAGGTGGTACACTAGATTGCTTTGACAGCAATCCAACATTAATGTAGTGGTTGAGCTTTTGCAAAATTGGATCAGTCTTTGTATGACCTCTCAGCTCATCAAGTCTCGTGGTAGAAAAATTACACACTTCCATGACATCAAAGTCAAAATTGTCTGCATGAAGCTGTTTCACTGTATTTCTGGGTGATCTCGATAAGGTATCAGCCAAATAAAGAATTTTGTCTCTTGTAGAGACCATTTTAAAGTTGTACTTTTGTAATTTCTTTCTAATCTCACTGAATCTGAATGCATAGGCTTCTTTAAAATAGTGACTAGAGGTTGGTGATCAGTCTCAATCTGAATAGCTCGACCATAAATATAATCATGAAATTTTGAACATACAAATACTATTGCCAAAAGTTCTTTCCAGTTTGAGCATATTGCATTTCAGTCTGGGTAAGAGATCTAGATGCATAGGCTACTGGTCTGCCTTCATGAAGAATATCTGCACCAAGATCAAATTTTGAAGCATCACAGGAAAGAGTGACTGGTTTATTGACATCATAGTATCTTAATGTAGGTAGGGTGGAAATTTTCTGGTTAAGGTCTTCAAGTACTCCTCGATGTTGTTCCAACCAAGACCATGTAACATTTTTGCACATCAGCTCTCTCAAAGGTGCTGTCAACCCACTGAAGTCTGGTATAAACTTGCCTAAATAGTTGACCATACCAAGAAAATGTTGTAGAGCTTGAACATTTTCTGGTGCTGGCATCTCATGAATGGCTGCTTGCTTGGACGGCTCAGGTCGCAAGCCAGTGCTAGTAAATAAATGACCTACATATGTTACTTCTGGTAGTCTGAATTTGCACTTCAGAGGATTGAGATTTAAGTTCACTTCATGTGCCCTGTCTAGAACTCTTCTAAGTTTTCTGTCATGCTCTGCTTCACCATTGCCTCCAACCAATAAATCATCTACTATTATGGCACAAGGATAACCTGAAAAAATTTGCTCCATTGCATGCTGAAAGATTTCGCCTGCAGAATTTATTCTAAATGGCATCCTAAAGGATCTATATCTTCCAAATGGGGTACTGGAAGTAGTCAGTAATGAAGATTTGTGATCAAGCATCACTTGTCAAAATGAACTTTTTGCATCCAAGACAGAAAAAACAGTGTTATTTGGTATTAGGGCTGTGATTTCCCCGACTGTTCGGATACAATGATGTAACCTCTTTAATTAATGCTTTGTTCAAATCTCTTGGGTCAATGCATATTCTGATTTTGTCTGAGCCTTTTTTGTGGGCTGCTACCATGGGTGACACCCATTCAGTTCATTCTGTAACTGGACAAATTGCACCTTGCTGCACCATTTTATGCAACTAAGCTTTGACTTTATTCTGCATAGCTATCAGAACTTTTCTTGTCAGTCTGAACTCTGGACTGATCTCTGGGTCTAACGTCATAGAATACACAACTGGAAGTTTGCCTAACTTGTCATGGAAAACATCAGTATACTCTGAGAAAATAGCTTCAGTAAAAGTGGAACTGAGACATGTGCTTATATGATGAACTACTTTGGTAAAGGAAAGCAGATTCATTCTAAAACTGTCTCTGAGGCCCAGTAATGATTGCACAGGTTTTCAAACTACATAGAATAGTAAGCTGTAACATTCTTAGCCAAATAACATGAAAGCACTACTGAGACTTTGGTTTGAATTTCTTCACCACCATAAGTAACAAGTTTCTCACAACTTACCACATTAGGTTGCTCATCAGGTCGCATCTTAGCAAAAGTGTCTGCTGACATAACATTACATTTTGAACCAGTGTCTACTTTGAGCTGGATGAATTTACCCTTGATCCTGACAATACAAAACACTTTGATGTTAAGTTGTCTCTCTCGCCTTCATTCTTGCTGGTTGGGTTCGGAGCCAATCTTTGGCTCTGACTCGGCCATTTTCTAAAACTCAAGAGTTATTTACTGGCTCAAGGCCTCCCTATATCCCACAATGCCTGGAGCTAGATCCCCAGATCTCGTTTGCCGCTTCAGCTACGAGGTTGCGCTTTACTGGCTCAGGTCGTATTCATCTTTTTGTGATAATTAGTTGTTAAAATTTAGTATATATTTCAAGCTTTTTTGTTCTAGTAGTGTAGTACTGTTAGATTAGTTGTAGTACCTATGTTTTCTGCCTTTTAGGAAACTCATTTTACTTAGAGAGTTTCTCCCCTCCCCTCCTATCTCCCTAAAGTAGGCCGTTTAAATTAGAGGCTATCCCCTTCCCTTTTATAAACCTTTTTTCCAGTAGGAAGTTGTGTTTAGCCTTTGTAGTTAAAGATAAATTTCTTTTTATTTTTGCTAGTATTGTTACCCTCTTTAATTTTTTCTGTGAAGGTGTGGGACTAGTGTGTGTGTGTGAGTGTGTGTGTTTCTTTACACTAGTCTAATATACTTCCATTGGTATCCCTTTTTTTTTAGCATGTCAAAGGATACCAAGATATCAGGGTTCAAGAAGTGTGACTCGTGCTGTCAGAAAATGTCTCTGACAGACGGTCACACTTCTTGTGTTTATTGTTTGGGCGCCCTACACCTGCAGGACTCTTGCTCGGTATGTCATGCCTTTAGTCTGAGAGTCTTGCAGGAGCGTAGGAACAAGTTGATTCTCAGCGGGTTACTAAAACCCAAGGGGTGTCTGGCGAAGTCTCAGCCAGCGAAAACCCCTAAGCCCACCAAGCCGTCGGCTCCCAGTACGGAGCCGTCACCAGGTGGAGCGTCTGCTTCCATTTCGGTTCCGGCCGGAACTTGAAGTATCTAAATCTCACTCGGCTCCGACCTTGGTGTCAGAACCATCAGGGAGCCATAAGCAATCTATGTCGCCATCCCTAGAGTCGATTCTCTCGGCTCCGGGGGTCGCCCTTACTACAATCGGAACGGAGCCATTGGTCCCACTCTTCTCGGTCCTTGAGGCTATCCGATCATGACTTGGAGAGAGTGGTTAGTAGACTCCTCAAATCGCAGGCCCTGGCTAAAATGTTAACTAGCCCTCCTCATCAGGCTGTGGCTGTTCCTGTTTCTGAAGTAGTTCCTCCTCCAACTCCTCCTGCCAGTTCAGAGCTGGAGTTTGTTGGGGCTCGGATCTTGGAAACGTCGGCGCCGATGCTTCCCCTTTTGGCTCCGTCGTCTGCTCCGATTTCTTCAATGGTTCCATCTTTGGAGGGATCTGGGCACTGAGACTCCCTCGTCAGCTCCGAGGGGGTGAGTGGCATCTGACCCTTGTCCGACCCCATTCTCCCTCTCAGATCCTCAGCGCAGGTAAGCTCGGCTCCTACATCGGCCTCAGAGCCATCCCTTTTGGTGCCGTAGAGGATTCCTGTCTCTTCAGAGTGGGGCCCCTTTTATCTGCCGTACAGGGACGCCTTCGAGGTCATGAGGAGCGTGCTGACTTCCAAGTCTGCACCTCGATCAGCCCCTTCAGCTCCTCCCCCCAGGGTGCCTGCTTCTGTCTTCCTCTTCTGAGGCCTCTCCTGAGATTTCAGAGGAGCTCCCTCATAAGAGGAAATGTAAGACGAAACATGTTGACTCCCCCGAGTCTGTCACGTCAGATACCGACTTGAAGGATTCGGAAGGGTCCTCAAGATCCCCCTCTGAAGATGTATCTTTCTCAGACATTCTTGGGATCCTTAGGCAGAGGGGGAACTGGACTGCCCTTAACCCTTCTGAAGATGAGTTGGTATTCTTGAACGTGTTTGGTTCTCGCCCCTCCACCTCCTGGGTGTCTCCGCCTTTCGATCCATTGATGGAAGTAGTGGCTCGGAAGGTGTGGTCAGCCCTGGACACACTGGAACCAACCCCCCCCCCCCCGCAGGCCCACTAAGTTTATTATGGCCCCTCAAGATAAACAGTTTTTGACAAAGGGTGTCCCCGTTGATGCCATGGTGGTAGCAGCGGCCATGAAAACGTAGTTGGCTGACACTTCTGTACCTGTCCATCCCCTAATAAAGAGTCTAGAATGATGGACAGATATGGGAAGCGGATGTTTTCTTCAGCAACCTTCTCCATGCGGTCGCTGAATTACTTGTGCCACTTCACCTGTCTCCAGAGGGATCTCCTCAAGGAGCTAGGAGATACCCTTCAAGATCCATCAGCTGCAGGGGCTCAAGACAAGATTAACTCCCAGCTGGCGACTCTTAATTCTATCGTCAACTCCTCCATGTGGCTCATTTCGTATGCAGCTGATGGGGCGAGTAGGGCCGCAGGCACAGGCGTGGCTTTGAGAAGACATGCCTGGATGCGGTTATGTAACTTTGCTGATCCCTTCAAGGTGTCTTTCACCAATACCCCTTTTGATGGTTTGGCTCTGTTTTGACCTCAAGTGAAAAATACCCTTACCAGGTGTGAGCAGGAAGGCAAGACTCTCTCTGCTGTGGGAGTCCGTTTTTCTACTCCCTCTAGACCATACCCTAAAGGTCAGAAGACTGGAAAGATGTGGTTCTGGAAACCCCAGGGAGTCGTGCCTGACACACGTGGTGAGTTTCCCTCCAGAGGCAGAGGAGGGAACAACAATAGATGCCACCCGCAGGGCAGAGGGGGTCCGCAGAATCAGGGCAGCAGAGAATCTTTCTCTGACAAGCCCTTCCAGCACCCCTGAGGGGCTGCCCAGCTGTCCACCTTTGGAAGCAGTCAGGGGAAGGTTGTTTCTGTACCCAGAAGCCTGGCGTCTCATCACACGAGACAGATGGGTACGGTCTATCATATCCGGAGGTTACAAAATCCCTTTTGTCCACACCCCCTTAAAATCAAACAATCCCATCCCAGATGTTCCACTAAGGGAACATGCAGTACAAGAAATTTCAAAATTGCTAAAAAAATGGGCCATCCAACAAGTCCCAGCAGACCAGCAAGGATCCGGAATTTACTCAAAGTTCTTTTTGGCACCAAAAAATACAGGGGACTGGAGACCCAATTTGGATTTCAGCAGGCTAAACAAGTCTGTTCAAAGAATGAAGTTCCAGATGGTCATGCTTCAGTCCATTCTACCCTTTTTGGGTCAGAACAATTGGATGTGCTCCATAGATCTTCAGGATGCATACTACCATATCAAAATGGACAGGCATTCCAGAAGGTTTCTCCGCTTCCGGCTGGGAGCCAGTCATTACCAGTTCAGAGCCCTGCCTTTTGGTCTCACCACAGCCCCCAGGGTTCACCAAATGCATGGCAGTGGTTACCGCTCACCTGAGATGGCAAGGATTCCAGGTGTTTCCATATCTAGATGACTGGCTCCTTACTGCTACCACCAGACATCAATTGCTGAGAGCCAGGGACTATACCATCCAAACATGCTCCAACCTAGGTATCTCAATAAATTTCTAAAAGTCTGCATTGTCACCTTGTCAGTCTTTAACCTTTATAGGCGCAAGATTAAATACGAAAGATCTGTCCGCAAGACTTCCAATAGACAGAGTGGCAGACATTTGCCAACACGTACAGGTATTATTAGGATGCAGAAAGATTCAGGCCAGATTCGTCCTAAAAACCTTGGGTCTCATGGCAGCAGTGATCATATTAGGTCCCCTGGCTTGTTTTGACATGAGGATTCTCCAGTGGATGCTTTTCACCCAATGGTCCTTTCAACAACTTCCTATGTCTCACAAGATAATAATCACGCAGTCATGCAAAGACCACTTGGCTTGGTGGATGGTCTCCCCATCAGTACCCCAGGGCAGACCATTTGTCCTTCCTCCTCCAGTTGCCACAGTGACCACGGATGCCTCCCTGATCGGGTGGGGAGGGGCATTTTCAGGGCAGGACTGTCCAGGGCACCTGGCAACCCCACAAGTACCACTTGCACATAAATGTCTTGGAGATGAGGGCGGTGCTTTTAGCGTTGCAAGCTCTTCAGAACTCTCTACCCACTGAGACCATTGCAATTCAGACAGACAATATGTCTGTAGTGTGGTACATCAGCAAGCAGGGCGGAACCAAGTCCTATCCCTTATGTCAAGAAGCACTCAGACTATGGCAGTGGGTGATCTCCTCGCAACGGTTTCTGACAGCATTGCACATCCCTGGGAAGTCCACTGTCATAGCGGACAAGCTAAGCAGAGCTATTCTCATGCCTCACGAGTGGTCTCTCAATCGGACAGTAGCGGACAAAATCCTCCACAAATGGGGTCAGCCTTGCTGCGACCTTTTCGCAACTCCTCTCAACAGTAAGTGCAACAGTTTCTTCACTCTCTTCCCTCTTCCCGGACACTCCCCCAGAGACGATCTAGTTCATGATTGGCCCCAGGGACATCTGTATGCATTCCCACCCTTTCCCCTAATTCAGAAAGCTACAGTGCTGGGTTGCAGGATGATCCTCATTGCCCACTACTGGCCTCGATAAATCTGGTTCCCGTTCCTGCATCATCACCTTCTAGAGCAGCCTTGGAATCTGGACCCAGTTCCGGACCTCCTGATCCATCAGTCAGGCAGGCTGCATCAATCTTTTCAGTCTCTCAACCTCACTGCTTGGTTGTGCCACTTCCAATCTTAGCCAGGCTTCCCAGTATTTCCCATTCTGTGCATGAGATTATCCTTTCTTCACACAAACCTACAACCAGGATGACTTATGTTAGTAAGTGGAAACGTTTCTCTTTCTGGGCAGAGGCTAGAAATATAGATCCTTTTATGACCCCTGTCCATAACATTCTCGATTTTTTAGCAGAACTTTTTCAAGCGGGCTCATCTTCTGCCACCATTAGAGTTCAATTAGCGGCAACCTCAAATTTCCATACGGGCCTGTCAGAAACCAGCATCATGTCCCATAAGCATCGCAAAGCCTTTCTTAAAAGAACAATTTTGCTCAGGCCTCCAGTGAGAGATCCCCCACCTCTGTGAGACTTGAATTTGATCCCAGCTTCCTTGATACTGCCTCCTTTTGAACCGGCAGCTTCCTGTTCCTTGAAATTGCTTTCTTGGAAAACCCTCTTTTTGGTGGCCATTACTTCAGCGAGGAGAGTTTCTGAACTTCAAGCCCTATGTGTTCGTCCTCCTTACCTAATTTTCCATAAGGATAGGGTTTCACTCAGGACTAATCCTTTGTTCCTTCCTAAGGTCCCCTCTGAAAATAATTTGAATCAATCCACTGATCTACCAGTTTTTTTTCCAAATTATTCCAACAAAGCTGAACACAAATTACACCAGTTGGAGATTCATAGGCAATTACGGTTCTATTTGCATAGGACTGAGCAAATAAGGAAATCAGACCAACTCTTCCTGTCCCATGCGAAGGGTAAGCAGGGTCGACCAGTGTCTAAAGTAACCTTATCCAGGTGGCTGTCCTCTATTATTATCCTTATTTATCAATTGAGGAATAAAGAACTCCCTGCTAAACCTAAAGGCCACTCTACTAGGGATTAAGCTACGTCAGTAGCCTTTCAAGCAAGACTACCAATGGAAGCCATTTGCGTGGCGGCCACATGGGCCACCTCTCATACCTTCATTTCACATTATAAATTGGATGTGGCCTCTAGGAGTAGAGCTGATTTTGGTTCCACTGTGCTCAAGAGTCTGTTCCGATGAGCCACCCAGGACTAAGGTGCTAGGGACGCTGTCCCAACCAGCAAGAATGAAGGCGAGAGAGACAACTTAACATTAAGAAGTTATGTAACTACCATAATGTTCCATGTTAGTTGTCTTCTTCTCGCCTTCTTTCTTGCATCCCACACCCTCCACCCCCCTAGCCTAGATAGACCGAGAACAGTCCTCCTATGAGTCTTGTCACTGGCTGAGTCTTACCCAATTTATATCCTCTATCTTTTCTTTAGCCCTAAAGCTGAAGTCTTGCTATTGGGACAGTTGTCCTCTTGTATTGTTATGGTGATAGGTCTTCCAAATGAGATCTGGGGATCTATCGCCAGGCATTGTGGGATATAGGGAGGCCTCGAGCCAGTAAATAGCTCTCAAGCTTTAGAAAATGGCCGAGTTGGAGCCGAAGATCAGCTCCGAACCCAACCAGCAAGAAAGAAGGTGAGAAGAAGACAACTAACATGGAACATTATGGTAGGTACATAACTTCTTACTCTTTTTCAACAAATTTACTGCATCTAACTTTTCACCAATTACTGACACACAATCTAGGTAGAAAGCAGAGTTGCAACTCTGTATATGATCAACTTGCTTTTTTGAGTGACCTTTCTTTATAACTGTGTGAGATTTACTTGATTTGCAAAACTTTTGAAAGTGATTCAATTTTTTACACTTGTGGCATTGCTGACCAAATTCTAAGCACTTTTCTCTTTTAGACTCATGATTGGTACCACAATTGTGACAGTTAACAATAAAGCTTGATTTGGGTTTTGCTGACTCACCCTTGTACTGCACTGAGCATGTTCTTTTCACTGAACTAGTCTTATAAATTACTTGAAAACTACAGGTTTTACCTGCCACACTCACAGGGGTTACTGCTGCCATGTGCTTAGGCCTGCTTCTGCTAGCCACGTGTTGCATGCTGTCTACATTTGCTATGGAGCCTACTGAAACCATGCTCATCACTTACAAGCATACTTGTGTGCTTTTCTGCAACTTCATGGATTTGACAAATCTTAATAGCTTTTCTCAGTGTTAAATCACTGTCATGTAGCAAAATCTTTCTCAATGCAGCACTATTAATACCACACATAAGCCTTTCCATTATTAACTTATCTTTTAAGTTACCAAACCTACA